>NC_049212.1:10451491-10801607 GCF_013347855.1 Anguilla anguilla
CAGTAAGGTTGTGGAGAGGTTCATCAAAGCAACACAGGCCTTCTGTCAATACAGTGGCTAGAAAGGGAACCTCAGAGTTCCCCCAGAAAAAAACTATACCACACTAATATCTACTATAACTCACAAGTTGCCATTTAGCATTTTCTTTTTACTGGAAAGTAGATCCATTTTATGTCTTCAGATGAAAGCCAGGCTCTAAGCTGAACCCCAGGCAGAGTGTTTAGTTGGACAGACCAAGTACACTGAGGGTGGTGGTGATGGGAGGGGGTGGGGAGGGGGGGGGGGGGAGTAGGGGCAGCGGTGGGGTAGGTTAGTGGCAGTGGGGATGATGATGGGGCTGGTGGTGACAGTGGGAGCAGGTTAGCAGCAGTGGGGGCGGGGGCGGTAGCAGCAGTGGGGGCAGGTTTAGGGGCGAGGGTGGTAGCAGCAGTGGGGGTGGCGGTGGGGAGGGGGTAGCAGTGGGGGCAGATTTAGCAGCAGTGAGGGTGGCGGTGGGGAGGGGGTAGCAGTGGGGGCAGATTTAGCAGCAGTGAGGGCGGGTGTGGTAGCAGCAGTGGGGGCAGGTTTAGTGGCGGGGGTGGTAGCAGCAGTGAGGGTGGCGGTGGGGAGGGGGTAGCAGTGGGGGCAGATTTAGCAGCAGCGAGAGCAGGGGTGAGGCTCACCATTAGAAAGGTGATGTAGGTGAAGCCGACGGCCGTGGTGGCGAGGATGGAGACGGTCCCATCGCTCCACTCCCCCGATCTGTTATACAGCACCCTGCAGGAGCAGAGAAGAGCACTCAACAGCCGCCCTCTCCACACGATACACACACAAGCACACGCAACAGCGTGCGGCACACACACACAAGCTGCACAAATACCAGTGCGCGCAGCAGCACAGGAGAACAGGCCGCAGACAAACAGAGAAATCAGCAGTGAGGAATTTCGGACGCGCCCGTGGACAAAGCGCTCGTGTGGCATGGGTTGAAACCCCTGTCTAAAATTGCTCCTCAAGCTTCAACCAAGCTGCATCATCTTAAGGGCTTCAGTGTGGGACCTCATCACCAACTGACATGACTGGAATGTGTGCAACTCCAGTACAACAATAACAGCAAAAACAACAACATAAACATCAACATCAACAGCAACAGAAACACCAACAGCAACTGCGACTGCAACAACAGCAACAGCATCAACAGCAACAACAACAGCAACAGTAACATCAACAGCAACAATGACAGCATCAAGAACAAAAACAGCAACAATAACTGCATTGCTGCTTGTCTAAAAGGCCCCCTTATCCAGAGCAGTATACCTGGTTGAGGTCTAACTGGGTATTTACTGCAACAGCTGACCAGTGAAGAGGGACTTTGTTCAGTGGGACAAAATAACAGCATGCTCTCCATTTACGTAATCTGAATAACGTTATCCTACGTTACCCAGATCTATGGCTACCATACCAGGCTTCCTTTGTGTGTGCGTCATGCGATGTAATAAACTTTCAGGATTTTTGTCTCAGTTCAATATCATTCTGATCAGTGTCATGTGATGGGTCAGCAGCACAGACAGACAGTCAGACAGACAGACAGTGAGAGAGCCAAGCCTCTCCAATAACCCCATTAAGATCTTCCATTACTCCCCAGGGAAAATACTCCAGACACTACAGGGAAGGGCGATGCAGATTGTGGATTTCATTTTTTTTTTTTAATTGCACACTGACCTACATCAAAGGACACACTTTTATTATCGGAAGAGGAGAGGGGAGAGTGGGCTAGAGAGAGCATTTGTCAGAGTGAGAGAGAGAGAGAGAGCACGTAATTGATTGGTTTAAAGGACAGGATCATATAAGGAGAGCAAGAGAGAATGTATGTAACATAAAATTATCCAGAAGGAGAGGGCGAGGGAGGGAGGGATGGGGGGGAGAGTGAGAGAGACAGAAAGAGAGAGAGAGAGATGAAATGACCTTGAAGGAAGATGAAGAGCAGAAGCAGAAGCGTGGTTGATAGGGTGTCTGTTGGCTCATCTGTGAGGGAGTTTAGGACACTGTGCAAGAACTGACGGCTCACAGGTACAATGTGTCTGTGCTACAGACAGACTGGTCAGTGTAAGAACTGACGGCTCACAGGTACAATGTGTCTGTGCTACAGACAGACTGGTCTGTGTAAGGACTGACGGCTCACAGGTACAATGTGTCTGTGCTACAGACAAACTGGTCTGTGTAAGGACTGACGGCTCACAGGTACACTGTGTCTGTGCTACAGACAGACTGGTCTGTGTAAGGACTGACGGCTCACAGGTACACTGTGTCTGTGCTACAGACAGACTGGTCTGTGTAAGGACGGCTCACAGGTACAATGTGTCTGTGCTACAGACAGACTGGTCAGTGTAAGGACTGACGGCTCACAGGTACAATGTGTCTGTGCTACAGACAGACTGGTCAGTGTAAGGACTGACGGCTCACAGGTACACTGTGTCTGTGCTACAGACAGACTGGTCTGTGTAAGGACGGCTCACAGGTACAATGTGTCTGTGCTACAGATAGACTGGTCTGTGTAAGAACTGACGGCTCACAGGTACACTGTGTCTGTGCTACAGACAGACTGGTCAGTGTAAGGACTGGCAGGGCTCACAGGTACACTGTGTCTGTGCTACAGACAGACTGGTCTGTGTAAGGACGGCTCACAGGAACAATGTGTCTGTGCTACAGACAGACCGGTCAGTGTAAGGACTGACGGCTCACAGGTACAATGTGTCTGTGCTACAGACAGACCGGTCAGTGTAAGGACTGGCAGGGCTCACAGGTACACTGTGTCTGTGCTACAGACAGACTGGTCTGTGTAAGGACGGCTCACAGGAACAATGTGTCTGTGCTACAGACAGACCGGTCAGTGTAAGGACTGACGGCTCACAGGTACAATGTGTCTGTGCTACAGACAGACCGGTCAGTGTAAGGACTGGCAGGGCTCACAGGTACAATGTGTCTGTGCTACAGACAGACCGGTCAGTGTAAGGACTGGCAGGGCTCACAGGTACAATGTGTCTGTGCTACAGACAGACCGGTCAGTGTAAGGACTGGCAGGGCTAACAGGTACACGCAGGCCTGTGTGAAGCTCTGTGGTAACAGAAACGAGTGTGAAGGTGAACACGCTGTGGGCGGAGTCTCTCTGGGACCCCCGCCTCTGGCCCGGCACACGGCCAAATTCACCGAGCGCTCCGCCATCCCGTTCGCCGCGCAGAGTCAGGCGGGGCTGCGCCCGACCAGCTGTGGCGTCTCTCGGCAGGGTTGAACTTGCCGATTTCCGGTTTTCTTGGGGGCGGGTTACATGACGGCCCCGTCCCAAGAGCCTGGCCGGGTCAGGCGGCGGGGTCG
Source organism: Anguilla anguilla (assembly GCF_013347855.1). Taxonomy (NCBI): domain Eukaryota; kingdom Metazoa; phylum Chordata; class Actinopteri; order Anguilliformes; family Anguillidae; genus Anguilla; species Anguilla anguilla. The sequence goes on from NC_049212.1 coordinate 10,454,840, forward strand.
TTTTATGTTGGTGGAGAGGACAGAGAGCCAAACCCGAATCTCGCCCCCCCCTCCACTCACCGCTTGGCACAGGCTACCTGTAATCTTTCCTGACAGGTGCCTGTCCACAGGATTATCCCCAAACGAGTTTGGGGAAGCCTTGAACGACTAATTACCTCTGACAGCGATGAGCTGTGAAGAGGTCATGTGATGTCATGTGAACAGGAAGGCTTGCTCCAGGGTCACAGGCAGAAGCGATTGGCTGCATTCACACTGATGACTGAGCGTGAGATTCGCAGCGTGAATCCTGCCAGTATGTAGTTTGCACCACTAACCTGTTGTTCGCCGTGAGGTCTACAACCTCCGGCATTGGATCTCTGGCCCCGCCCCCTCGCCCCGCACTCACCAGTTGAACTCGTTGTAGTCATTGTGGGCCTCCCACCAGAAGTACGACCAGATCAGGAGCAGAGAGAACGTGAGGACCAGGACAAGGGTCCACAGACACTCCCACTGAAAGGAGAAAACACACACACAAACACACACACACACATTACCACACTGATAAATCACTGAACACCAAGGTTATCTGTAGAGAGAGTGGATGGATTCATAGCCAGTTATGTGAAAAACACAAAGATTTGTGGAAATCCCCAAACAAACACGCATGCACACACACACACACAAGCACATACATACATACGCACACACAAACACACACACACACACACACACACGAAAGAGAAACTCCTTCAACTTCCACTGGAAAAACTATATGCATGACGGCATGTGCGTGCATTTGAGTTTGTGTGTGTGTGTATGTGTGTGTGTGTGTGTGTGTGTGTGTGTGTTTTGACAAGCGATGTTCTTAAATAACAAAATAAATGTCACTGGGATGTGCGCGTTTACTACGAACACAAAATAAAACGCCAGCCCACAGACTACAGTAACAGGAAGTTCTCTTCATTGTTGCACTAGCAGTAGATTATGGACGGAGCGCAGAGAGACAGCAAACGTTTAAAGGGCACTCGAAAATGTTGCGTAAGATCACCACTTTTGTGTGGGCATCAATGGGAGATGACAACAGCCTTGCACAACTGTGGCCCTATTCTTGATTCATTTTGATAACTACAACAAATCTGCTGTTGGTTCTGCTGTTACAATGAGTCTTTTTTGAACTATATGACCAAAAGTATCGGGACTCCTCACACAGTCTGGGACTGTTTTTCATGGTTTGGGCTAGGCCCCTTAGTTCCAGTGAAGGCAAATCTTACTGCAACAGCATACAATCACATTCTAGATGTTTCTGTGTTTCCCCAACAGTTAGGGGAAAGGCCCTTTCCTGTTTCAGCATGACAATATCCCTGGGTACACAGCGAGGTCCATATAGAAATGGTTTTGTCAAAAATGGTGTGGAAGAACTTGACTGGCCTGCACAGAGCCCTGATCTCGACCCCATCCTGCGCCTTTGGGGTCAATTGGAAAGCCAACTGCGAGCCAGGCCTAATCACCCAATCAGTGCCCGACCTCACTAATGCTCTTCTGGCTGAATGGAAGCAAATCCCTGCAGCAATGCTCCAACATTTAGCATAAAGCCTTCCCAGAAGAGTGGAGGTTGTTATAGCAGCAAAGGGTGGACCAACTCCATTTTAATGCCCGTAATTTTGGATGAGATGTTGAATGTCAGGTGTCCACAGACTTTCGGCCGTGTAATGTACATCAATGGGACAGGGGAACCTTTAATGTTCCCGAATGTAATATCAAATTCATGAGCCTCCTTGTGTCATTTGTACCAAATCTGCGAGAGTGCCAAGAGAGACCAGAGTTCCAAAACTTTAATTTTCAAAAGCCCATAATATGACTGTCGCCTGGACACTGAAACCCTGCCGAACATTGGAGTCAATCTCAGCCCCACTCTAATGCCTTGCATGCATCTTGTAGGCCTAGATTTCCTTTTATATGCCGACAGAGTGGAATCGTAAAGGAAGTGGAGAACATGGTCTTGTTTATGAGTGTAATGGTGTAATGAGCACAGCGATTGGCTGAGGGTAAGAATATGAAGGCCTATAGGGTTAGGGTTAGGGTTAGGACACGCATGTGTCAAAATGTGTTCTGCGTGTAAATCACATCAGTCCTCATTGTTTCGTGTAATATTTTACCGGTCAAGAAAAAAAAGTCTGCTGAACAGTTTGGTGAAGTTGACACTTGCCAGGTTGATTTGGTTTCCTTTTCCGTTTTTAAAAGGAGCAGGGACATAGTCTTTAAAAAGAAGGGCTTCATGGCGTAAATAAAATGCCATGATGTGGAAGGGGGAAAACAAAAGTTTTGTACAGTAATTTTACCATAATATTATGTTGCACAGCACCCTGTTCAAAATCACGTGCATGATGTTTTACTGCATAAATATTTTAGTCTCTGAGTTTACTGGGGTGGTATAATATTCGCTGTGTTCCAGCTGGGCGGGGCTCCAGGTATATAAGGCCAGAGCAGAGCAGCCCAGGGGACCAGTTTCTCAGAATGATATGCTGCAGGGCACACAGTAGGGATATATCTTCTGCGCATTAACATTTATTTATTTATTTATTTTATTAGTAAAGGCCTTTGTTTGTATGTCTCATCTTTCTCACACTGTAAATGTTCTGCATGTGAGCTGGGTCTGCAGAAGTCCTGTAAATGAGCATCACTGACTCACTGCCGCCATTTTAGTCTCACCCGCCTGCGCACTCGAAACCCCTACCTCGGCAAAATCGTTCACTTTTCAAACGTTTATCCAACACCCTAACGCACGGAAGCACGTCCAGTGGTGTTGTTATGTTATGGGTCTATATTAGACACGTAGCAGTTTCGCACAGCATACATATTTGATGACTGCAGCGATCACGTGACGAGTCGTGAGTAGGTCCACATCCTCCCCGGGCTCAGTGATGTCACCGGTCGTCTCATCTCCCTCCAGTGGATAGCGATGTCAGCTTGCATCGAATGCTCGGCGATAGCCTATCAGCAGCTGCGTGGACTGCTCCATTACATCTTCGAAAGATTAGAGGGGTCATAGGTCAAAGGGGAAGAGCTTTCGTTCTTGAAAATATTATCGTTTCCTTGGTTAGCAAGGTTGGGTTTTTAAGACCAATGAAATGAAATATTTGGACTTTTCAGTTTTGGCTTTCACCAAAGTGAGCTGTTGAGGTCAGTAGAGAATTTGGCTTCCGTGCTATCCCCAGTGAAAATGAGTGAGCTGAGCTTTTCTGTGCCTTCATCCCCCCCATCCCCCCCATCCCCCCCATTAGTAAAGCGCACCCTGTCCTATTTTTATCAGCCTCTCCAATCGGGCGGCACGAGAGCGAAATGCGTGTCGCCCTGTGGGGGTGCTGGTGAGTCAGCGCTGGCACGCTCCTGATTGGACGTCAGGCCACGGGGCCCCGTCCGGGCTCTTAAACAGCGCCCCGGCAGAATGAGCCATCCGGCGCCCCCGGCGCCCCCGGCGCCCCCCCCCCCCCCCCCCGGCCCCCGCGCTCGGCCGACAGACCGCGTCACGCTCGGGTTTCTGAATCGCCCCGACGGCGAGGGCCTTACAGGCGGCTGGCTTCCACAGCCCAGCGCGGCCCGGCAAGCTCCGCCCGCCGCGGAGAGCGTCGGGGGCGTCGCCGCTAAAGAGAAGTGACAGGGTCACCTGGGTCCCCCGTCCTGCCAGGGAGAAAGAGAGAGAGAGAGAGAGAACGAGAGGGAAGAGGGAGGGAGCGAGGGAGAGAGAGCGAGAGAGAGAGAGAACGAGAGGGAAGAGGGAGGGAGTGAGGGAGAGAGAGAGAGAGAGAGAGGGAGGGAAGAGGGAGGGAGTGAGGGAGAGGGAGGGAGGGAAGGAGAGAGAGAGAGAGAGGGGGAGGATGGGCGGTGACAGAGGGAGAGAGAGAGCAGGGACTCACCAGGCAGAAAGATTACATTAAACACATTTCCCTTTGAGCGGTTCAGCCGAGGTGGTCTGCAATGTGATTATAAGTGTGCGTTCTGAAACAGAAATCAATCTGTATCTGAAACACCGTCACACGCCCGGCAAAGGTGCACAAATTATGCTACGGATCGCAGGTTACAGGGTATTACAATTTTCTTTCTGGTGTACAGCCCTAAAATGAATATTTTCTAATGATGTCAACATCATGTGATAATTCTAGTGCCAAGGCATCAAGATTACTCTTATTCAAAACGTAAATAATCAGCAAGACAATTCAGGCATTCCTCAAACTGCCTTTTTAGTTCATACTGCCAGCCAATCATATGATTCCTACTCAAAATCACTAAAACAGTCAATGATTTAATGGGGCTATCAAAATAACCTTTCAAAAGGGGCTGGTGTTCCCACAACCATCTATACAATTATTCAAGAGATTCAGCCAAAGGACCCGATTAATTTAAGGTACCCCACCATCTTCAAGCCTTACAAATATTCTGCATTGAATAATGATTCATTCAATATAGTTTTTCCACCAAAGAATGTTACAATAACTAACTGAAAATGGCTTAGTAGATTCTCTACGCCTATCCTCATTGAGAATGCTTGAATCTATGAATATGCGAATTAGCAACGCTTGCTGCTGTGGTCCCGGGGTATTCAGCAGGCATGGCATCAGGATTCAAAATCAATTTCTTTGCAAAACCCCTCAATTTCTACCAGAGGTTCTGGAAGCAGTCATCTGTAAAATGTGTGCTACAAACACGGATTCCCTCTATGCTGTCAGATGCATCCACACGATTTTTCTACAGTTCCTACATCGGTATTGTATCCTAAAACTGCACAGTCTGTCATGTTCAACACACCAACTCTCACAACAATGTCACTGACTAGTCAGTTTTCTGTGCACTAAGGTTTCAGTTTACCACATCCACTCTCCTGTAATTTGCATATTTTTGCATAAAGGAATATGATAGGTTGGACATTTGTGATGTCACAAATTTTGCTCATACGTACACACTTCCAAATGAAATTTCAGGGAAGTACGGAAAAGCTCTCCATCTAAAAAAATACATACACATGCTTGTGTCTGTATGGCGTATGACGTATTTAATGATACAATTGTCACCACTTGACAGCCTTGGGGGGCTTTCAAATGGGGGGAAGGGAAAGGATTCTCCTGACCTTCACAAGGTCACTACTTCCCCGTTGCCATGACCGTTAAGCCCACGAGAGTAGGAAGCGCCACTCAGATGAGGTGGTGCATGCTGGGAAACAGATGGATTGGAGGTGGGGGTGTTTTCGGTCCTTCGCAGAGGTTTGATTGCCAGATAGTCAATGACTGGTAACATCCTGGAGGACGGCGTGAATCCGGGGACGTTCTGTAAGATCCTGACACAGAGCTCCCTACTGAGCACCGCACCTCAGCCATTAACCCTGTCGAATATCGAGACTTCAGAATGTCACCTTCGAGAAACAGACAGTATCATTCGTATGGCCATAGGGATGTATCTGTTTTCTCCCTGCCCCCTCTCCCCACTTTCTGCTCCGTAAACATAAAAGGGAGCATCCTTGGGGCAATTAAGTCATGTTACAGGTCTTTTCTCTGTACAAGCTTGGGGTATCCTGGGGGAGCTGCCTCTCCTTTGAATGCTTTACAACTTTATCGGAAGAGACACAGCATACCAACTGGGGTTCAGAACCCAGCACGGCTATGTGCCGCACAAAAATCCGTATTCTTTTAAATTTTGAATGCAACATATGAGATTTAACTGAAATCACTGAGTGAAAATCTTAATTCCCATATAGATATTGGTTATTTGGCCTGATAGTTGGAATCTCCATTTTTTAAGAACCAATTCCAGTTTCAAGCGTAAACCAACGTTTTGGTTTTGTTACATGGAAAATATTTAGCCTAAAGGTAGAGACTGCAACTGGAAAGGTTTAACAATTATTTGTAAATACAAATTCACCTCTTGTTGTCAGAAGCAGTACCAAATAGTTTCATTTTTATTTCTTTGATAGCTGAGCTGGATTAACTCCTAACACAGACATGTTTGATCTTTTTAGAAACGGCTTAAAACCAGGAATCTATTGTAGTGTGACGATAATATCATAGTGCTTAGCCCTGCTTCCAACAACATATGGCCACATTATTACATAAATGTGCAAGTTTTCAGACAAGACTGTCCCTGTCTGCAACCAGACCCCCACACTACACACCCCACCTCACCTTCATAAAGGCTGATCCAACAGATTGCTCCGCCTATAAACAAATTCTGAGATTTCATTAATTATTGACATCTTTGATAACAATTAACAAATGAAATTGATTAAATTATTTTCTTATGTTGCATAAGTGAGGTTTTTTAAATACATTTTATCATTTCAATTTTATGGAGTATCTTACGGGGAAAAATAGCAAAAAAATCATAAAAGATTTTGGCACATACATAGGGTTTTTAAAATAAGTAATGAATAAAACAACATTTAGAAAACACCCTTCGTAAATTACCAGCTGTTGAGTTATTCATCACATTGAAACTGAAAAATGAACTCTCACTGAGTGAAACTGTGGTTTAACTGCTATGCAAATTTGTCCTTGTTCCATAATTCATGGGCTAATTTGCATATGTTCCTAAAAAAATAACGTCACAGTACAAAAAATGCTTGCATTTGTGTCCACATGCAAAATATAAAATGTCATTTCGATTGGCGGAAAGGAATTTTTCCCCCTGTTCACCTGCGGTACCTCTGCTTAATCCTCACTTCCCCAGCAACCCCAAACAACATCCTGTCTATAATCTCACAGGGTGGCACGTGCACAGTCTGGATGGTGTGAAGGTCACCCCCATCACTGTCTCCAGCATCCCTTCTCAACACCAGTACAGACCAATCACTGGACTGAATCATTTACAGCCAAAAAAAAATAAGGATTTTCAGATTAATTTCAACAAAGGGCCATGAACTGTTCCCACTGGACACAGAGTTTCTCAGTGAGCAAACGATAGAACGTTCTGGCAGAAACCAGAGACTGCATTCATACATAAGGAACTTAACAACTCTGAGAAAAACAGGCAGTTACTTTGTTAAAAAACACCCTCCTACAGCCAAAAAGAGGAGGTGTTCATCTGCAAATAAATAAGCGAATGAGTTATTTTAAACAATAAATCACCAGGTGAAATGAACTGGGAGTGAATCCAAAAAAAGCAGCATAAGGTAAGAAAGTGGAGGAACTCCAAGGTAAAAAAATTATTTTTCATTTTCCTTTTGTTCTTTGATCAATTGAAACAGAACCGTACAGTGAACATTTCTGCCAAAGCCTTTCTCAGGGGCCAAAAATCACCCTCTTAAAATACGGGACAATTCTGTGTCCGGAGTGGGAAGCCCACCCCCCCCAGCCCCCCGATGCTTTGAATGCAGTTAACAAGCTGGAGTGAACCCCAAACAGTCCCGTATCAAATGCACACCCAGTCAGGGGAGCAGAGTCCTTTCAGCCCAGCTCATTAACTTAATCGTTTTTGGCTGGGTGCGCTGCAAAAATAGCTTTTCTCCATAAACGGCTGAATTATTAATTTTTTCTTTTTTTTTTTTTTTTTAACGCTGCACGTTTCCGGCGCCGCTCAGCGGGGCACGTGCGTTTTAGGGAGCTGCGCTGCATCAGAGCCCGCGCTCCGCTGGCCGGCAGACGGCCATAAATGGAGGGATGAAAAAGGATCAAGGGGCAATTTCCTTAAGTAGTACTGTAAACATTCGGCCTGCTGCAAAAATCAAGAGGAGTGCCCAGGTTTCTGAGGTCCTCAAAAACAAGAACAGCACGTTTCGTTCGCTTCATGTTCTCATTTGACTCGGATAAACCGTTGACGAATCAACATTTAAATTTGGTTAGAGCCATTTCATTCGCTACGCTACAGACTGTATATGGAGTATAGAAAAGCTGATGGTAATGGTTTTCCTGTAGCCCTTATTTGGCGATATTAATCTTGTTCAAAATGACAGTATGTGATCATGTATGGAGGCTACAGGCCACCGCTTAGCAGCTGGGCCAGCGATGGGCCGGCCTCAGCATAGAGAAGCACTTTGGGAACAGTGGCTACACCCGGGAGGTGTTGCCGGTTTGAAACCTGGCCTTGACAACAAGTCTCTTAAACCGAATCGCCATGGAAACGCGGTCAGCTGCACAAATTGGCGATGCGTGAGGATGGGGCAGTTGAACAGGGCTCTGTCAAAAGAACATGACAATTTCTGAGGAATACAATGACAGGCAGAGCATACTCGACTTCAGGGAGCGAGACCGAGAGCAGGAGCAGAACAGGAGCGGAGTGGGAGCAGAACAGGAGCAGAGTGGGAGCAGAACAGGAGCAGAGTGGGAGCAGAGTGGGAGCGGAGTGGGAGCAGAACAGGAACGGAGAGGGAGCGGAGTGGGAGCAGAACAGGAGCGGAGAGGGAGCGGAGTGGGAGCAATAGGGGGCGTGGCAATAGAAACATTTGGCACCATGCAAGTCCGGCGTTGAATGACGCATTTGTGTTTAAACTGATCCAGGCCGGGCTTTAACTCAAACGCTGGCACGTTGAGCTATTTTGGCGCCATTGGTAACGCACATGTGAATGCGTGAACGCATAACACAGACGTGAGAAATATTTAGTTAATTTCAATTCGACCATTTGAAATTCAAGCTCGTGTTCAGTTACGCAGTAGCCAATGCTAGCTATTTAGGCATTGCGCCCGTATGCTGTTTGTAGTGTAAGCTGCTTGAGTGAGAGACACAAGGAAGTGGGAGATCTGTGGAACACCGCCAAGCGACGGAGAGGCTGGCTGGAGGGTGTCTCTGGAGGGTGGGTGCCCAGGGGAACCATTTATCATAGTTTTTTAGCACTGGTATATAAGGGTAAAAAATATATATTTGAGGGGGAAAATAAATATTAAAATGAAAACTATTCAGTCTCACCTTTCTTTTGATATCATAAGTAATGGTTCGTAGAGATGCTTTTAACAAAGCCTCTCATAACACGCTTGCTCTTCAGTCGTGACAGAATTAGCCGCTGGCTGTGACGCTAATGCGCTGTTTTTAAAGAGAAAGAAATGGGGCAAATCTGATCTGCAATGGAACAACCCCCCCCCACCACATCCAAGGGTAATTTATTCTCATTAAACCAGGCTCTTGTATAACTGCACTGCAGTTTCTCTCGCGTTTCAGTCGCAAAAATACCCAAACTGAGCTACGCGACCTAATTCGAAACATTTGACAATCCTGCATTGACTGTAAAATTGGGCTCTAACGGTCTCGACCAATGGGAAACCCCTGAATCCAGACAAGTGTCAAATCAGCAATTGACATCTCAGCAAACAATGTTCCTCAGAAACAGACATTGTCCAGGAACTCACCCTACGGGCTTTAAATACAACTGCACATAAATAACAGTTTGACATCCCGCACTTGCACAACTAGAAATGACTTGGACAAACAATGGAAAACTGAATCGACCACAGAAAAGGTCATCACCTCAGCCAAGTTATTATCACCAGAATACAGAAAGACAGGAAAAAAAGTTAACAAGTCATTTAACTGAAGGAGTGAGTCACGCTATGACATCACTTTGGCATCAGCAGTGATGCTGCGCTGCGTCCTCACGCGATCACACGCCGTCCTGAGGGTGCGAGTACCTGCAGACATTCAAGCTTAAACTTGCACTGCAACCACAGCGTGGAAAACATACAGTTTTTTTTATCCCCCTCAGCTACAGGCCCAGACTGCCCCGAATCATCACCGTGCCCTTTTCTCCCATCCGCGAAACAGATCCGGGCGCGGAGCTGTGGCGACGTACTCGATGGCTGAAGTCGTTAACGCGTGCGGAGAGAGACCTTAAATGAGGAGCACCTGGCTTACCGTGGTGAGGGAAGAGAATCGTTAAAAAAAAAAAAAACGAACCAATAAAAAAAATTTTGACAAGGGCATTGTTGTAGACCTGCATGTACCTGTACGTCGGCTATCATCCCTGTCAGATGCGTTCCCCTCTTTATTTTCCGGCTCCCTCTAGAAAAATAGAAACACGGAACTCTCCCAGAGAGGCCCAGTCTTTCAACCAGGCCAAAAGTGCATTTCGCTCAAACCTGTGTGCGTATGCTTTTTTTCCGGAATTATCTATGTGAACCATGTCGACGTGCCTGCAGCCACATTAAAGCCAGGTGGGTAAATCCAGGTGGGTAAATCCAGTTTAGGCGGAGTGCGCATGCACTCTACAACGGGTGGGACGACACTGTCAATGAATACGGTTACAGGCCTAGTCAGTGAACTGAAGTTTACTCAAACGGAGCACCCGCAGTTTTCGCCATTGAGAGAAACTGGGGAAGCCATCTTTTTTTCTTTGTTGTCTGGGTGAACATGTTCTCCGGCAGCAGATGAGAACGTACAGAGATTTAAGGGAAGGTTTCGCTTTATGCCGCAAGGGAATGCTGACATCTGCAAAGGGCTTCATGGGAACAAGCGCTGATAAAATTGTCAATATTTCATCTGCTTCCGTGTGGAGAAACACACAACGGCAGCGATTGGGGGGTGGGGGGTGAGGGGGGGGGGGGGGGATGACATTCGCTGTACGGACAGTAAAAATGGTAATCAGGGAAAATGCCAGGGAGCGAAAGATGAATGTTCTGGTGGTGTTTACGTTTTTGGCTTTCGGCTGCAGTGATGTTGACTGTAATAGCAGGCCTGTATAGAGCCCTTCTGTTCTAATTACATGCAATTACCGCGCGCAGAGAGCTGCCTCTGGCTGCACGCAGGCAGCGGCGAGGAGTCCAGGAGGAATTCAATCTGACGGCTTTAACCACACTGACATATCCAGCTCATCTCTGAGGGCAAAGCATCCTCAAAGAGCACTCCTGCCCAGAGATCTGTATGCGGTTTGCCTCTCTCTCTCTCTCTCTCTTTCTCTCCCTCTCTCTGCCTCTCTCTCTCTTTCTCTCTCTCCCTCTCTGCCTCTCTCCCTCTCTCCCTCTCTCCTCCCACCCTCCATGAAATATAATGAGGGGGTCATAGAAGTTTCCAGAACACTGGGAGACAGATAAAGGTTTCCACGGCAATAAAAGAACAAAGACTCCTCCGCACGTGTGCTACCATCTGCTGAGCCGGGGAAGCGAGCGGACCCACCCCTGCGCTAGACAGCGCGAGAGTTTTATTTCCAGGTGACAGACTGCCTGCAATTTCACAGTCGCCTAGGTACCCAAAACACCTAACTACGACATGGAGAACGTCCACGCGCGCGATCATGCCAATATTAAAGGAGAGAGGGGCCGTAGACCCTGAGTGTTGCCGGGTGGCTCGCTCCGCTAAGGCGCTGGGGTTTTTCTGTGCTGACACACCCACACAGTCTGCTAACCAATCCAGGCCAGCATCCCAACAGGGCCTGGCACATACTGCCCAAGAAAGGAAGGATTCGGCTGGCCGGACTGACATCTCAACTGGGCAGTCCAAACTGGGCAAAAGGGAAATGTTATTTTATAAGAATAATTGTTTAAAAAATCTGATGGGATATAATATGCTGAGATGAAATGAGGACTGAGGCAGTTACAGACTCTACCTCAGGCAGGCAGTGCCAAAAACAGCCTGGGTCCTTCTCTGGCGGACAGTACCAAAGACAGCCTGGGTCCTTCTCTGGCGGACAGTACCAAAGACAGCCTGGGTCCTTTCAAGACTGGCAGTGCCAAAAACAGCCTGGGTCCTTCTCAGGTGGGCAGTGCCAAAGACAGCCTGGGTCATTTTAAGACTGGCAGTGCCAAAGACAGCCTGGGTCCTTGCAGTTTGTCTTTCTCCAAGCGCCAGATGCTGTGGGTCAGGAAGTACATTTGTCCTGAGGAAAGTTTTTTCTCACTGCTGCTGAAAAACGAAATTTTCAGAAACTGCAGTGTGTTCCAGGAAGTGTCGACCAAGACCTGGCCGGAGTACAAAGCAGCTCCTCAAAATGCTCGACAGCACCTGCCAGAACCACTACGGCAAATCACAGCCAGGATGGCTAAACTGTAGCACACGAGCAGCCAATCACAAAGCAAGTTGTGGGGAGGCAGTGGGATGCTAACACAATCAACACAACCAATGTTTACCATTCACAAAGCACACACTGGCTAAGTGCACCCGCAATCTGTTCAGCGTCTTTAACCAATCAGGAGCCTGTGTGCTAAGAACACGAGAGTTCCTCCAGCTTTTACTGGCTTACAGCTCAGGGCTATCTTAGTTCCAGCCACATTATCATTTCACATGAATTTTTAAATTCCCAGACAGTCCCAGATAACTTCTCCACCTCCTTGATTTGCAAAATGAGCGAGATCCTGCTTAACTCAAGGGTCTGAAGGAGGTCGAGTTGACTTAAATACTCATTACCGCTCATTCTGAAAATCAAAGAGTCTGGAGAGAAGCTGTGGAGGAGCAGGGGTTATTCACACATTATTCCAGTCAGAGGGGATCTCTCTTAGCTCCAGGTTCAAGGCAGACAGACATTGTACACTGAATAAATAACCGTGTGACAAGCCAAAAAAAACTCAGAGGTACCACAGTTCAGCCAGTTCTGAGATCCCAGAGGCCCGTGGTCCCTAGCCTGGGGCTGGGAACCAGCAGGACGGTCCCAGGCTCATCATAGCAGCCCTGTATATAAGGTACAGGCACGCTACCTCCTCTCTGTTCTGCATGTCTGTAGACCGCGAACCTGTCGAACGTGTGCGTGTTCACATACAGCACGCTCCCCTGCCAGACGTGTGCACGTTCACATGCAGTCTCTATCGCCCAGCACCCACACAGCAGCCCAAGAACTCCGAAAGGCAGAAAATTAATCGGCACTCCTGCGCAAAACACAAAGGTTATCCCACACACCGACTCCATCCTGAGAGGCCCGCTCATTTCCTGTGACCTCCGTCTGATAAATAACTCCACAGCACCGCGTGGTGCCTGTCATTTTTTAACAGAGCGCAAGAAGCAAATGTCAGGGAGAGGCCGGTTCGAGGCTGCTGTCAGGGATATTTGCAGACAGAAAAATTAATGGAGAAGTAAGTTGTCGCCACATAAGCCTTCATCCCTGAAGGTTACTTCCCATTATTCAGCCAGTTTGTCGGCTGTTGACAGACTACAGGGCAACCGTGTTACCACAGACACGCAAGCTCTCCAACTACACCCCCCCACCCGCCTCCCATCATCCCCCCTGCCCTGATCCCCCCGGCCCCCCCCCCCCCCGCCCCGCAACCTAACATGTCTCCTTGCACTGTTTATGACTCACCGGTTTAAACAATCATGTTGACCAACACCAGCCCTGGAGCAACTCGGTGCTCTTGACTTGAATTACAAAATGGCCGCTGTACTAATGCGCTGACTGAGGTGCTGATGCATGCGGATGAACTGCGGGTTTCTGAGGTGCTGATACATGCGGATGAACTGCGGGTTTCTGAGGTGCTGATACATGCGGATGAACTGCGGGTTTCTGAGGTGCTGATACATGCGGATGAACTGCGGGTTTCTGAGGTGCTGATACATGCGGATGAACTGCGGGTTTCTGAGGTGCTGATACATGCGGATGAACTGCGGGTTTCTGAGGTGCTGATACATGCGGATGAACTGCGGGTTTCTGAGGTGCTGATACATGCGGATGAACTGCGGGTGTCTGAGGTGCTGATACATGCGGATGAACTGCGGGTGTCTGAGGTGCTGATACATGCGGATGAACTGCGGGTGTCTGAGGTGCTGATACATGCGGATGAACTGCGGGTGTCTGAGGTGCTGATACATGCGGATGAACTGCGGGTGTCTGAGGTGCTGATGCATGCGGATGAACTGCGGGTTTCTGAGGTGCTGATACATGCGGATGAACTGCGGGTTTCTGAGGTGCTGATACATGCGGATGAACTGCGGGTTTCTGAGGTGCTGATACATGCGGATGAACTGCGGGTTTCTGAGGTGCTGATACATGCGGATGAACTGCGGGTTTCTGAGGTGCTGATACATGCGGATGAACTGCGGGTTTCTGAGGTGCTGATACATGCGGATGAACTGCGGGTTTCTGAGGTGCTGATACATGCGGATGAACTGCGGGTGTCTGAGGTGCTGATACATGCGGATGAACTGCGGGTGTCTGAGGTGCTGATACATGCGGATGAACTGCGGGTGTCTGAGGTGCTGATACATGCGGATGAACTGCGGGTGTCTGAGGTGCTGATACATGCGGATGAACTGCGGGTGTCTGAGGTGCTGATACATGCGGATGAACTGCGGGTGTCTGAGGTGCTGATACATGCGGATGAACTGAGGGTGTCTGAGGTGCTGATACATGCGGATGAACTGCGGGTGTCTGAGGTGCTGATACATGCGGATGAACTGCGGGTGTCTGAGGTGCTGATACATGCGGATGAACTGCGGGTTTCTGAGGTGCTGATACATGCGGATGAACTGCGGGTGTCTGAGGTGCTGATACATGCGGATGAACTGTGGGTGTCTGAGGTGCTGATACATGCGGATGAACTGCGGGTGTCTGAGGTGCTGATACATGCGGATGAACTGCGGGTGTCTGAGGTGCTGATACATGCGGATGAACTGCGGGTGTCTGAGGTGCTGATACATGCGGATGAACTGCGGGTGTCTGAGGTGCTGATACATGCGGATGAACTGCGGGTTTCTGAGGTGCTAAGGGTGAATGGAATCCAAGAGTCTTGAATTCTAAGTGTCATGAAATGAAAAGGAATTAAATTAAATGCAATAAGAGCCACTCAGAAATACACTACTTGGAAAAGTCCCATAATGAAATCTAGCAGTCTTTTGAAAAAAAAGCCCTTTTAAAATAAAACCTGTAATTATGAAAAAAATTACATTTAGTGGAACAATGTTGTTATGAAAATGAGTATGATGAAATTATATTTTATTCCAAGGATTTCAGTATTATTTAATTATTGGAGTGTTTCACAATTTATTGCCACATTTATTCATACGATTATTCATATCATAAAGCATATTTATTTATTTAATTTGGACCAAAATGGGATTCATTACATATTTAACAATACGGGAAAGCACACCCTCAGCCAGCCACAGACCAAACAGCAAATGGAGAGAGTGGGCGGGGCCAGGCAGCAGAGTGTAATAGTTGGCTGCACATTGATATGTGAATCGATTTGGACAATCGATCGATTTGAGCTCTTTTGTACTCAGCATGCACAGTAGAGGCTGTTTTCAGTCACTACAGAGTGCTTCACTGTCTCCTACTCTCTCCACTTCCTATATACGCTCTATGGCCTGGCCCCTCCCACTCTCTCCAGTTCCTGTATACGCTCTATGGCCTGGCCCCTCCCACTCTCTCCAGTTCCTATATACACTCTATACCTGGCCCCTCCCACCCTCTCCTGTTCCTATATACGCTCTATGGCCTGGCCCCTCCCACCCTCTCCAGTTCCTGTATACACTCCATGGCCTGGCCCCTCCCACTCTCTCCACTTCCTATATACGCTCTATGGCCTGGCCCCTCCCACTCTCTCCAGTTCCTGTATACGCTCTATGGCCTGGCCCCTCCCACTCTCTCCAGTTCCTATATACACTCCATGGCCTGGCCCCTCCCACCCTCTCCTGTTCCTATATATGCTCTATGGCCTGGCCCCTCCCACTCTCTCCAGTTCCTATATACGCTCTATGGCCTGGCCCCTCCCACTCTCTCCAGTTCCTGTATACGCTCTACAGCCTGGCCCCTCCCACCCTCTCCAGTTCCTATATACGCTCTATGGCCTGGCCCCTCCCACTCTCTCCAGTTCCTATATATGCTCTATGGCCTGGCCCCTCCCACTCTCTCCAGTTCCTGTGTACGCTCTATGGCCTGGCTCCTCCCACTCTCTCCAGTTCCTATATATGCCCTGTGCATGACCAGAGAAGCAGAAAGTTATTGTTATGACAAATGTCCCTTCCCTCTGGCTGTTCACCATGTCCTTGAAACCAAATCCCATTTTTAATAATAAGTAAAGGGGCAGGAATCTCTCTCTTGCTGTCTCCCCATTTCTTTCTGCAGATACAATCAATAATGTACCAAATGCATTTCCTGGAACTATGCATCATAACTTCAAGTCAGTGCATAAGTTTATTCAAAGGGAGATCCAAAACAGAGAGTATATTACAGTTATACCTAATAATGTATTCGAAGCAAGAGGGATTTATACCACAGAAAAGAGCCTCATTGTAATTTAACCACAACCGCGCTGTTGCTGAAGAAGCATTCAGAATCAGGGACACTCTCCTAAGAGGCTACAGTACAAACAGCAAGGAACATGGCATGTGTGTGCGTGTATGATTTCATATAAGTGCGGACTGTGCGGCTTGTGTGCATGTGGGGTTGTGCATAAGTGGGCGTTCGTACAGTATGTCTGTAAGTTATACGTGTATGCATGTTCGTTTGGTCGCTGCACGCGTGGTTGTCGTTGCGGCGTGTACATGTGCACAAACACGCGTGTCTGGCATCTGAAGCGTGTCACTGGCTGCTGCTGCCGGGCGGCGCTCACCTTGGTGGTGCTGTCATGTGACCTCTGGTAGCGTTTCCAGCGGCAGCCGTAAATCCCGGTCAGACATGACAAACACAGCTGCTTCTCGTAGACCTGCAGGGGCTGGTGCTTCACCATGCTACTTCCCCCTCCGGGCCCACTAACATCCCATTAAGAGCAGAGGACCCTGGGAAACGAAGGAAACACTGAGATCACTTTCTGTTTCCGTATGCAGAAAAAAATTAAATAATGAATATCATCAGATCAACCGTGGCCTTCAGTGGAAAAACCCACCGCGGAAAAACCCACCCTTTGGCACGAACGAACGGCTAGTCAGACAGCCAATTACAATGTCTTTGAGAAGAGGACAGAGAATTGGGAGGATAAATTAGGAAGATTTGGAGGAAAGATCAACACATTACGTTCATAACTTCCATTATTTTAATAGAAACATTCACCTTTTCAATAATTTTAATTCCAAGGGCAAAAAAGAAAAAAATTCTGAGGACTGTAAGCGTTTTAACTTCAAAAGCATCAGAGAAAACTTTCAACCTTCTTTTCTTCTGGAAAAGAATACGCTGCTCGAATGAGAGCAGCAGACCCAGCGCTGGTTCGTCATTCACCTGCTTCAGGCCCCGAGATCAAAGGTAGATTTTCCCCATTATTCCACCTTTTTAATACCGGTGAACGCAACAAATCACCTTGCACAAAGAGCTGGAGCAAGGGGTAACAACGCCATTGTGGACCAGATGTTAAAAAAATGACCTTGATATTTTTCCATTTCAAGGCCTGTCCCCGATTTGAAAAGTCTCTGTGCTAAATCTTTGCAGGAATAACGTCATGCAGAAACGTTATAAATCACGGGGAGGGGGGGGGGGGGCTCGCAAAATGGCCGCTACCTGAAAGAGGCCCTCTCTCTACGCTCCACACTTCGCCTTGAATTAACACGAAGGGCTGACCTCCCTCGCAGATGACGGCCAACTGCGTCTTACGACACGCGCGCACAGGCAGTCAGTTACAGCTTGTTCCTGCGTAGACCGTGTCCGTGTGCGGTCTAAGGTCAAACCCTGCGTCAGACGGCCACAAAGCTGGGTCCACGCGGAAAATATAAAACCCGTGTTGACAGTGTTTGCGTGGACGTCACGAGGGTTCAAAAAAGCAACAGTTAAAAGGCTGTCAATTTGCACTGCGATTGGAACATTAAGCTTACAGTCTGTCCATGGGGTTTTCAAATTCGTAGTCCCTTTCGCAGAATCCAGGAATCTTAGAAAGCAGCACTCACAAACTGAATTATTAATATTTTGTTATTATTAGAAATAAATTATTTACAATTATTAATTATTTATAATTCATTAGCTTAGAAGGCGCTGTCACCCACGGAAACGTGCAGCTAACAGACAGTCCATTTACAGCAGCTCAGCTTCGGTCCTGTGGTCCAGGACAAAACTGCAGTGCCCCACTTGTGTTTTGAACCTGCAACCTCTCAATTACGAGTCTACTGCATGTTCACCCTCGATGCTAGCCGGTGATTGTAATGTGACGCCTATATTCGTAAGAATCCCGCGTAGCCGTTTCCGTAGAAACCTTGCCCGTGTAAACTGGTGCTCTCGTGCTTCAGCGGGGCAGCTGACAGGTGACTGACAGCACACCCCCGCCCCGGTCGCTCGATCAGGAAGTCACGAAAATGAAAGGGAGACTCGGCGGCTGCCAGACTTACTCAGGTACTGGCGAATAAATCAAGGCGATTACTGCAAGCGGCTGAGGTCTCAGCACTGAAGTTTAAGGACAAAATGTCCCCACATTTAAATGTGGCTGCCAACATGATCGTAGCAATAAAGAAATGAAAAAAACATGCCACTTTTTTCTGACATGTAAAAAATGCGATTTAGGTTTGTGACTCCCGGCACATTCAATCCATTCAAACACTGAAAATAACTGCAATCAAATGAGTATTTTCAAAAACCTGCTGTTATGAGAAAAAGATTACCCTTTTGGGTCAAATGGACCTGTGCTTTGTAGTTGTCCAGTGACCTACAGTATGCACTTATTGTACGTTGCTTTGGATAAAAGCGTCTGCCAAATAAGTGTAATGTAATGTAATGGGATGGGACGGGATGTTGAAACCAACAATACAGACTCCTGTGCCTCGCTGACGTTTTCTTTGAGTCTCACAATTCATTTCTCGGGCAGTTAAAAAAGCAAAAAATAAAAAATAAAAATCAATCTGCGACCAAACAGGGATGGTTGCGGGAAGTCAATCTGTCATTTTGACTAATGGGGAAGGTGAGAACCTCAGAGTTTTACAAAACTGAACTGGGAGAATGGGGCACATTTACTGAAAATGGAAAAAACTAAATGAAAAGAGCACTGCTTATATCAGTCAATAGTTTGTTAGAAACCTTTTATACTGCGATGGTTGAAGTCCTTACACCTTATGACACAGTCTGTGTTTAGCAGAACAAAATTTCAACCACAGATACTGAAGGTGCAGGGTCTGATTTTTTACTGAAATCATGTGCATTTGAAATCAGAGAATAATTTTAAGTTATCCTTAAAAAGATAGCTGTTAAATACTGTGCAACCATCATTGTTCTTATAACATAATCTGCCAATCTGTCACTATGCTGTCTGTCCTGTGGTGAATGTATTGTTCTGTCATTTCTGCTTGTATTGCTTTAACTCTATTGTATTGGATGTTTTGTCATGTCTATGTTTGAATGTCAGAGGACCACAATGGAAAACAAGCCTGCTGGCTGTCTTGTGTTTCTGTCCTCCACAATTTAAAAAAAAAAAAGATTGCTGTTTGCAATGCAGTCTTACGAAATCTTGTTTTTAAATAGTCAAATAAATAAATTCATTAATTCATTAATTCATTCATTCATTCAAAAATGATACACACTCTGAATGTGACCCTCTCACTTACGTACATGACGGCCTTCCTTACGGCCAACACAGAAGAAAAAAACAATTGACGTTTGAAATGAGGGAGTCCAAAGAGACTAAATATTTTTTTGGAGAATGAAAATTTGCCACTGAGCTTTAGACTTTCAGGTGCCAGCGTATATGATCAGCACCCCTGAAATGTGCCACTGAGCTCATAAGAATTTAGCCGTAGCATACGCCAGGAATTTGAGAGCATTTCCGGTTGGGAAGAAGCACTGCTGAAGCAGTTCAGGGTTCAGGAGTTTAAGCAGCGCACGGGCACGCTGCAGCTGCGAGCTGAGGACGCAGCCCTGGCGTCAGCGGCCGATTGGACGGAGCCCGTGAGCCAGAGGAGCGGCGCGCGGCGGTAATCGCTCCCGCCATCTGGCCCCGGCGCGGCGGCCGCCATCGCCACGGGCTCCCGGCCAGCCCTCATTACCCCCCGGGGCCCGGCTTCCTGCGATTAGCCGAACCGACCGCGGGGGGGGAACACCCCAGTGACACGCTGACAGCCGTCACACACCCCCGGCGTGACGCCCTCGACCCCTCCCACTCCGCTCCGCCCCCCCCCACCCCCCCCGCGATGCCGGAAGGAGGCCCGTGGTGAGCGGACTGTGGAGATTAGTCACGCCGCGCTGGCACAAACTGTGGGTGCTCCAGTGCCAGAGACAGACGCGCGTCTGGGTTCGGATGAGATGAGTTCTCCGTATTCGCGGTGCCTTTCTGCACCCCGAACAGGTGCACCAAACCTGGAGCGGCCTGCCGCGCGCTGAATCACATCACACCGAACCGCTTTCAAACAGCGCCACGCCCCGACATCGCATCATAACCGCCGACCTCGGCCCAACGTCCGTTATTATGCCGTGATCCGTAATCGTGAATATTCATTAGATTATTCATAAGGATTTCAATATTTGGATTTCAATTACAGGGGGCTGTTTCCTCCAGAGACTAGTTTTATTAAGGGCTGGATGTAGTCTTGGCTGGGATCCAGGGCCAGAAGTGCAATGTGTGGATGAATAAGGCACCGGGGGGACGGGGGGGGGTTGGGGGTCTGCAGAATTAAACAGAGGCTGTGGGACGGGGGGGGGGCTGCAGAATTAAACAGAGGCTGTGGGACGGGGGGGCACGGGGGTCCTGCACAATTAAGCAGAAGCCAGTTCTATTCTGGGAGACATATAAGAGCGCCCAGCTTTGAGAATAATGGACCTGGAAGTGCAGCGGGGGAGACATACAGCCAGCACTCAACTGAGAAACGGCTTTCACACCACTCTGCAGTTCAGGATGGCTAAAAAAACGTCTAACAGAAAGGTCAAAGGTCAATATCAAACAAAGAAAAAGAAAGTGACCAGAAAGGAATAATACTGATCAGCCCGAGCTGGAAATAAGGCCGAAACACACCATTTGATGGCTGTTCCTTGCGCGACTGAAGCACTGTGGATGATCTGGTGCCTGGGGAGCTCATGCCCAGATGTGGTTGCCATGGCGAAGCGTGAACACAAGAGAAGATTCTGTTTGAAAAATGAACATCCAGCAGAACTGCGGATTTACCAAATCTCATTCCAGGGGATCCACCGTGTATGGCAGCTTTTCTTACGACCGATCTCTTGACTCTCTCTCAACTAAGGTTGTTGATTAACTAAATCCTACTACAAAATCTTCCTTAAACTTGACCGAACGCAGTGCAGGTCTGGCTTGAGATGTTTTCGTCCACTCTTTCACTGACGCAACTGTAGCGGAGTCAGAGTTGAGGGCATCGATGGGTGAGAGCATAACGTTACATGCCTTCACATTTTTGTACCTCACCTCTAATGAGTAACACCACAGCACTTGTTCATAGGCTGCATTGCGATGTCGATACTAAATGAGAGTACTGGTGAATGCGACGGTTTGGAGACTTTTCTCTCTGCTCACCACGGTGTTTCAACAGCTCGCTGGCCATGCAGCTTGCAGAAAACATAGCAAAAGCTAACAGAAAGTTCAGTGTAACCCATAGGTGTAAAACCTACCTGAGAACAAATATCATTTGTGTGCCACTGGCCACTGACTTTTACCGTCATGAATACAAATGACCAGTTGGGTGTAGCCAAACTGTCACTCCAAAGTAGGCTGTCCAATAGAGACGCATCGCCTACGCTTCCGTGTAGATCCTGTCCACCATTTCAACACACAACCAAAATTGAAATGCAAACAAAAACCATATCATTGACAGCAGAAGTTCTGAGAACGTGACCAAAGGTTTCTGCTCTCGATATATTTTTTTGCTGGCAATGCAAATAGTTTGGCTATCAATATCTGATCTCAAAGCTGTTAAGGTACTTTTGCTTTCAATAAAATGTTTTTTGATTGCGGTGTCAAAAGCTTTTATTGCATAATAAAGACACAAATGTAACTCCAGTGAGGATTATTTTTAGAAGCAATCTTGAAGACTTGAGATAAGAAGGGAGAAGGCAAGAAGATAAGATCTGGGTATTTCCAGATCAGGACCGCAGCCTTGCTCCCTTTCACGTTCGCGTGAAACGTCTCGCATCAGGCAGGGAAAGGGGAGGGGCTTGTGATGACCATGGGAGGGGCTTGTGATGACAAGGGGAGGGGCTAGTGATGACTAGGATAGGGGTTTATGATGACAAGGGGAGGGGCTTGTGATGACTAGGGGAGGGGCTTGTGATGACTAGGAGAGGGGTTTATGATGACAAGGGGAGGGGCTTGTGATGACTAGGAGAGGGGTTTATGATGGCAAGGGGAGGGGCTTGTGATGACAAGGAGAAGGGCTTGTGATGATTAGGGGAGGGGCTAGCGATGACTGGCGGGGGGGGGGGGGGGGATGGAATTCCGGAGACGATGAGAGGGGTCAGTAGCCAAGGGCAGCAGCTGTGTACTCTCTCTCTGCACACGCGAGCCCAAGTCTCTCAGGGTCTTGTTATCTGGGAAACATGGTGTCCAAGCTCTCGACAGCACAATGCACAGTCAGAGGGGGAACAAAAGTGAATGGCTGTAGATAAGATATGCGCAGGTGACCTCCAACACATACCTAAGGCGCAGGCTACAGCCAGCAGGCACGTGCAGACCAGGAGGAGAGCATGCTATACATCAGCATATGCGTGGATGTGGGAGGGGTAGTGTGGGAGGGGTCATTTGACTTTAAGAGATAGGCTTTGTGTGCAAAACACAAACAGATAATAAGGAGGACAGGGGCATGTGTGGGGGCGGAGCTTACGTAGCACCATGGCAACGCAGCGATAAGCCATGAAACAAAGTCTGTTCCGTATCGCCAGAGCAGCCCATAATAACCGTGGTGTCGCAAGTGTTTCTGTTAACATTGTATAATGTCTAAGCAAAGGTTGTAAGTGAGAAAAAGAGATGTGAAACTGTGAAGTGCATGTGAAGTGGTGCTGGCTTCAGAGAACGGGAGCGAGACAGAGGCGGGCGCTTTCTAAACAGCCCACGCGGCGTATCGCGCTCTGCCCCCCCGAGCCGTACCGCCACGGCGCGGTACAGCCCGTTCACACCGCCGCCAATCCCACAGGCAGCCGCAAGCGTCGGCGCCAGAGACGCACACCAGCTCGCCACGAGCCCAGCTGAATCCCAGTCCTTACGCCGGTCGGAACAGTCAATCAATCAATCAAATTTTATTTGATTATCGGAAACAGGTGCTTCGATGGGCGTTTAGAGGTCATAGTGGCGGTTGGGTCAGGTGCTTTGATGGGCGTTTAGAGGTCATAGTGGCGGTCGGGTCAGGTGCTTTGATGGGCGTTTAGAGGTCATAGTGGCGGTTGGGTCAGGTGCTTTGATGGGCGTTTAGAGGTCATAGTGGCGGTAGGGTCAGGTGCTTTGATGGGCGTTTAGAGGTCATAGTGGCGGTCGGGTCAGGTGCTTTGATGGGCGTTTAGAGGTCATAGTGGCGGTTGGGTCAGGTGCTTTGATGGGCGTTTAGAGGTCATAGTGGCGGTTGGGTCAGGTGCTTTGATGGGCGTTTAGAGGTCATAGTGGCGGTTGGGTCAGGTGCTTTGATGGGCGTTTAGAGGTCATAGTGGCGGTTGGGTCAGGTGCTTTGATGGGCGTTTAGAGGTCATAGTGGCGGTTGGGTCAGGTGCTTTGATGGGTGTTTAGAGGTCATAGTGGCGGTTGGGTCAGGTGCTTTGATGGGCGTTTAGAGGTCATAGTGGCGGTCGGGTCAGGTGCTCTGATGGGCGTTTAGAGGTCATAGTGGCGGTTGGGTCAGGTGCTCTGATGGGCGTTTAGAGGTCATAGTGGCGGATGGGTCAGGTGCTCTGATGGGCGTTTAGAGGTCATAGTGGCGGTTGGGTCAGGTGCTTTGATGGGCGTTTAGAGGTCATAGTGGCGGTTGGGTCAGGTGCTCTGATGGGCGTTTAGAGGTCATAGTGGCGGTTGGGTCAGGTGCTCTGATGGGCGTTTAGAGGTCATAGTGGCGGTTGGGTCAGGTGCTTTGATGGGCGTTTAGAGGTCATAGTGGCGGTTGGGTCAGGTGCTTTGATGGGCGTTTAGAGGTCATAGTGGCGGTTGGGTCAGGTGCTTTGATGGGCGTTTAGAGGTCATAGTGGCGGTCGGGTCAGGTGCTTTGATGGGCGTTTAGAGGTCATAGTGGCGGTTGGGTCAGGTGCTTTGATGGGCGTTTAGAGGTCATAGTGGCGGTTGGGTCAGGTGCTTTGATGGGCGTTTAGAGGTCATAGTGGCGGTTGGGTCAGGTGCTTTGATGGGCGTTTAGAGGTCATAGTGGCGGTTGGGTCAGGTGCTTTGATGGGCGTTTAGAGGTCATAGTGGCGGTCGGGTCAGGTGCTTTGATGGGCGTTTAGAGGTCATAGTGGCGGTCGGGTCAGGTGCTTTGATGGGCGTTTAGAGGTCATAGTGGCGGTCGGGTCAGGTGCTCTGATGGGCGTTTCGAGGTCATAGTGGCGGTCGGGTCAGGTGCTTTGATGGCGTTTCGAGGTCCTTATGGCGGGTGGAATGGGCGTTTCGGTGATAGGGACGTCGCCACACTTGAGCCTCAGTACCAAAGCAAACCCCGGGCCCTTATCAAGGCACACCGCACTGGAGCAGACTGTATCTGAGGAGCTCTCAGTCACCACACACAACAGACACGCAGGGCCCAACATTCACAAAGGGTCTCAATGTTCTACCGCCCAGAGGGGCCGTGTCTGACTGAGGAGCGCGGACTAGGGGAGTCTGGGGGGAGGGGGGAGGGGGGAGGGTTTGGGGTGCACCGCTCATTACCTACGGCTAATCAGCTCATCAAACACTCTCAAACACGTCAAGAACCCTTTTTTCTGTTCATAACACCTTGTCCTGCTACACATTCGGACGTTCACAGAGGCCTCTCTGGTCCACTGAGACTACAATACGACAGCCCTGACATTCAAACCTGCTGCTCCCTAGCTACAAGCCAGCCAATGCGCCACGCTGTGATACGCATCGACCGCAACAGTGTGTACCCAAACTGTGCGATACCAACAAGCTGTGCCCCCCCCTCGCCAGCCTCCCTGCTGGTCAGCAGCTGGGGGTGACCTTCCCTCTGCATTTGGAGGCCAGTCAGGCTACAGACTCCTGCTGTCTCATTTCCGAAACGCCAGCGAGGCCCACGAACACGAGCCAGAGCAGAGGAAACGCTCAGCTTCCTCAGTGAACGTGTCAAAGGTCAGCAGCCATGAAGTAACCCCACCGGAGTGCGTGTGTGTGTGTGTGTGCGTGAGTGTGTGTGTGTGTGTGTGAGTGTGTGAGTGAGTGTGTGAGTGTGTGAGTGAGTGTGTGAGTGTGTGTGTGTGAGTGAGTGAGTGTGTGTGCGTGAGTGAGTGAGTGTGTCTGTGGGTGAGTGAGTGACTGTGGGTGTGTGAATGATTGTGAGTGTGTGTATGTACGTGGGTGTGCGTGTGTGAGTGTGTGTGTGTGTGTGTGCGCGAGTGAGTGAGTGTGTGTGTGTGGGTGTGTGAATGATTGTGAGTGTGTGTGTGTGTGTGTGTGTGAGTGAGTGACTATGGGTGTGTGAATGATTGTGTGTGTGTGTGTGTGTGTGTGTGTGTGTGCGTGAGTGTGTGAGTAAGTGTTTGTGTGTGAGTGAGTGCGTGTGTGTGGTTGAGTGAATGAGTGTGAGTGTGTGTGAGTGAGTGTGTGTGTAGTTGTTGAGTGAATGAGTGTGGGTGTGTGTGTGTGTGTATATGTGCATGTGGCCGAGTGTGTGTGTGCACGCACTTGTGTGGGTGTGTGTGTCTCTTTCCGCCTGTCTGGGGGGGTAGTAACAGCTCTCTATTGATCAGTGTATTGATCAGTCTATTGATCAAAGTGCTATGATGCATCATGAGGACGTGGTGTCATCTGAGGATAGGATTGGATACACTGTGATATGAAACAATTTTTTTCAACAAACTAATTAGCTCCAAAAGGCAAAAATCAGTATTCCGAGCTTCTCCCATTCCCCTTCAAGTTAAGGCACAAGGCTGGAGCTGGAGATGTCTGCAGCCCACTGCAAATCACTCATCGCTCAAAGACACAGAAGCAAATGTGCCGTCATCCTGTCACACTAAAGGTCACAAGAAAAGATTTCAATCTATGTAGACCTATAGAAGCCTAGCATGTCTCCGCACGGGACGAGATGATTCCTGAGGATCAAATCGATCGCTCAGACGAGTCCACCTCAGCCTGCCTGAGGTAAATCTATACTGGGTTATTTCCCTGAATAGATTATTTCACAGAGTAAAAGGCTAAGGCCCAGGCCAAGGCTGTACATGCTGTGTGTGTCTATGTGTGTGAGAGAGAGAGAGAGAGAGAGAGAGTGTGTGTGCGTGTATGTGCATGTGTGTGAGAGAGAGAGAGAGAGAGTGTATGTGTGTGTATGTGCGTGTGTGTGTGAGTGAGTGAGTGTGTGTGTGTGTGTGTGGTTGAGTGAATGAGTGTGAGTGTGTGTATGTATGTGCATGTGTGTGTGTGAGAGAGAGAGAGAGAGAGAGAGAGAGTGTGTATGTGTGTATGTGCGTGTGTGTGTGTGAGTGAGTGTGTGTGTGTGTGTGTGTGTGTGTGTGGTTGAGTGAATGAGTGTGGGTGTGTGAGTGTGTGTGTATGTATGCGCATGTGTGTGTGGATGAGCATGCTGTTCTCTCTCAAAGGCAGGAGTAGTTCTTGTAGTTGGGCCCTGCTCCTGGCTGGTATCTCCACAAACCCGGCATTAGCATTTCTCCTGTGCCTTTCTTGCCAGCTGCCAAGTCCTGTTGGAACTCAAAGGAAGCCCCCCCCCGGTGACAGAAGTCCGTTCCGGGGGCGGGCGGGCTTTCACCTCCAGAGGTCGACCACAGCGGTCCCGCTCCTCCAAAGCTTTCAGAGCGACGGGCCGCTCGCTTGGAACGCCGAGTTAGAGACGCGAACGGGTCTAATGTGCGAGCGCCGCTTGGCTGACTGATCTCGCCCCGCAGTCTCCGTCTGGAAATCGCAATTTGGCAAGACAGAGGACTTAGTCACTGTCGCTTTTAATTAGCGGGTTGCGCTTTTTTTTTTTGGGCAGCGCCGTTGGACAGCGAGTCCCCGTCTCCCGCTCGCTACCCCGCCATTACTCAGCTCGCCCCCGTCTGCGCCCCCCGCCCCCACCCCGCCCGCGCCAGCGACGCTCGGCGAAGGACGCGCTTTTATAAACACGCCCACCACCGCTGCAGCCGACACATCAGACACACGCTCTGTGGCTTAACTACGCAGTGGCAGAGAGTCAGGTGTGTTAACTGAGCTCTCCATCTCTGTGCCTTAACTACGCACTGGCTGGAGAGTCAGGTGTGTTAACTGAGCTCTCCATCTCTGTGGCTTAACTACGCAGTGGCGGAGAGTCAGGTGTGTTAACTGAGCTCTCCATCTCTGTGCCTTAACTACGCACTGGCTGGAGAGTCAGGTGTGTTAACTGAGCTCTCCATCTCTGTGGCTTAACTACGCAGTGGCGGAGAGTCAGGTGTGTTAACTGAGCTCTCCATCTCTGTGGCTTAACTACGCAGTGGCGGAGAGTCAGGTGTGTTAACTGAGCTCTCCTGCTTTGTGGTTGAACTACGCAGTGGCGGATAGTTGGGTGTGTTAACTGAGCTCCCCTGCTTTGTGGTTGAACTACGCACTGGCTGGAGAGTTGGGTGTGTTAACTGAGCTCTCCTGCTTTGTGGTTGAACTACGCAGTGGCGGAGAGTTGGGTGTGTTAACTGAGCTCCCCTGCTTTGTGGTTGAACTACGCACTGGCTGGAGAGGCAGGTGTGTTAACTGAGCTCCCCTGCTTTGTGGTTGAACTACGCAGTGGCGGAGAGTCGGGTGTGAGGGAGCTCACTCCGTAAACGGACGCACTTCTGAATGCGCGGAGTCCGAGCTGATTCATCTCGCTCGCCTCGTACATTTCCCATGAAACGCTGAACGCGAAAGCAGACAGCAAAGCAGTAAAAAAATGACTGTACCGTTCATCGCCGAGCCACTTCATTCGCTTTGAACAACAAGAGGCAGGGGGCTGAAAAACAGCTCATAAAAACCAATAATGCAGAACTCATTTACCTGGAAACGGCCATGTGATAAGCAGTCTCTAGAAAGCGCTAATTACACTTCAGGGGTGGAAAGTGGCATTTGAACCCCAGCTAGCCACGGCCTCATCATCTGCATTATGAAGCCGGTTGTTTTTGCAGCCGTAATGAAGTATTAAACTATGTTCGACCTGAAATGGGTTTAATGAGGTGTCCATTTCACCTGACTGGCTGATTTCTGACTGGCTGATTTCTGACTGGCTGATTTCTGACTGGCTGATTTCTTTACAAAGTCACAACTGGTTTTCTGGGCCTATAGCACTGGGAGGAATAAATCTTGCTCCCGGGGGGGGGGGGGGGGGGGGGGGAGGTCACAATCTAACAGAACATGTTGTGCCTGTACAGACCTCTTGCGTCTACTGAGGATCCCCTAAGTCAGTCACACAGAAGTTGGTGTTCTTGTGTCTTCACCATTCAGTCTGCACAGCTTGCTCAGAGCAGGGGAATCAATCAGAGGAGATGGGGAAGGGGGGGGGGGAGCGGTAAGGACAGAGCATTCCCTTCTCCTCCCGGAGGGGGAGCAGAGCTGTCAAACGGCAGGACGCGGGACGGATCGGGGCGTGTTACGGGGGCGAGGAGCGCGGTCCAGGTCCCGTTTCCGGGCTCCCGTCCCACCGTTCCCCAGCGCAGGGAGCGGGAGGCGGTGTCGCGACCTCGTCAGTTTCCATGACATCGCGGGGCTCGGGTTGCCAGATCCGACGAGCTCGCCCACGCGAAACCAGCGGCGGGGTTTGGCCGGCGGCTCAGCTTTCACTGCGCTCGTGGCGACCGTATCGCGCGCTTACTAAAATAATAATTATAATAATAATAATAATAATAATTACATCTCTGAGAGAGAGAGACTTCATTCTGCTTGTGGAATAAAATCTCTCACAGAGGCGTTCGCTTCAGTGCGCTGGCTGCTGCTGAAGCATCGCTGCTGAAGACAGAGGTCCGATCCTGGAACAGCAGCCCCCCCGAGTGCTATGCCCCACCACAGAGAGGGGAAAAATAGAGCTGGAATCAGCTCACTCTGTAAGAACATCCATGATCCTCTAACAGATCCATAACAGAGGATTCATAACAGCCTCAGCATCAGTCTCACAGTCACAGTCAGCACCACTGGCACAGTCAGTCTCACTGGCACCATCAGTCTCATTGGTACAGTCAGTCTCACTGGCACAGTCAGTCTTACTGGCCCATCAGTCTCATTGGTACAGTTAGTCTCACTGGCCCATCAGTCTCACTGGCACAGTCAGCACCACTGGCACAGTCAGTCTCACTGGCCCATCAGTCTCACTGGCCCATCAGTCTCACTGGCCCATCAGTCTCATTGGTACAGTTAGTCTCACTGGCCCATCAGTCTCACTGGCACAGTCAGCACCACTGGCACAGTCAGTCTCACTGGCACCATCAGTCTCATTGGTACAGTTAGTCTCACTGGCCCATCAGTCTCACTGGCACAGTCAGCACCACTGGCACAGTCAGTCTCACTGGCACCATCAGTCTCATTGGTACAGTTAGTCTCACTGGCCCATCAGTCTCATTGGCACAGTTAGTCTCACTGGCCCAGTCAGTCTCACTGGCACAGTCAGTCTCACTGGCACAGTCAGTCTCACTGGCATAGTAGGTCTCACTGGCTGATTTGGCTAATAGGGAACTGTGTGTCACATTAGTTACAGACCCCTGATCATTCTGGGCTTGATTTCCTGATGAGGCTCTATCAGTACACATAAATGCAGGGTGCATAAATAAAGACACTTCAGTACAGACACAGTAAATCCCGCTGAAATCTCAAAGCCACGCAGGTTGCCCTGGGTCCCCAGCAAAACTGAAAAAGAAAATGGATGAAACGCGATATTTATTAATATCCAGCGTCTCGGAGCACTTTCATTTTTCATGGCGATGAAACGCAGGTATAAATCTCGCCCTGGAGACACGGCCCGTGAATTATGCAGGGGCGTGAAATAGAGCACTGTCACCACGCACAGTCACCCGTCCCGGGACACTGCGACTCTTTTACAGCCGCTCCTAAATTAGCGCGGCGAGCTCCGTCTCCTCCAGTCTGCGCCATACGAACCCCACCACCCCCACGAACCCCCCCCCCACCCCCCCACCCCCCCAAGGTTCTTGCGCCTTGATGTTCCGATGCGTTTTCCGTCTATATATACACGTTACGTGCTCGTATACACGTTATAACACAATGCCCGCTGTGAGCACTGGAAGGTCTTAGTGTGTCTATGACGTCCCTGACCGTACAGCGTAAACTCATTGTTTTTTTGTTTTTTTACCCACTTAACAGATGTATTTATTCAGGAATGGCTTACACTGTTATCTGGATCAGACGCGCTAAATGCTAATCATTAGAGCAACACGACAATAAGGAAGAAATGCAGTGACGCTAACCGCTAAGCACGTAAAGGTCACTGTTTTTCTTCCTACACGCAGTGTCAAACAGGCATTCCTAAAAGCCACACATGTACATTTCACAATCAGTCTCATATGTAACGTATGATAGGCTGCCACGTGGGGGGAGGGAGGGGCGGGGGGCTTGGAGGGCATAACTGCCTGACAGCGATTGGTACGAGTACTGGATTTATTATCCTTAAATTACGCCACCATTTGCAGAAGGACGGCATAGCCACGGCTTTAACTACGTTAAATGGTGCTCTGCTAAAGAAAGAGAAAAATCCCCTACAAAGTTTTCAACTCTCTGATAAGACACAAGAGAACACTGAGAACGAGAAAAAACACCCTTTTATCTGAGCGTTCCTGGAGAATTCAGCAGGAAGGTGTGAACAAAAGGCGGAGGGCATGTTCTCGTGGGCCTGGGAAGAGGAAAGCCTATTACATAATCTTAACCTCCAGATCATAAGGGGGAAATGCACACACCACACAGTCAAAATGGCACAGCTGACCTCAGGGGCAAAGGTGAAAGGTCATGCCCTGGCATTCAGCATAAACAATCTCTCCTTCTCGCTCTCTCTCCCGGTCTCTCTCTCTCTCACTCACACATTCAATCACACAAACAGACGCGCAAACAGACAAGCACAAAAACGGACACACGCACACACACACACACACACACGCACAGGAATGTGTGCAAACACACAAAGGCGCGCTGATCAGCTCGGCACGTCCTTCACCGGTCGGGACACAAAGAATGCAGTCAGAGGCATTCGCACCATGTGACGGGGGGGGGGGGGGGGGGGGGGGGGGGGGGGAGCTTGCGTAACGTGCAGTTCTGTGACCCCCGCCAGCACACAGCAGACAGGCACGAGTCCACGGCTACAGAGACGCAACAACACACACACACACACACACACACACACGTTACGGCTGAGCCAGCTGCGACCCGGCCGGAGGGGTCAGTGCGGTGGCAGAGCACACGCAGGCCAGTTGCTGGGTTTGATACCCCCATCCAGAGCCCTGGGCCTGGGGGATATGGGTCTGTGTTCTGGGTTTGATACCCCCATCCACAGCCCTTGGCCTGGGAGATAGGGGTCTGTGTTCTGGGTTTGATACCCCCATCCAGAGCCCTGGGCCTGGGAGATAGGGGTCTGTGTTCTGGGTTTGATACCCCCATCCAGAGCCCTAGTGGATATGAGTCTCTGTGCTGGGTTTGATACCCCCATCCAAAGCCCTGGGCCTGGGAGATAGGGGTCTGTGTTCTGGGTTTGATACCCCCATCCAGAGCCCTGGGCCTGGGAGATAGGGGTCTGTGTTCTGGGTTTGATACCCCCATCCAGAGCCCTGGGCCTGGGAGATAGGGGTCTGTGTTCTGGGTTTGATACCCCCATCCAGAGCCCTGGGCCTGGGAGATAGGGGTCTGTGTTCTGGGTTTGATACCCCCATCCAGAGCCCTAGTGGATATGAGTCTCTGTGCTGGGTTTGATAGCCCCATCCAGCCAGGTCACACAGACATGGGGGGGTTAGGCTACCCTTCACTGGCCAATCAGCAGGGCTGCTCTGGACTGCGTGCGTGCATGTGTAGTTGTGTACATATACACACACACACGTTCTCTTACTCACTACAGACATACACATACAGGCACACACATGTACACATTCAAACAAGCAAGCACTCACAGTCAACAATACACACAGACTCTCTAGATCTTTCTGTCTCTCATACACATACACATACATTACACACACACACACACTCACACGCACACGCGCACACACACACACTCACACTCACACTCACACACACGCGCACACACACACACACACACACTCACACACTCACACACACGCACACACACACAAGCTTGCTGACACTCTGCTGCAGCGGGACTGTTAACACACAGGCTGCTGGGAAAGACGGCTGCAGAACCCCAGGGGTAATTACAGCAGCACTTGAAAACACCAGCACAGCAGAGGCCACACTTACCACAGCCGCTCGGATAAAAGGGACAGGACACGGCCGTCTTAGCTGAAAGTGACAGGAAGATGACACACAGACAGCTGCGTACAGTAAGAGGAAAATCTGCACTTCCCCCCGCCCCCCCCCCCCCCTTCCCCACTAAAACTCAGGTTGGAATCACAGACAGATGGACAGCTGAACCGGTGTGGTGAGCATTTCCACCACTAAATTTCTGAATAACAGCTACTGCTATTGCAGCACTTGTGCTATTCCGTGGGCTCTATTTATCTGAAGATGCCGCGGATAACAGAACCCCTCACGGGCAAACCAGCTGGCAATCATAACAACTTTTACGATTTCCCTTCCAGTACCAATTAGGATTGGTCTTCCCATGAGACGTTTCAGGGGGAAATATCCATGTCCGTATGAGCGAGGCCAGAATAGCTACCGGAAACCTCGCGTTCTCCGCAGACGGCTACAGACTCAGTTAGCACAGACTGCTAAACGGAGAAGAAAGGTGTCCCTTTTTGATACAGAAACGTCTGTTTCAGTAATTGCTCCAGGCCTGTCATTTCCCACAGCAACACAACGTATGCCGTCCACAGGCCCACACAACAATTTTCAGCATTAATTCTACTGTGCACTGTGTAAAAGTCCTCCGTATTTTTTTCCAATCACCTGGATTCACTCATTAGTACAATTAGTTCAGCTAGGAGGAAGAATTAATTAGCTATATCAGCTGGCTGTGTTCATGGGTGGAAGAAACACAGGACTTTTACTTTCTAACCCCTGGCAAAGGATTAAAAGTACACTCAATCATAGTAGAATATACACCAGCAGACTTGGATTAACATAAACCATTTTGTTATCCAGTGATTGTAGCAGTGTGTTGCTATATTACTTTTCAAACAAATGCTAGGCCATACTTCCTCTTGAAAAAGCCAACAATACATGAACCAACTCTTTAAATGCAAAATGTGTGCCTGATATATTTTTAACACAAAAGATTTGTACTATAGTGTAGCTCATCATTAACAATAATGACCAAAGAGGATTACGAGGAGGTGGTGGGGAAAAGCAAAAATAAATAAATAAATAAAATAATAAATAAATAAATAAATAAAATTAAAATTAAAATGGACCAAAAACAGTAGTGTCAGCAGGCAGATATTACGCTCCTGACAATAACCACATAATTGGTTGTGTGTATAAAATGAAAGGGAAAAGATTGAGTCAATGATCTTGAGTAAGTAATTAAAAATCACTAAGCAATGTAGGCCTATGAGGTGAAAAGCCGGCTACAAGTGGTTGAAAAGTGAAAGTTTTCCAGCAGACTGGGCCAGGCTATATCCGGGTAGAACCTGAGCTATATTGGAGTCAGCCTAGTCTGTTTACCTCAAAACGTGCCTCAACCTACATTCACATCCCACTAGATGTCTACATCGGCTTCTGCTCAGTGAGGCTGGAGTTCTCTTTATTTTATGAGTTCACAACTGTAGACTTTCTACTAATGAGAATTGCTCCATCCAGTTTAGCATAGTCTTACTGGAGCTAAAGTGAAGGTTTCAGGAAAATACAGTAGCCAATGTAATCCCTTAAATTGTGCAAAAAAAATAGCAGGATTCAATTTTAGCTCAGTTCAATGAGTTCTGGATAATAAAAATTTGTATGACTGAGTGATTGACAGGTGCAAGCACTCTCACTGACACACAGGAAATTGCCTCTCCACACCAGGGAATTTGAAAGCGTGGACCCGTTTACGTGGAAATCAGCGCTAAAAAAGACGCTGGAAGTGGAGTCACGCCCATGCCCGACGGGTGCTATTTCAGGTAGACAAAAGATAAATGAACAGGGTGCTCCACCGGTATCGTAATGGCCGAAAAGCAGCCGCAGAAACAACAGCGAAGACTGATCCAGAAATGGCAGCGCAGTCCGATCTCCACGGGAGAGATCTGGACGCGGAACAGAAGTGCGGTTTCCTTTCGCTGTGTAAAATGCTGACGACTGCAGGAGAAACGACACCAGAGGACTGCACAAACAAGGCATAGCACAACAAAACACACAGCGCGTCTGAGAGCTACGCAGGGCCCTGCAGCTATAACAGAACCGTTGGCCGTGACTGCTGTTTCTGTCAGGGGGAATTAGCTTTTTTCCCGTCGTCCTTTCACAGCTTTAATAAAATAAAAAATAATATTTAAAAAACTGGTATTATTTCATTATCAGAAACGCTTAAGTCAGAAACGCAGCGAATACAGCTGATTCCGGCATTTAAACACGCAAGAACATTCCTGCCCCTTCATCGGAGAAGGGGATCTAGCACAGGGTCCAGCAGGTACAGGCTACTGTACACCACGTAGCAGCTACCAGATTCCTTGAGTGACTGATTAGACATGGAGGCTGAAAGATTTAGATTTACCTGAATTTGGCTTTATCCCCCCTATTTCTTTTTTTTTTTTTAACCAGTTGGGAGTCATCGAAAACCACAGTATAGGCTACTGCGGCAGGGTATCCATAAATGCATTTAAATTAGCTCCGCAGTGCATACATGTATTATAAATAGCTCCACCGTGTAGTCATACATTTGTTTTAAAGAGCTCAACTGTTTCTTTCCAGATTAATGTCTCTGAATTAAATATTTAAGGCAGATTTCTTATTCACGACGCCATAAATTAAACACGTTCATAATTTGGATCTTATCGGAACGCGTGGTGCTATTTTTACACAGTATGATATATCGTCATGTCACGGGCAGGAAAAGTACGTTACAGGGAGGAGAAGGTAACCGGAGTGTTGAAGGCGTCGAGTCATTATGGCCGTTATGATGTTAGATTATGATCTGCCCAACCCAACTAATGAATTGCTCTGATAGATTTTTCATTTAATTTCTGCTACCATTCCTCTGATATTTACTATTGCCCTGGGCCAGCCAACAGAAGATGGCCGCCCCCTCTGTAGCCGGGTTAGGCTATAGATTTCTTGTCATTGGGGAGTTTTTTCCTCCAGCGTTTCAGTGTTTGTCTTCCGACTGGGGAGTTTTTTTGTTTGACCTAATTTTGTGGGGGTTCAGGCCTGCATTTTTGCCAAATGTTCCTTTTTGTTTCCACAGTAATGTGCCTTTGTGACACTGTCTCTCTAAAAAGTGCTATTTATTTAATAAAACTGAATTGAAATAGCTACCTGTACAACTTCAGGTCTGGTTAAGAGAATTATAAATTGATGGCTGAAGTGAATTATCAACAGTGCCTTCATCACAGATTATTAACTAGCTGTCACTCCTACAGTGCACAGGCTACTAAATGCCACCAATAAACTGGGAGTACAGAGAAGTGATTTATGCCTGAATGTCTTTTTTTTTCTCTGCGTTTTATTATCTTGCTCAAGAAAATGCGCTACAAACACAAACATGGTCATTAAGAACTTGACTGAGCATCAAACACAAGACACGGCGATCATTCAACATTTCCCATAAATACACAAATACTTTACAATGACCGTGACGCTCCATCCATTTTTCCCACAGACGCACGCACACACACACACGCACACACGCACAAGCACACACACCGCAGTCCCAGATCTCCATTCAGCACTGAATGACAAATTGCATCGCTGGTTGAAGTTGACAAAGGAAGAAGAGTATGAGGAGGTAGAAGAGGAGGAAGAGGAAATCAGTGAAGGAGATTTAAGTTAGGTTAGCTTTGTGAGCAGTCCCTGGGAGTCAGTCCTTTGATCAAAAGCCCAGCTCCTTCTCCCCACTGCTGCAGACTGTTCACACCCCAGCAGAGGCTCAGAAAAACACACACCACAGGGACCAAATGTCCCCTCCTTTAAAAAAAAAAAAAAAAAAGTTCCTTATAGTCTTAAACCTGGGCCACTGTGCCATGATGAAACCAGTAAAAATGCCTAATTTTAGTGAGAGTGATTTCACCAAAAGGAACAGGGAGATTTCACAGCAGGAGCGAAACTAATTTAAAGAGAGACAGCACTCTGCTTCACTTTATTAGGTACACCTGCTCATTAACACAACCAGCCTGCTCTTCCAAACGGTGAGTCATGTGGATGAAACTCAACATGTAAAGCATCCAGTCATGGTGAAGAGGTTTAGTTGTGGTTGAATAAAACGTTAGAATGTGCAGCACGCATGACCTATGCGACATAAGTAAGATTATCTGTAGTATAACTGTGCCAGACAGGTTTCAGTATCTCAGAAACAGCTGCTCCCCTGGGAATTTCAGGCCCTAATGTAAACCAGAGTTCGCAGAGAATGGTGTGATAAAAAAATTCCAGTGAGTGAGAGAGAGCGAAAACAGTTTGTTAATGAGAGAGGTCAGGGGCGAACGGGCAGACTTGGTGAAGCTAGCGGAAAGGTTACAAATTCTCAAATAACAGCGGTTTACAACAGTGCTGTGCAGAAGGGCATGTCTGAACACAAAGTGTGTAGAACCTTGAAGCGGATTGGCTACACCAGCAGAAGACCACGTCCGGTTCCACTCCTGTCAGTTTTGAACACGAAGGTGAGGCTACAGTAGGCACCTAATCAGTAAAACTGGAGGAATGGAGATAGGAAAAACGTTGCCTGGTCTGACCAATCTCGACATGCAAATGGTAGGGTCAGAATCTGGTAAAACAGCAGGAATCCACGGATGTGCGATGGTTTTGTCAACAGTGCAGGCTGCTCGTCGTGATGTAAAGAATGTGATGTTTTATTGGCACACATTAATACCCTGAATGCCAAGCGAGTGTCATTTGAATGCCAAGGCATATCTAAGCGTTGTTGCTGACCACACGCATCCACTAAGGCCACAGTTTATCCTTTTTCAGACGGATATTTCCTGCAAGATAACGTGTGATAGAAGCAGGGGGAGGGGGCTTGTAACCGAAAGGTCGCAGGTTCGATTCCTGGGTAGGACACTGCCGTTGTACCACAGAGCAAGGTACTCAACCTGCATTGCTTCAGTATATATCCAGCTGTGTGAATGGATGGAATGTAAATGCTAAGTAAAAGCTGTGTAAGTTGCTCTGGATAAGGACGTCTGCTAAATGCCTGTAATGTTATGTAAAGCACGCATCATCAAGAGCTGGTTCCATGGGCATGAGTGACCTCAATTTACTCCAGTGGACTGCACAGCCCCCAGATCTCAATCCAATAGAGTAATCCAATAGAACTGCGGGATGCTATCGAGTCAGAATGGACCAGAATCCCTAAGGAATGTTTCCAGCACTTTGTTGTATCCACGCCACAGAGAATTCAGGCTGTCTGAATAAAGTGGCCTCTGAATACAGGTGGCATTCGACAGAGATGTCATATCCAATACTGGACAAACTTGGTAATATTTCATTAGAAGGGTATTATTAGAAATGATTCTGCATTGTACATGCTGTCTACTGCCAGCGTAACACCTTGCCAGAGTATGTGTCAGTCAGGTGACAGAGAACAGTGCTTGCAGCTCCAAAGATGTTGATGTGCTGCTGTAGTCAACCTTGAGCAAGTTATTTAACCTGAACAGCTCCAGTAAAGATCCGGCTGTATGACCGGATGGCTTAATCGAACGTAACCCGTGAACTTCACGTTACATTGTAGGTTCTAGCCATTGAGCGGACACACAGGAGAACAGCATCCGCTGAATTGGATAATGTCAGGCTTTCATAATTCAACGGTAATGAGTATTCATGACGACTTCGCAACAATGCGGGTATCAGGAGTCACACGTGTCAAGGCATTCATGAACGCATATGTCAGGTGACACCGTATAAACCATGGGCATGAGGTGTTTTGAAGACATCACGAAAGCTGAATAGCACCTTATATTTATCCCCCTGAATGGGACGGCAGACAGACCGCGCACTGCCAAGGTCTTCCTGAGACGACTCACGCCTCCGCACCGCACATCTCCGTGCGATTTCGCACGCAAAAGAAGAAGAACAACACTCCGGAATTCTAATATAAATGTTCATTCCGGTTTAATCACTTAATTCCTGTGCTTGACAGGAAGTTCCAAAGATATTCTGTTTTGAAACCATGGCCATTTTATTAAAAAGCTTCCTAGCCAGCGATGCTCTCCACCCACACAGGCCCTCTGTGCTGTGAATAGGCTCTTTACATTTCATTATGTATTTTCCTGGCGGATGCTCTCCCACAGGTCAAATCTCACAGCTTTCAATTTACATACCAACCACGTACAGTTGAGTATCTTGACAAAAGTTAATCAGCTTTGCTAAAGGAGTTTTGTTTAAGGGTGAAATGTTACATTTCCTCAACATTCCATCCTGGACAAGAAGTGCCCGAATCAGCTACACTGTTTGCACACTCAACTATCCCAGCAAACAAATGCAACCAAAGTGCTGAGACATGACAAACAAGTGAGAAAGGGGAAGCTTAGATGCAGTTTGAAGAGGCGTGCAGGCAAAACACACACACACACGCATGCAGGCACACACACACGCACGCACGCATGCAGGCACACACACACACACGCACACACACACGCATTCCACAGGGGAACATGCCTGAACTGCACTGGATGAAAGAGCTGCTTCAGGTTGAGATGGAGATGGAGGGGGATCGAGATGGAGAAGAGGGGCAAAAAAGGAAAGAGGTGGCAATTGCTAGGAGTGTTGGGGGGGCATTTTAAGCTGCTCTAGCAGTCCGAACCGTAGTTGTGCATTTCTGCGGTGTGTGACCTCAGGACAGACTCCAGAGCTTACCGCCATCGCTTCATACAGCCCCACCGCTGTCTGCTGCTACCCACACCACAGGTCAGCCTGCAGTGCCAGGGAGGGCCAGCAGGGTGGCACACAATTAGGGATGGGAGCGAAGCTTCACAAGGCCAAAATTGGACGGAGCTACAATATTCTGCCAGCGATTCTGCCAGTTTTGCTGCGGGGTGCACAACATCTTGATTTGTTCAAACTAGCCCCTGATTGACAGCTCACTGTAGCTCCACCCTTCATGAGAAACTCCCACTCTCCAATCACCTGCCAGATTCACCCATGCTCCCAGACTTTGAGGTGTGTTTCAGGTGTGTAGTGTGCTGTGTATTGCACGCTCAGACAAACTCAGAATCAGAACCAACTCAGTGTTTGCTTTTATTTTTTTCAGCTCTCACGATACGACTTTGCCTCCAGCAGATATAAACACACCTCACAATGACCTTTAGTAACCGACCAAGAACATCATTATTTAAACAGTGACTTGTACCGACAACTAAGAGAAGCTTTTCCTACAACACCCACAAATCAATGCGAGTGCTCAGTTCAGTGTTCATCAGTGTTCATTTGTCCTGTCGAAGCGTTGCGAGTGTTTGTTTGTCCTGTTGAATTGCTGTCAATGCTTCATTTGTCCGCAGTAGCCGTTAGCTTGTCTTTCCCCCGCTGCCGGGCATCCTGGGTAGGACCCATACAGGTATCCCACCGAGGAGTTTATTCACTGTGTTCTCCATCCCCACCTGCTCACAGCCTCCAGTCTTCTGCTCTTTCTCCAGGCAGCCACACCAATCACCACAGAGGCCCTTTCTCCTCAGCCAATGAACAGCCTTACTGCACGGAAGGGGGTCATCCCCGTGGAAACCAGTGCTAGTATAACATACAGTAAAAAGGAGTGGAGTTTGGATTGGCATTCCCCTTCTGTTGACCTTTTTCTATGATGAACGAGTGAAACTGATCCCAGTTCAGTGCTCCTGCCTCCTGCTCGCGCGCTTCATGAACATGGCTGCCGGGTTGATTCGGAGCAGCCGTAGCAGAATGTGCGCGGTGTCATCACACACCCACTTTCCACAGCTCAGCGAGTCTGTCACACGATTGGCCAGCGTTGTATGTGACCAGCTGCGCGATTCGCTGATCGAGGCCCAGCCCACTCTCC
This sequence comes from Anguilla anguilla, assembly GCF_013347855.1. Lineage (NCBI taxonomy): Eukaryota > Metazoa > Chordata > Actinopteri > Anguilliformes > Anguillidae > Anguilla > Anguilla anguilla. The sequence goes on from NC_049212.1 coordinate 10,494,914, forward strand.
TCTGAGGATCAGTCACACCGCAAATTGTACCCTTGAACAAGATCAAGAGTGATAATAATAATAATAAAATAATAATAATAATCAGTTCTGCTGATTGCCTGCTTTAATCCTCAGCACTATTATTGTGCAGGATGAAGATGAGACGGCTCGTCACATGACATCACCACGGCCCCATCGTTTCCTCTGATCCCACAGTTCTGCCTTTCCCGGAGTAACTCACATATTCCGGGACAATTCAGCACGACTACGATAAGTTTCGGGTGTCAGTGCTACAGCAAGAACACAAGGATAGCCTAACAGCGGGAACAACGATGAAGTAAATCAGCATCATCGCACAATGGAAAAATTAAATGAAAAACATAGGATATTGGATATTGTGCGGAATCTGATAGGGTCGTATTGGATGTTGGATTGAATGGCTTTAATGGCTTTCTCTTTTCCATAGAGGTCAATGCAGCACCTGTCGGGATTCCCAAAAAGACCTTAACATACTGACACAAAGGTCAGTCTCTGCTATTAGCAAGAAACCGCAGAACAGGTTCCAAACAACAATGGTGCATGGCTCAGTAACGTACAGTGCTGGATGGTTCATTTCTTACCTCCCTACAGGGGGCGTCAGTGCAAGACAAGCTAACGGCCAACACGACCCTTTCCATCCGCTTCAGAAACACCACAAACGACATCACAATCAGCAGCATATGGCCTTAATCCTTTAAGGTGAGAGATCACAAATATGTTATTAGAATGTTCTTAACTGAACATTCTAATGCTGATGTAACAACAATCACTACCGGTAACTGAAAGCAATGGAGTTCTAGTACACTGATGTAGAATTCAAGGGAAAAAATCTTTTCCACAAAAATCTCCTCTCCAAGGGATTAAAGTTTCTTCAGACTGAGGCAAGAGATTTCCAGATGAAACGAATCACCCCATTCTGCTGCTTTCTACCCATCTTACATCGCTCCTCCCCTCACATCTCACATCTCTCCTTTGGCTCTGAAACCCAGCCCTTGGTTTTATCATTTGTTGTTACGGCGAACCCCTTAAACAATAGCGGTGACGACATTGCATTATCTTATTGGCTGTAACTGTGGTCAGATTAAGCTGATTGTGGGTGGGGGGGGGGGGGGTTAAATGAAGGTAGGCTTGTAATTACAGGTGCTGGCGCTACAAGCCAGACAGGAAACAGCTGTGGAAGACATCTTTGGCATGTGTAAATGGGAGGTGGGAACCGGGTGCAGCTCGAGAGCTCGATCCTGGAGCTATGGCCCAAATCGTCGGCACAGAACACACAGGGATGACAGAGTACTAGGATAAGCAGGACTCCATGCTTCAGGGACCTCACAGCGACTGCACTCAGCCACACAACAAAGCCTATCAAAGCTTATCTGTGTGACTGACACCCAAACAAGCCAATCACATTTTCATTTAATAATCACTTTAGGTGTATGTATTATGAAATTTTGAGGGTGAATCCTCTACCCCCACCCCCCGTAAAAAAACCCCCCAAATCTACAGAAAAGCATAGATCGCTTCCAGCACTGAATCATTCAGGTGGACTTCATCACATGTTGTCTGGTTGGCTGAGAAACTGTTTACATCTTTCCAAGCCCTGCCAGAATACTGCTGATCCCACCTTGTGTTCGGATTCCAAATCTGATCCCACCTTGTGTCCTGATCCCACCGCTGATCCCACAGTCACCAGGTAGGTCTCTCGGTCTGCTGTTCCAGAGGGCAGTGGATTCCTGATCAGAAGCGCAAGCGTTCCGAGCCCGGAGCACATCCTACATTGCGCCTCCCCCCCCCCCCCCAAAACCCCACCCCCACGCTACGCGAGACAACGCCACCGCCTTCCAATAACTGGCCGGTTTCTATCGCCAGCTGCTAAAGGGACTAAAGGTGTCCAACCGTATCTAGAGAGACATCGCTCACACGCTCCCGTCGCTCCCAAGGGCAACGTGAACATGCCCTGCCCCCCCCCCCCCCCCCCCCCCGCCTCCATCACCGCCATGACATATCACGCGCCGAAAGCAGCGAGCATGCTACTTCCGTTCCCCCGAAAAACAGCAGCTCTGCGTCCTGTCCTTGTGCAGGCTCCGTCAGCTGCCAGTTTCACTGTGTGCTGACTGACACATCCCCCCCCCCCCCCTTGTTTGGAAGCGGCTGTCACTATCACCTGACCTGAGACGCGACCAACCACAGGGCGTCCCCGTTGTTATTTAAAAACGGTTCCAAAATTCTGAGGCTTCCCCTCCCAGGGGCCAGGCCCCGCCCAGGCTAGCCCGGCACCTGCAGTGCACCTGCACACCTGAACACAATGCATTTTTTTTTCCAGATATGAATTATTGCAGGACAATGACCGGGTCCATACCCATCTCCTAACATTAGGAGGCCTCCCAATGTGCTCTGTCACCCAGCGGAGAATAAAGAGGGCGGGGCTTGGCGGGAGCGTTGGGAAATTGTGGTTCGCTGTTTTCGAGCAGGGGCGTTAAAGGGGGAGGAGCCTCATTCTTGCAGGTTTATGTTCCTGTGGGACCGGCGAATAATAATAATAGCCACAGGTGGCTCTTCTGGATGACCGCCCACTCGCATGTGCCAATTAAGATAACGCAGGCTCGCACCACGCATGCTAAATTAAGGGATGTGTGCGGTTGCCGTAGCGATGGCTCTTATTATGGGTATCTGAAAGTACAGCCTGGCTGTTTCTTTTCTCCCCTCCCCGAAGGCGCTGTCTCAGTAAACTTTGGATTTTGACAGGAGGAGGGCGAGCAGACTTTTGGCAGTTAGCTCCCCAAAGCCCCTAGCGAGAGACAACAAACGAAGTCGAGCATAACGTCTACAAAAAAAGTCCTACTGTTTTTTTTTTTTTTATTCCTTTATTTGGCAGATGGTATCATGGAAAGATTGATTAGAGGAATGCCACAGGGGCAAACAGAAGAAGCAAAAACAAAGACACCGAAGAGTGTAAAACTGAACGACCAGGCATCAACACGGAATGCAAAAACAAATAAATAAATAAATAAGCAGACAGCAACATCAATCATTTCAACACACATGTAGCGCTTGGCAACCATCGCCAGGAGCAACAACAGTGCACCATACTTGCGCATGCATGCAGAGCCCCACTGAGATCTGCACGGGACGGCATTGCCAGCTGAATAAAAAAAAAGCTCTATTAAATCCCCACGTCTCCACAGCGTGCGAACGAGGCCCCCCCTTCGACCGCGGGAACACCCCCGGGAGTTCGATTTGCTTCGGTGTCCCACACGCATGCTAACCAAGAGACGCACTGCCAGAGACCTGCTCGTCCCAGTTTTTGTTTTTTTTAATTACTCGAAAAATAAAATGCTGATTTTTCGGACCCAAAACATCTCAACCGGAGACAGAGAACTCAGGTGTGTCATAAGCACACACACACACCACCATCTTTGGCACTTTCTGACAGGTTGTAACAGGAAGGATTGTTCAGTAATGCGGGCACATCATGTCCCAGAGACGTTTATAAGTCTTGAATCTGGAAAAAGCAGATAATTATGATATGGGTAAATAAAGCTCACCCTGACTAATTCTGACATGCCAGAGATGCTATCGGGAAAGGACCCTCAGCCTCCCAGGACCCCGCCCACATACAAAAGAGTGGGCGTGTCATCCACTCACAAACCGGGAGAACTCTGACTCACAGCTTTGGCGTGCAATGGCGATTGCGACACGAGAAAAACTGCGGGTTTCGGCATATTTAGGTTAATCCACCTTGTTTACAGACGGGCTAAACCGCGCGTGTGCGCGTGCGTTCGAGCCGCAGACGTGTTTAACGCGGAAAGGCCGCGGGGGCGGCGGGGTTGCGGGTTCGACTCCGCACTCTGAGTCAGACCGCGGGGTTTCTCTCTGGCGCCCTAATTAACCTGAGGCTCTTCGGCACAAATCCATCCGTAATTGGGGGTAATGGGAAAGAATGTCAGTTATTCAGGTCCCTTCGGGTAAGAGCACAGAACTAACAGAACCGATAAATGCAATAGCGGTTTTAATAGAGGCTGCTAAGTGCTTTAGTGCTATCTCCGTTCAGCTGATACCCATTACACAGGGAACCCATCACAGCAGAGGCCTTATTTAAATGAGGGCAGGTGAAACCAGTCTGGATTTCAGCTTTATTGTTGTTTTATTAAGAAATGGCACGGCTGCAAGTCTCTGCTATCTTTCAACACTAATGCAAGCTTGCTTTCTGATTAACGTTGCAGTGTTAATTCGTCTAGCAGGGTTCATACGAGACAAACAGGGACCGTATGTACTCCGTTTACATTAAAAGTACACCCAGCTGATTTTACACTGAACTTTCTGTTGTTTGAATATCCATCAGTGTTTTCAAAACCGTGAAAGAGCTGCACGGTGGATATTGTAGTTTGTCAGCTTACATTACCATTACAAGAGGATGTCACTTATTTTAAGTAAACACGCAGATTTTGCTTCCAGATTTCCTTCAGTCCAACTGGTCGGCTGGCTCATCAAAAAACTGCCAGGCAAAAATGTGCGTAACAATGAGGTCTTGCAATAATTCACAGGTGTAAAACCACACAGGTATCATGAGGAAGGTGGGAAACAACACAGGAGGTAAAAAATATTGTAGGCCACAAAGACTGTGAATTCAAGAGCGAGCTACATGATCTACACTGCCATTACAGTCATGACTGTACAATGCAGACCTGCCGCCCCCCACCTCCCCCCTCCACCCCTCCACCCCCACCCACCTCGTGAACAAAAGCAAGAGTGGGCATGGCCCTTGGGAGACCTCTGCCTCCCCAGTGACAGGAAACTGCTCAGTTCTCCCCCGATGCACTCTGGACAGCCCTCCCACTCGCTAACATATTCCAGCACTGGACCACAAGAAAGATGGCTCAAGGAATTCTTTACAAAACCAAAGGTGGTTTGTTGACCTCTTTGTAAAAACAAACACACCAAAATGCTTTGGTAGTTAGCAAAGCGACCTAAATATATAAATACGATTTCCTGGTGTGCCGTGATGGCAACTGGAAAGCAAACAAATGCCATTTGTCACCCTAAATTGTACTGGTTTCTGCTTTGCTTTTTCAAGGACTCGTTAATCAAATGCTAGCAGGTGTACCATCTATGTTGATGATATTTGTTGTTTCATTGCAATTTCACATCAGGCATTCCGTTTCCGCAAGCCTAAAGCCAGCTGATCGATAAAAAAAAGCATTGCTTGGCCGGCGTCTTTAGAAGGTAACAGTTTATACACTTAACTCCTTTCAGCCTGTACCACAGAACGGAAGAACTCAATAAAATGTTCAAATGATCTACGATGTGACCAGCACGTGTCCATAAATAACCACACCCCTCCCCCTTACGTAGGTGGGGCAGAGGATAATGAAATACATTAATATAGCACGAGGCAAATAAAAAAAAGTCGCTGGGTCCGTCAGGTATTCACACTCGCCGGGATTAAATATGCAATGTTTTTTTTTTTTTTTTACTGTAATTCAAGAATACCAATTAACCACGAGCATCTGTTAAATATTCGCTATTTATGTTGCAAGTGTGTGGCAAACAGCCGACAAACAATATGGTCCAGTAAAAGCTGCGACGGGGCGAGTACCCCCACAGACAAGTACAGGTAGCAGTTCCCGTAAATCTATTTGACATCGCGAATGAAGGTCATGTACAACTGAGTAAAGTGCACTGGAAAATAGTCCAATTGTGTTGAAGACGCTGAAATGGTGTGTTTGCTGGACTTTGATGAAGCCAGGTTGACCCTTTAACGTGCGCGCATTACACACTTACCCTCGCCAATTATTTAAGTTCTTCGGCTCTTGAGAGGGATGCAGTCGAGAGCGGTCCGGTTCTGTTGGTTTTGCGCCGGGGTTAAAATAGCTTTCGCACGCGTCAGCACAGCAGGTTTTGCGCTCTGTCAAAAGTACCAAGGTGGATACCTTCTGCTAGTCAAATAATAACGAGGACAAAGGGTTTTAAAATAAATAAATGGACAGGTGCGAACGCGCAATTCAGATCATTGCCAGGGAAGAAACTCTCTCAGTCTAAGTAGTTTTTTTTCTGTTTGTATCCAAAGTGGTGACTAAATTCTGGGGTTCACCCTTTTTGCTTCCAGCTCATCTTCCTGGTCCTGTGCCTTCGCATAGGTTGTAGTGCGCTTTGTGACAGCACGGGCGAGTAACCCCGCCGGGAAGATTCAGTGGGCGGAGTCGTTACCGCTATTCCCTTCTAGTAGCGGGTATTTAAAGCGAAATTGCCATCACCAGCTCACACCACCAGGCACGCGTTAAAAGTGCGACTCGATTAGTGTTTGTGCATAATACACGCCATCTCCGCATCCCTCTGTGGCGTTTCTAAACCGGTAACATGACACCGACTCATATTGTAAACAATGGTGCACTTTAGCACCGGGAATAGTGAGAATTAACACAAACCACCGCGTGTAATGGTGATATATTATTACATTATCATGCCAAAATATCCTACTCGGTCGACAAGGCAACAATATCTATAGCCATTTTTTGAAGAGGAAAACATCTGATAGCGTTTGAAAGTGTCGATATTTTTTATTACTGGTTCAGGATCTTTAATATAGTAGGCTGTTTATTTAAAACCCCATGCATTTTCTGCAATACCGACTAGTGGTTTCAAATAATTGTTTATGCAATGTGGTAGGTCTTGCTTTTGCCTTTAAGCCGTAGGTTATTTCAGGAAGATAGCGTTGCTTCATTATCTTTAACTTGTCTCCGTAGGGCAGTGGTTCTCAAACTCGGTCCTGGGGGACCACTGTATTTGCTGGGTTTCATTCCAACGACAATTGCAATGCCAGAATTTTAACAAGCTGTTAATTTTGCTTGATTAGGTGCTTTCATGTTTTAGAGCAGGGGTCCCCAATTTGATTCCAGAAAGGGCCAGTGTGGGTGTCGACTTTTGTTTCAACCAAGCAGTGACACACCTGATTCTACTAATAAACCACTCTTGCTAAAGCCCTTGAGTAGTAGAATCATGTGTTATTGAAGATTGGGGACCCCTGCTCTAAAACATGAAAGCACCTAATCAAGAAAAATTACAAGTTTGTTAAAATTCTGGGATTGCAGTTGTGTTTAGAACAAAAACCAGCATACGCAGGTGCCCCCAGGACCGAGTTTGAGAACCACTGCCATAGCGGAACCCTTTTTAGTTCTTTATGGGACCCTCAATGTTAGGTGTGAAAAATGTGAAAGCTCCCAGACTGAACCATTTCACCTGGAAAAGAACTCTTTAAATAGACGGGGTTCCTCTATGGAGACGCAGAGGAGCCTTTTGGAACACTTTCTTCTGGAAGGGTACAATTCACTGTTCACAAGAACAGGCAATCGGCCTTATTGTCCAGATTATGATTATGAACACTCACTGCTCTGATAACCTAGAAAAAGTGAATGCTTGCATAAAATGGAATGCTCTTCTAGGGTGCTTTACAGTGTTCCATATGAATGTATTCCAAAATCCACTTGGTATTGAATAAATCATATTTGTTATTTGGAAATTTCTTGGGCAACAGTTTTTGTAAATTAGCATTGCAAGTGCAATCAAACACACCTCCGGAGAGCTGTATGGGAATGAATATTCATGTTATGAATTCTGAGCATGTTAATTACTACTACCCAATTTGTCAAGGATTTCTCTGATTGACATTGGCTCATCCGTGCTGAAAATGCCAGTTTAAACCAGCCTGAGCTGGCCAAGCTGGTTTAAGCTGTGTTTTCGACACTTTCATTTGGCAGACCAGCTGTTCACCAGCTGACAAGACTATATAATCAGCTAGTCCACCAGTTTGACCACCAGCTTACTGTACCAGCTTAACCAACTTTGATCAGCTTTGTCCAGTTAGAGACCAGCTTTGACCAGCCACAGACCAGCTATGACCTGCTAGTAGTGTCGAAAACACAGCTTTAACCATCTTAAAAGAGCTTAGAATCCCAGATGGTCTTAGCTGGAATTTTCAGCAGGGAAGTCTAGAAGGGTTCTGACCTTTGTTGCACACTGGTAACTCACGAGAATTTCCACACCTCCCTTCTGTAGTCTTTCATCGTGTTTATTTTCATATTTTGGGGGCAGGGGGTATCCACAAAATTTCACTCAGTGACGCTACTGTAAGGCCACAGTTTCATGCTAGCTTAATTGAGATATATTGAACTACTTAAACTAAAATATTTGATTAAATTAATGGGAAGGCGGTTCACTGATTTGTACTCGTAAGTAAGGGTTCAGCAGTTGTGTTAGTAAAATACAAATGTAGGCCTTAAAATGGGAATATACACATTCTATACCGTGGCTTGGTGCGGTTTGGCCAGGCACTCTGAGTGAAACAACCTGCTTCACAACGGTACTGAACTCCCCTAAAGTCTAAACGGCTTCTCTGGCGCTGTCCTCTCGTCTCGACGCTGTTGGAAAATGCAATAAACTACACGGCTGCATTCGAGCTCACCAAGTGTCCTGCTGTCCTCCTGCATGCCTCTAAAACAAGCACGCAATAAATGGTCTATTTTTAGAAAGAGCAAATTCCCTCAATAATTCAGGCTTGCGTTTGTGAACCACTTTACGGGTCCCATCCCATACCCTCGGCTACGCCATCGCCGAACGCGCTGCACCCCGTAGAGCCACTGGCCAGTCGGTACCGGCACGGTCTGCAACCATGAGGTTCTTCCACGCACCACAGCCTGGTACATTAACCGAATGCGCCACCCTGCAGCTTTGAATATTTTGAATGTGCAAGTCCGCAATCAGTCACACGAGTCACAAATTATTAATGAGGATACGAAACAGAGAATAGACATTTAAGTACAAAGTGCTTTTGCAATCATATCCTTAATAATGTAGCAATTAATCCTCAGTAATGCAGCCTAAGGATTAAGTTGCATTTTCAATCGAGATTATTAAGTGGCAGTTACAATCAAGCGATCAAGCCAAGTTAACCAAAGGGATGGACGTGTGCCTGAGAAATGCATGATAACTCTGGATAAAGTTGCACAAGCCTGGGACTGAATACCTATCTCATGATTGTAAAATGAAACACTATACAGTACAGCCAACAACCGCTTAAAATCCCTCCTCTCTATCTACAAGAGACTCCGTCAGATTAGACTTGCCTTGTGTCTGGGCGATCCGTGTGCCGTGTTCATCTGATGCTAAATTTATCTGGTTCACTAATACGGAATGTCTGAGCACACGCTGGCATGCGCTGACAGCCCCGCACATGCGATTGTTTAAACAGCTCTTAAATAATCCCGTCTTTCTCTCCTACCTTTACCTGAAGCTGAATTTGGGGACAAGTCAGGTGAATGGAAAAGCACGCGTTTGGTAGGTATCTAGCCTAGGCCCACTTCAGTGGTTGGTCGAAGCAACTCTACTTTGCTTTATTGGTATTCACCCTTGCCCTTGGAGACTCATAGGGTGGATCTGTTTATTTTTATTTTTTTTGACTTAGCGTGTTTTCAGCCTCTCAAGTGGACTCGGATCGATGACTCATCGTTTTTTTGTGTGCATTTTGTATGGTGGTCTCAACACGGTTGGTTTGTGGTTCTTTCGGAGGTCCAGTTAGTTTGTACATTGTGAACACAAAGTGGCCCCAGTCCGCTTTGCCGCACCCTACCTCTAGACTTGCCGTACAGACATTCTACACGGCTGCAGTGACTTGTGAGCGTACCCGGCTAAAAAGAAGAAACAGCAGAACGGCTGCTGGTGGTGTTCGGGGGGATTGTGTGGTCAGAAGTAACCTGCGCTCTTCTTGCATCAGCTTCCTCAGAATGTAGCACGACCAAACGATAAACACATCTGCAGGGGCCATCTTGAAGAAAATTACCCGTAATCAGGGGCTGACGTAAGTGGTACAGAAGTACGCATTAACGGCAAAAACATTCAAATGCACAGCAATTTTATGCCATAATGGTGCAAGTGCCTGACTATTTTCAGGAACACAATGCTGTCAGGACATACAACTGCTATGCATTTAAACCTTTTTGCCGTTAATGTGTACTTGCGTATCACTTACGTCAACCCCTGCCCATAATGCAATGCTACAGCAGTGGGGTCTGAGTTCTGTAGGAGCAGGTTGTGTGAACAACAAGTGGTCTGAGATTTCATCAGTGCTCAAGCGGAACAGAAATAGAACTGAGTCCTCTTTCAGTCCACTTACAGTGTGAACACAAAAAAAGAATTAATTTGCAGTTAGTTGGTTCACTTCAAAAGAACTGAGTTTGGTTCATTTTAAAATAACAATATGTGAATACACCCTTAAAATCAGCAACCGATCCAGATAAAATCAGCAAAAATCCAACTGCTCTAACCAATTAAGTGTTGAGTAACAGTGAGAATCTGTACACACTGTGGCTACCAATTATATCAATGGTAAAACACATTTGTTTTAAGATGAATGCACTTATATATTTTTTCAACATAAAAGCTGATATTTTTAAACCTGTGACAACAATTTAATCTGACTGAAGAAAAATCTTAAATCAAACCCGACGCTTCACAAAGATAACATAACGCTGCGATCTTGTCTGGCAGTACGGATATTAATGCATTCCCATCAAAGAGTATGAACGTTATTTTAGGGCATGCTCAGAATACACTGGCCCGCTAATTGGGAACAGCTGTTGTCTGTGCGTTTGGATGATGCGAGGAACAAAAAAATATCAGCCAGACACGAATAAGAATGAACAAAAATTTAATTAAACGGTTAATCGCATGAAATCATGCATTCGAATGGGTTCATCTGCATTTCAAACGCTACCATCCCGGGCCTAATTACGGAGGGGGAGACAGCCAGCTCTGACAAGGCCTAATCCCTCCCTGACATTTAACTGGGATTGGGGGTGACTGGACCCCCTGTTCACCCACTGCCGGAGTGAGTCACCGGCTCCAGCTGGTTTATCCATTCTGAACTTCTCTGTTAAAAATGTCAGACAGCGGGGTGGGTGGGTGGGTGGGGGTGGGGGGGTAACAGAGGACTGTGGAACCCCAGAGTCTGCAGGGGCGTGACAGGGCAGTAGTTCTCAGACGGGGTCCTGGGGTGCCACTGTGCGTGCGCTGGCTTTCACTGCAACCACAACTGCAACCCCAGTATTTTAACATGCTGCTCATTTTTCTCAATTTGATTTTCTAAATTAGTTTTATGTATTAGAGGGAGTATTTACCGTCTTAAGCCACGTTTAGTCAGAAATGGCTACGCACGCCATGAAGAATAAAGTCCCATGCCTGAACTTGAGTCAGCCTACTGGGTGACATGCTGTCACATAGGTTACGCAGTGCTAATTCAGTGTAAATTCCAGTGTTAATTAAACTCTAACAGAGTATACGTGTCCAATAGGGACCATTGCTATGCACTCTGTAGGAGTTGATTTATCACTGAACATTTTACTGTGTAATGTGCTGGATCTCTAGGACTTCCCTTTGTCAATACAGATGGGATCATTGGGGTCAAATGGAACAGGTCCCAACAATAATTGTAATGAATCTGGGTGTTAGACAAACCTACACACAATTTATTTCAGGCACATCCAGCTGGAGTTGCCATTTTTCATGTAGGCCTATATAGGTTCGGATGGTTCAGATTTTTTTTCTTTACAGTGTGTTGTGAGGGAACGGTGGAAATTGCAGAGACTAAGGATTAAATACTCACATTTTATCTTCCATTATTAGGAACATGAGCGTTAATATGGTCAGCATTTCTTTGCCGCGTCGGCCATCTAGCGGTGTTATCTGGAAATGCTTTTGGTAAATGCGTCATTTAAAAATGAATTTAGTATGGATTATGTACGTGGCCATTCTCGTTATCAGAAACATGTTGTGTAACTCCAACACGTAAATGTCATCAAGTTCTTTTTTGAGTAGGCTATTTAATTTTCTTCATGAAAATGTACTTGTAGGAATTGATAATAGCGTCTGTGAAACATCTAGGCATATGCAACCAAGCTAAAGAGTTAAATGTTTAAACAGGAACAACTCAAGAGGGATCCAAAGAACATTTAAGAAAGATATTTTAAGACCCCTTTTAGCGATTACCAGAGTGCTTATCTGTAATGAAAATTCGTTCTCTAAATTTGTCGAGCTGACCTCAATTAAAACGAGCATGGCTTGAGACAAATCGCAATTAAAGCACAATGGTTGTTCTGTACAAACTTTTTTTTTAAAAAAGAAAAAACTCCCCAGATTCTTTTTGAGAATGTGTGTAATATTATCTTGGCCACGCCATCATTATAGCGCAATGGCCGGCCCATATGGAACCCAGACAAATCATAGTTGCAGTATAATAGGGCAAAATACAGAAACTTGTTTGGTAAATGAGTTCTATGTAGAATTACAGGCCAGGAGTCTATCAACAAGCCATTTGATTCGCGATTAAATTTTTATTTAAGAACGCAGTTTTGCGAGCTCAGCGATCACCAATTTAAACCCGTCTAAAAGTTTTAGAAAAGGAAAACGGTGCTCATGGGCTATTTCTGTTAATGGAAAATAGTCCTTGAAATGGAACCATCGTCTTTGTCCTACTTGCAAAGATTAGTTCAAATTCTATAATCCCTCTAATTAAAACTAAAAACTAATTTGCACTCCGACCACCAGCAGTGAACATTACGATGCACAAAACGAATTAAGGGGTAATTAAAAGGGTCATGTATTTATTAGAAATGACCTAATGTTTAATGGGTCATTGGGGAAATGGGGAGCCTCTACAGCTCGTGAAAATAAATGTTTCAGAGGCAGAATCGTCTTATTTTCAGTGGAATAATCTGAATATTTATTTGGTGACCCGATTCTATAAGTTTTTCAGCTTTTAAAGTTTTTTTTAGCCATCTTTGAAATGTTGAGGGTGCTAAAGTACAGATCATGTATAGAGCAATCTTTCGGAGTGGCGATTTTTTTTTAAGTTTGCTTTTCCCCCCTGAATCCTTAGCTCCTGCAACATGGCTAAAACTTACATCAGCGACTGTAAGATGGCTGAAGTCTTACATCATACGGACTGTAGGCTGGATTCCAAACCTCCTCTGGACTGAATACCAATCTGTCTCTTCACCCCACCTCCCCCTCTCTAGGAATACTATATAACAAGCAAAGAGTAGATATCGAAGAAGCCCCCCATCCTTTGATGAAAAAGGCAAAGGTATTTCACGTCTTTTATTCAGAAACGATCTGATGAAAGACTCGACGTGGTGGCTTCTGTTTGGAGAACATATCCAGCAGTTTCCGCGCGTGCACACGCAATCCGCCCCTCCCCTACCCCCACCCCACATACTGCAATACCTAATAATTTCTGCCTTTTACACAGACATATGCAGACACGAACTTTAACACGTGTACACATTCATATACACATCAGACCACATATTTAATATATTCCTTTGAAATACTTTAATTTGACTCTTGCAGATGCTGAAAAATGTTGTTAAAAGCATACCTGCAGATTCCTGAAAATTCTCAGAGATCTATCACCAAACAAATTGTAACAATCACATTAGAGAAGAATAAGAATTGTGTTCTCAATATTGCAGAAAATAAATGGCTCGTTTTGAATCGAGTTGCAAGAATTCTATTGGTATCTGAAGGGTTATTTATGGTGAAATTCTGAACCAAACCTTGCAGCGGTGGTGGTGATGGTGGGGTGGATCAAGCCAGAAAAATACCCCCTGGGAGAGCTTGGGGGAACATCAAAGAATTGGGCAACTTCAAAGTTGGAGAAAAAAGTCAACAATCCTTTGATCTGCCCGTCTGTGCTCAATCACAGACCCCCAGCAGCCACTGCGGGTTCAGTTTGGCAAAGATCTTACAGCCATCTGCCACATCCAAATGCTGCCATATTGTGGCACTGCAGAACAGTATGATTATGGCTAACATTTTTTGACCTATTCCCCACCTTTCACGTGTGACCGGTGTATTTTTAGAGTCCATGGTCGCCCGCCCGGTCTAAAAGGTTCGACGGTTGCCCAAAACGCGGGCTGAGGCCGGGCGCCTCCTCGCACCCGTCAATCAGGCTGCGTTCCCGGGCAACCCAGGCGCCCGCCTTCCACAAAACACCGTTCACGAGAAAATTCATGAAATCTGACACAGTCACAGTGCGCTCCAAAAACGGATAAGCATTGTTTCGCCTGCTATCAGACCCCCCCATCGCCACATGCGGAAAAAAAAATCACTAAACAACAGAGGAGGATCAAATAAACTACTGAGCTTTCATACGTTGGCAATAAAGTAATCTGAGAACCCGTATTTGACTACACAGTGTACACTTGCTTTAACTTTCAGACAAGAGTTGAAGGGAAAATGATGATGGTGGGTCCTGGGTGGGTGTGCTTTCAACTAACAGCTCCCCTTCAGTCTTGTTAATTATCCCCTTTCATTTTAAAGGCCAGCCTTTCACAAAATAAAGCACATTTAGGCCAAGACAGGGAAGAACGAGAGAGTGCAGTGAAGATGGCACGGTGATCTTACAGCTCAAGTGTTTCAAAGTCCTTCTTCTGCGCAGAAATCTCACAGCTTAAGTCCATTCTTTAAAAAAAAAAAAACAGTTTTCTGTTCTAGACAGTTACCTCACTGCTCAAAAGTTTCAAAAGTCTCTTCTGAAAGATTCCTTGTTTTTGCACGGCTGTGAGAGGGAGCTGGACGCCTCAGAGCCTGATTGAGCTGACCTGGCGCGCGTCTCCTGGGCGGAGCTTATCTCCACGTGCCCGCCCCCTTTACCGCGGGGTTAATGCGTAAGAGCAATCTCAGCCTTTACCACAGAGAGACTAAAAATATGGCCTGTGGGTTTGGGGGGTGAAGGGTAAGTGGTGGGGCGGGAGGGGTGTGGAGGAGGGGGGGGGGGGGGGGGAGGTTGGATTTGCATAAGACCTTAAATACTCGTGTCTGTAGATGCCTTACAGGGACAAGCCAACTATCGTGTGAGGGCAAAGAGAGACAGACAGAGATGGGGAGGTAGACACACACACACACACACACACACACACAGATCAAATCGTGCTGAAACTGCGGAACAATGTCTGAGCACGTTTTACATTCCTTCCACACCATTTCGCCCCGCTCCATCTCAGTGGAAATGAAACACAGTGGACAGGACCAGAGTATTTCTGGGTCAGCCTAGATAAGGCAAGGGCAGTGGAGCTTGCTCACAGAGGGCCTTGACACTTCCTGTGTGTGGGCGTAATGATGGGAACTTCCTGGCCTTGTTTAAAAAGTCCTATATTTGTATATGTGTGCATGTTTGTGTGTGTGGTTCGTGTGTGTGTGTGTGTGCGTGAGTGTGTGTGTGACCGCTCACGTGTGGATCCCTTATATCAGTGATTTTAAATTTCCTTCAGTTTTCTTAATTTACTCTTGGTATGCCAGGTGACATAACTTTTTTTCCCACTGATATTGTAATTATTCATATTTTTACTAATAAATTACTGTTTCATGCATTATGAAACTGGCAAGCTGCAAAATCCATAATTTTGTTTGTTTAGTACAAATTACATTCCACAATCTTTATCCTTCATTTAAGCCTACCTGTATCTCAAAATGGCCACTGTGGAGTCCGGGACATCTGTCTTGTGTAAAATGCTGCTGTGGGGCACTGCCCCTTCTAGACAGAGTCCATAGGATGGCCTAACTGGAAAACCCGAAGAGAGTTAACGTTAGAAAAGCTTCATCCGTGGCCAAATACGTGATGTATTATCATTGTACTATTATGAGAGCAGGTCGCCTGCCCTGCCTGTGTGCTTTTAAATCTTACAGAGACGTGGGATAACAGCACAGGAAGTACCATAGCAGAGAACTCATCCGCAAGCACACAGGGAGAATCCACATCAGGGCTGAGATTCTCCGTAAGGTGCATTGCTTTTCCTGCTTATCAGAGACGCCATCAAGTGATTTTATGCTGTGGCTGATCAGATACGAAAAGCCTGGAGCTGATAAAATCAGCGGGAGAGAAAAAACGTCCTGACGATGTGTCCTCATTCAGCTCTGAAACCAGAACGCTTACTCTCCCAGACTGACCTGGGATCAGCCAGTGAAACCAGAACGCTTACTCTCCCAGACTGACCTGGGATCAGCCAGTGAAACCAGAACGCTTACTCTCCCAGACTGACCTGGGATCAGCCAGCCTGCCTCTCTCCTCCACGGTGGAGACGTGGCACAGTGGGGTGGGGGATGGGGGATTGGGAGATATGGGAGGGGGCAGAGAGGGAAAAGCCTAACAGAACTTTCTGGAAGGAATCCTGTGCTACAATAGTGCAAAATAGTTTCTTTAACACGAATACTTACTTTCAATCCCAGAGTAGCATTTTGTTTTAAATCAACACTTGGGCAGGGTTATCTCCACTCCTCGGTGCAGCCCTTACACTGTTACACTGGGCATACTCTCACATCCCTGTACACTGCAGCATCTCCCCCAGCCTCCGGCTGACTGTGCACCAAAACTCACCTCCAGCACACAGTAGAGTTTCACAGGTAGTGTCACTGACAGGTCGCAGTGAAAGTGAGGTCCGGACCGGCCCGGTCGGGTTTCAGAAGCACGCGTGACGCTGTGGGATGGCTTCACGCAGGCTTTGGGACCCTGAGGAGAACCTCGGAGTCCCGCGGGAGGCCCGTCAGTGCGAACCTCGGGTGGGAGGGGTCAGCCTCACTCCCGGTCTCCCTCATTTTAATATGCTCTACCCAACTTCTAGAAGTTTCTTTTGACCGGTATATAGTCCAGGAGAAAGGTTCCGCCGCACTGCGAATCGACAAGACATAAGCTGCGGAAGCATCTGAAAGCTCCAAGCCTGTGAGGTAAGAGCAACCACAGCAATGGGGAGAGAGGGAAAGACTGTGTGTATACAGCAATGCAGTGTGGGTCAGTTCTCAGTTTTATAATACCTCCAAATGGACAGGATGTGGTGACTGCATCAAGATCTAAGTATAGCTATTGAGAATTTGCCGGTGAACACAAAGCTGCATATCTTTGTGCAGTCTAAAAGGTGCACACTATTTTTCTGGCTGCAGAAGCAGTCCAAGCTGTTCCAAATGCATAATACTGAGTGTGTTGCCTTGTCCTGGTTCATTTTTGCTACTGTCTGTTTATTCTTGTCACTTTCGCTGCGCTGCATGAGATTCTGAGGTCAGAGAAGTGACCCAAATCGCTGGTACTTGTTTGCTCTCCTTATCTTAACTGCTTTGCCACATGTAACGGTTTTGCCTGGCAACAGCACCTAACTGTCTTTTACTTGCACTCAAACACTGCCCTCGTTCAATTCAAGAACTGTGTTGTATCAGAATCAAGAATTGTAATGCCTTTTCCTTAATCTCTTAACACCTCTAAGCAAATGCATTTTTCTGAAAGTATGGACTAAACTTTCTATAATACTTTCTAAGTATTTGACCTGAAAATAGAAAAGACTGCACACACAGTGCTGTATGTCTAATTTTCAGTTCAGGGAGTGGCAGGAGGTGGTTTCTGAAATCAGAGCTCCCTCTCTCTCTTTCTCTCTGGAATTCCGACCCTGAGCCACTGTGGCAGTGCTTATTGGACAAAAGATTCGCTCAGATTCACTTCTGGCCAATCAGAACTGCTTGTGCATCCCCCTTGCGTATGTGCATGTATTCTAGACCTGGTACTTCTGAACATTATGAACTTTGTCTAAATATGGCTTCAGTGGCATGAAGAGAGAATTCATGGGGCGACACAGGAAGCCATTGTTACCCGTTCATTTCTTAGCCAGCTCTTTGACAGTAAAATATTTTGCAACTTACTCTGTGGAGATTACTCTATGCACCTCTTGTCTTTCAGAATGAAAATCGCAAAACTTCACAGCACTATGAAAACCTTAAAAGGTATCCCATGATGATAAAAAATACTATAAATGAACAAAAAAAGGCACTTCGATAAACAGCCGTAGCAGCTTTTTAATGATTTTTTGTTTTTTGGGGGTTTTTTTTGTTTGGAAACTGAGAGAGCAAAGAGATACACTTTGCAAGGTGTTATTCTGAAGTACACAGATACCATCGGCCACGTCTGGAGGACTCGTGCCTTATGGGTGTGTGATAGTCAACCGTATCTTTGTTTAGGCTGTGAGCTGTGCATACGTGCGTACCATGCAGCTACATGTCTCGGGGCCGCCTCCAGGGGGCGACGTTGACACCTCCGGGACATGTACACGTTAATAAGAATTCGACCCTCATATCTAACGGAACAGAAGAAACAACACTGTTTTAGGTTGTTTAAACAATAGCAGTCTGTGTATAACCACACCTGGGGGTTTGCATTTAAACAATCCATTCATACAGTTTTAAAATACATCACACGAAAAACAAGGAAAGTAACAGCCCTCTTCACGAAATATGCTTTGTAAATGGTTTTTGCTTTGCTTATAACGTGTTTTATTGATTGTTTTATGTGCTAATCCTGGTGAGTCACATAAAGTCTTTATAAAAAATTACTAACTTTCTCAGACGTTTCTGAGCTGAGTGTGGCTCTGATTACGAGTGCTGGGGAAATATATCCTCTCTTAAGCAGAAACATTTTTAAATACAGTCGTTTATTTTTGCTTAAGCCGTTTGGCCTCTGCATGGGTTGTGTGCCCTCCAGCAGCTGACGTGGCCGTTATACAAAACATCTGCTCACCACTGGCTCGGAAACTGTGGCTCCAGAGCTCAGCACGGACACGCAGCCTGTAATTACACTTATCCTCCAGCCTCTTCAGTTCAATCTGCTAAATATAGAGAGCAGGAAGTCGACTAAGCTCTGGGCTTTCAGGTGGAAATGCTACAAAAGCTTTCTGTCTGAACTCTCTCAGCACTGGAGTAGGAAACACCTCAAAAGCTTTGTTTTGAAGTGTAAAATTAAGGATTTAGGCATTTTTTTAAAAAGAATACCCTTACCAAAAGTAATAATCATTTCAAAATTAACACTGTGCAAAATTTCACAGCAGGAAGGACAGATTAAGACACTTCTCTCTCTCTTTTTTTTCTGTGTCTGTCCATCACGCTTCCAGAGCTCCATCTTGGTTTGAGTCCACTCTCAAAAGCATGCGGGCGACAAACATGGCGGCTCTGTGCCTACTGGCGATCTTGGCGGGAATGGCGGCCGGGGAGGAAGGGAAGCTGAGCAGCCACGCCACCGCCCTGGCGGACAACAGCGCCAACCTGGCGTTCAACCTCTACCACAACGTGGCCAAGGAGAAGGACCTGGAGAACATCGCCATCTCCCCCGTGGTGGTGGCCTCCTCCCTGGGCCTGGTGGCTCTGGGCGGGAAGGCCTCCACGGCCTCGCAGGTGAAGACGGTGCTCGCCGCCGGCGCGGTCAAGGACGAGCACCTGCACGCCGGCCTGGCCGAGCTCCTGACCGAGGTCAGCAACTCCACCGCCCGCAACGTCACCTGGAAGATCAGCGGCCGCCTGTACGGGCCCAGCTCCGTCAACTTCGCCGACGACTTCGTGAAGAGCAGCAAGAAGCACTACAACTACGAGCACTCCAAGATCAACTTCCGCGACAAGCGCAGCGCCCTCAAGTCCATCAACGAGTGGGCGGCCAAGTCCACCGACGGAAAGCTGCCCGAGGTCACCAAGGACGTGGACAAGACCGATGGCGCCATGATCGTCAACGCCATGTTCTTCAAACGTGAGTAGACCCTCCACAATTTCTTGGGGTATACCTCTGGGGCAGGTAAGGAAAGGGGTCTTCTCACACCAAATAGCTGTGGAAAGGTTTGACCACATAACAATCGATTTTATGAGCAGCTATTACTCGACAACCTTTCCAGGTCTCCCACTGGACTGTTCACATGATAGATAATGTTGAGGTACTTCTGAAAACTTTCTAATTACTTGTAGGACAGTCCCATTCCAGACCAAGAATTGTTTCAGGGGACGTTATTGTGTTGCACAGATCAGAAAAGGCCTTTAACCCTTTCATTTCACGTTGTGATGTCTGAGAACGTGCTGTAGCTCCAAGTTAACACTGCACTCCAATCCTCACAGCTCACTGGGACGAGAGGTTTCACCACAAGATGGTGGACAACCGTGCCTTCCTCGTCACCCGGTCCTTCACCATTTCAGTTCCCATGATGCACCGTACAGGTGAGCGTCCTTGACGATATCATCCAAAAGCCAACTGAATAACAGCAAAAAATAACATTTCAAAGAATGGATGCAAAAATCTCTGGTTCCTCCCAAACACAATAAAACATATTTATAATATAACATAACTAATGTGTAGTGTCAGTGCTAATTAAACTCTAATAGTGTTCATTTGAGTACAAAAGGGATTCAGTGTATTACACCAGTGTATGTAACACAGACCATTTTGCTTTACGCCGCCATGAAAATTAGTCATCGTCAAAATGATGCAAGTAGAAGATGCTTCAGTGATGACGGCTTGAGGTTGATGTTTGTGCCACTTGCTCCCCACGCCAAGAACAGGCAAAGAAACTTCTGAGCCTTATTAGGAGTGCAGACACTGGGCCTGTGAAAACGGCAGAGGGGGAATGAAAGTGGCTTGTTTTTTCCCCTCTGTTCCTCCAGGCCTGTACCACTTCCACGAGGACACTGAGAACAAGCTGTACGTGCTGAACATGCCGCTGGCCCACAAGAAGTCCAGCATGATCCTGATCATGCCCTACCACGTGGAGCCCCTGGAACGCCTGGAGAAGCTGCTCACCCCCAAGCAGCTGGACACCTGGCTGAGCAAAACGGAGGAGCGGGCGGTGGCCGTGTCTCTGCCGAAGGTCAGCATGGAGGTCAGCCACAACCTGCAGGTGAGCACCTGAGGGGAACCCGCACGCGTGTGCCGGGTTCAGAACCTACAACCTGCTGCGAGCCACAGAAAAAACAGGCAGGTTCAGAACTCATTACCTTCAGGTGAGCACCTGAGGGGATAGTGTGCAAAGTGTAAGTCAGGTGCAAAAATCATAAACTGTAAGTGAGTACCTGAGAGGATCTGAGTGTGTTCTGGAGAACTGCGGAATCAGAATCAGGTAAATCTATCAAAGGTCCCCAGGTTGCAGGAGAGTCAGGGTCAGGACTCACAACCTACAGGTGATCACCTTGCAGTATCAACTGTTGAAAAATCTACTTTAGAACCTACAGCCTATTGTTAACTCACTTAAACATTCCTGTCATTGGAGAGTTAGGTTCAGAACTTTTGTTGATCAATCTGCAAGTGAGTATCTGCAAACTGAGAGCCAAGCTTAGAATGTGCAAACTAATGGTAAAGCCCCTCCTCTACAATCGCCTGGATTGGACATCCTGATAATCTATCGTTGATTTATTGGGCACAGAAATAAACAACCTGGTTGGTTCTTTCAGAAAAACCTTGCAGAGCTGGGTCTGACCGAGGCTGTGGACAAGGCCAAGGCCGACCTGTCAAACATCTCGGGTAAGAAGGACCTTTACCTGGCCAACGTCTTCCACGCCTCGGCCCTGGAGTGGGACACCGAGGGAAACCCGTTCGACACCAGCATCTTCGGCTCGGACAAGCTGAAGAACCCCAAGCTGTTCTACGCCGACCACCCCTTCATCTTCGTGGTGAAGGACAACAAGACCAACTCCATCCTCTTCATCGGCAGGCTCATGCGGCCCAAGGGCGACAAGATGAGGGACGAGTTATAGTCAACGCCGGCTGCGGCGACACAGCCAAATGCTCAGGGTTAAACTTATGGGTTTGCGAATCCACCCCAAGGGTAAAAATGTGCTGGGCTATATCAGTGTTATTTTAACGCTGAGCATTTCGCTGTGTCGGCTTTCGTTAACGTGGGCGTGACTGGAGTGACGCACAAGCACATTCCAATAGACAAACGGTGGCTGGATAGCTGGGTTAACGTTTCCAGGAGTGCAACTCCAGAATCGCATTCATCTTCAGCAGGGAGTGAGTCATTGTCTCAAATGTGATTAGTTCAGAAACTTAAAACACCACACGTAAGATTTCTGAATTTTCAAAGGGGAAAAAAGCCAAATACTAGTTGGACATAGTCCAAAATGACCACCAAGTGCCTTGTTTTTAATATTGAATGGCAGATGACATGACTGACAACATGCTTATATTAAGTATGATCTCTCAGGTATTTGCCTTGATTCTGAGGTCATCGTTTCTTTCAGGGGTCTGGGTGACGCATAGGTTTGGTTATTAGGTTTTTAATGAGTATCCACGGTTGTGTCGAGTGTGTGAAATGTGTGTGGGTTTTATAGAAATATCTTTAATGTTTAAAGTCAAAGGATTTGTACACAGGTGTCTTGCAAGCATGTATGCTGCTAACATTCACTACCAGACCGCCACCCAACCCCCTCCCCCTCCCCCACACTAAACACATTCCTTTCTCCTTCGCGTTTGGTTTTGACGGCGAAACCCCCGCACTGAACGGGCTGTTCTGCACTAACTGCACGCAGAAGGCTACATCTGTATCGAGTGTACGACTGAATCTACTACACGTCGTGTTCCCATGCTGTCAAGTCATGTTTCTAAGTGCTTTTTTTTTGTGGCAAAAAATCTCTTTTGGAATCAACTTTAATGCAACATTGTTACATTTTTTTCAGTTTTTTTTCCCAATAAAATCATTTTTCAATGAATTGTCTCACGTGCCATTTTCTCTTCCAGGACTACAGCAAACTATTTTAATTACCAAAATATATTTTAATTTAATCGTATTTTATACCATAAATTGTAAGTTGCGAACACACTACTACTTGACAGGAAAACATACATAATATGATGTATATTATTTACTTTTTACAATATAGTTTAGGACAACTGAACAAAATCATAATCTACAATCCACGGCCGCGAAATGCTTTCAGTAAAAAGACATGTATGATATGCGTCGCCACGTAGCTAGCTCTGGCGAGTTAAAAAAAAAAAAGTTTTACTTTAAGGCAGGCACTGGCACATAGACCGATAAATTTCCAGCATTTCCTGTGTGCAGATCGGAAAATCCAGGGCTAGAATGAGCATATTAGACACACTTCTTCTGTGGAGCAAATGCCCACAGGGAGCTCTCAGCTGTCCTAAATCACTCCAAACTGGTCCAGATAAGATTTCGGTGGGAAATTTATAGGATGAAGAGTACTGTTAAAAGCTGGATTGGGCCACGGCGTTCTGGGCGGACGACTGGCGCAGTTGGTGCGCAAGGATGATACGGTGAGCAGCACACAGAAGCGAAGCATAAAACAGCGACTTTAACACGGAGTGCGATCACACCTTGCCATGTAAGAGTCAGCTATCAATTCAATAAACTGCAATTTTTTTTAAAATAATACGTAGGCCTACTGATGCATGTATTTTTAATTTCCGACAAACTATAGTGGAGAATCCCTGGCCGGCGACTCACACAATGGGAAAGGCTACATGTATTTGAGTACTCTCTTCCCAGTGAAGTGGCTGCTTGCTTTCGTCGGTTGATAAAACAAAGCGTAACTGGTAACTTACCCGCTGCCTGAACACTGCGTCCTACCTGAGGGCTCGGAAATATCACGTTTTGACGTTTTGTTCCCGGAAGGCGCACAAACGCCCACCAGGATTAGCGACAGCACTGTTATAACAGTTGCAAGGGCTCGTGGAAAACAAACTTTAAACTTTGTGTGTTTCCAGGCCGGTATACATGCAATCCATTACTTTTTTTGCGTTTTGCTATTCACGGTCTATTAGAAAACTTAAACAGGTGTTCCATATACGCCAAACGGCAATCGCCTTCCGATGGGAAAATAGGGATTTCTGTGTTGCATACTGCTACAGTATATTGTAAGAAAATATTAATAAAACAAAATGTGGTGAACATCAAGGCCACATTTGTTTTTTTCACTTGATTACACAATAATAGTTTTTTTTAGCGTACCGACATGATTATCCAGCTGTCTAGAGCCAGTGCATGTCTAATCTAAATAAAAGCACGTTTTCAACGTACAAAGATGCTAAGTTATATATAAAAACTTGCTCAATCTAGGCCATTAAAAGTACTGATACTGAAATGAAGCCAAGTTACAAAAAACAATATTGGATATCTTAGCTCACATAAATTAAGCTGTATTGCTAATGCTACCCAATGTTTCCTAAATCATTTCGTGTAACTTAACGTATTTCATGTATGCCCTTTTGTGTACACAAAAGTCTTAAAAGCACATTTGCTGCTACTATTCACTAGCAGACCACCACCCAACCCCCACCGCCTCACTAAACACATTCCCTTGCACGTAATAATTAATCCATCCATTATCTATACCAGTGATTCTCAAACTCAGTCCTGGTTTTCATTCCAACCTTAACCATAATCCCAGAATTTTAACAAGCTGATAATGTCTTAATTAGGTGCTTTTTATGTTTTAGAGCTGGGGTCCCCAGTCTTATCCAGAAAGGGCCAATGAGGGTGCACAGTGCACACACCCAACTCAGTATGAGCTCACTCCAATTCTGCCATCTTTCCCAAAGGACAGAGAGCAGATAATACCAAACAAGCCTAGGAAACCTAGTATATGGCTGGATCGAACACACGTGATCTGGCCGACCAATGGTGTAACTTCATAACTCGGCCGACCAATGGTGTAACTTCATCACTCAGTCACTCAGTCAGTCACAGACATTCGCGTTTGTAGGGCTGGCCCCGCTGTTGCAGTCCAGCCAAAAAGAACTCTGATGAAACAGGCAGGCACGCTCACTTTCTCCAGATGTCATGTAACTTTAGTGCCATCATCTGGTGAAAAATAGGATCGGGAAATGTGACGAAATTATGGAATAAAGTACTCAAGCAATAGTAACGCATGAATAACGGATCCATTAATCTGCAGAAGGAGATCATATCCAGTCAAATTTCAGCATGGTGTTAGATAGTTATAAATCCTTATAATAAAAAGTTATAAATGCAAGTTTAGTTCAATAATGCATTATGAACATTTCAACTGTAAAAGTTTAGAAAATCAACAGATCTCACAAAAAAACTTGGAACAGTCTTCTTGGTTTTATTTAAATATCTTTACCTTGTCATTACAAAACTATACTTATCATATACTCATTTATACACATCATATATTTCAACTTGGTTTTCTTGCAAGTCAAACAGTGTGCACTTAAGATTTGAGTTAAATCAATCCGTGTAAGCTTAATAAAATTAGGTGATAGGCCTATCTAAGTCTGACCTTACTGTCTGAATAAATGTATTATGTAAATTTGTTCATTCTATAAGTTCATTTAACCTTGTGCAAAATCATACTTCAATTCTATTAAATTAGAAGCAATTCTATGTAATATGTACAAATAAAACCCCATCTTTACAGGAGGCCTTACAAAAAATGCACCCAATGCTCAACACAAATTGCATACACCGGTACTTCCGGCTTGGCCAGACGTTCCTACGAACACAATTGCCAGTGTTCGCGGGTGAGAAGCCGGTGAGGGTCCTGATCGTTGCATTAGCGACTCCTACTGGTTGGTCGGGGTGCCTGTTCAGCAGGGAGGGGATCTGGGGGAGATAGCGTGAACCTCCGCACTCGTTACACTCTCCCAGTGAAACTCCTCGCTGTCAGGTGAAAAGAAGCATCTGGTGACTCCACATGTATCGGAGGAGGCATGTGGTAGTCTGCACCCTCCCCAGACCAACAGAGGATTGCGCATCGAGCAGGACTGTGATACACACGGGGAATTGGTATAACGACTATATTGGGAAGAAAATGGGAGAAAAATGGCACAAGAAAAAAAAAAAAAAAAATTGCATTCGCCGGTTTTCATTTGCAACTGAGAAAAACCTGCAAAGGGGGAATTAAGGCATTTTATGGAATGTTTATTCATTGAAATAAAAAAATAAATATTTTAAATGGCAGGCACTGCATCATTTTTTCTGTCAGTCATATATATATATAAGTATTGCTCTCAGCTTTTAGCACTGACTTACTGTCACTTTCTCACAACTTTCAGGAGTAATTTATTGGGCATATACAATGCATATATCAACATTTAATGGAAATAAAACTGTGAAAAGGTAAAAAAACCTTCCAGATTTCTTTGCCCTTTTCAAATAAACACACACACACACACACTATAGTATACAAACCCAAATATTAAATATCTAAATATGCAGTCTTTCATTAAACAGCAACATTTTCTTAAAGCATAACACCAGTAATTATTATTTTTTTCAGCATTGTGAACATATCCGATGAGAAGACTAAAACCGGTAATGTTTCTGTCCAACTCTTTTTGACATTTTTCTACCCCATGTAGCTTTCAACCAGGAAAGCCATTCATTATTTAAACGTATTATTTAAAGGGCGGCAGTGTAGTATAATGTGTAAGGAACTGGTCTTGTAACCTAAAGGTCGCAGGTTCGATTCCTTGGTAGGACGCTGCTGTTTTACCCCTGAGCAAGGTACTTAACCTGCATTGCATCAGTATACATTCAGCTGTGTAAATGGATGCAATTCAAATGCTATGTAGAATGTTGTGTAAGTCGCTCTGGATAAGAGCGTCTGCTAAATGCCTGTAATGTAAATACAGCTAAGAAAGACATATTTTCATTTTGAGAAATTGCAACTTATTATCACTGATGATACTGAAAAAATGAAAATCACTAGTGTTATTCATTTCACAAAAAGGACCACAATGCAAATAAAGACTGAGGAACAGCCATTCTTAGATGCAGTAGCCTGCCCCCTGGTGGCCAAACAGCTCAACAGTCTAAATGAATTACTGCAGCACATCTCTCACACATTAAATGAAGTCACAGCATTTCTGTTCACTGCTGAGCCAGCTGGGGAATCAAGATTAGACTCACAGTGTAAAATCCCATTAAAACTGTCCAGATGAGCTGCCCCGATCTGATTGGTCCTCTGCTGCCGTGAGTGGTACTTCCCTCATGCCACAGGGCTGAGCCCGGCTCTTCCTCCTCGGTCTCTTCCTCTTCCTTCTTCTCAGGTTATGGCCTGCCCCCGCCTTCCTGCTGGACTTCAGAAACCTCGGGTTTCATTTCCTCAGCTGCTGTGCCTGAAAAGAGAACACAGGAGACTGACAGCCACAGATGCAACGGACCAACCAGATATTCCTCTGGACATCGAATGCTCCGTTTCACTACCAAAGAAGCTTCCTAAATATGGATATTCATGACAGGCTGTGACCAAGGACAACATCGCTTTGCGAATATTCCCTTAACTGTAACATGTGCCTGTTCCCAGGCAGAACCTGTTAGGACTTAGGAAACAGAGAGGAGGAGAACAAATTTACAGAGTTGATTATCTTGTTAGTATAGAGAATCTGTGGCTCAGCTGAACAGAACAGCAGATAGTTTCACAGGCAGGAATCCCACAATGCGCCAGGCGACAGTGCATCATGGCGTCCCGGTGACGCCCTCTTCGCCCCTCTCCCCCGAAATGCAGGTTCGTCTCCGTACTTTTTTCTCGGCTCGTCTTCTCTTGTATTCGGCTACTTCCTCCTGCGACAGGCCGTGGTTGTCCGCCCTGCAGCAGACACAGCACACAGGTCTCATTCCCGTCTCCGCGGAAACCCGCGGTCTCCGCGGAAACGCTCTGTGACACAGCCAGGACTGCAAAGCTGAGCGTCAGTACACTGGGCCACAATAAACTCAAAATTGTTATGAATTAGCCTGTGACAGTGCAACATACGTTTCTCTCATTACTGGTTCCTTATTTGGAAACACAGTTTTGGATCAGACCTGAGGCAATAACTGTAAACGAAATACCCTTTACACATGAGAAAAATAAATAGCATATCAAAAAGAGCCATATTTTCACCAGTCTTTAGAATAATACTCTTTTTTCAGACATTTTAGTTTGTAACGTGTTCACTCAAAAATTCTCAGTGACCTACACGAGTGTATCTATATAGACTGTAATCAGTAGAAATGCTATATGGGCATACGTTATGTCTTGGCAAAAACTGGATTTATATTAACAAAAACACAGATTAAAAGAAAGGAATAATCACACAACGTAAAGAATAAGAAACCATTATCTTCTATGGTGCCAAAGGTAACACTGGGGCTTGGGGACTCTTACCCTGGTTTTAAGTCGGGTGGCTGTGGCAGGGGTTTCGTGAAGTCCTCCTTGCCCACCAGCCAATAGGTCTCCTCGAAGCCTTTACCCTGCACAGAAACACATTTTTATTTCGCCCCCGTTTCCTCCCGGTTCGTGCTCCTGGCCCCCTCCTCGGTGAGTCTGAACGGGGGACAGTGCAGACGGGCGCACGCCCCCTCCCGTGCGAGCAGGAGCAGGAACGCCGCGCTGTGAGGTGAAGACGCGGGGGGCTGCTCACCTTCAGCTCCGTCTGGCCGCGGATCTCGATGCGGTAGCCGTCGTTCAGGGAGCGGAGGATCGTCACCGTGCTCAGATTCACGTGGATTCTGTAGGCTGGAAGGCAGGAATCTTCTTTGGAAAGGAATTTTTCCAAATATTGTGCAATATTTCTTAGATGGTAAAAAGCAGTTTTGGTTACATTTCTGATATGTGCATCAATATCCAGGTCACTGTTGAATAAGAGGCCCAAATTTTTCACCTGATAAGTTATACCTGACGCTCTAGTTTTAAGGTGAGATACAATTTTTTCTGTCTTGATCTTATCACCAATTATCATGACCGCTGTTTTTATCTTGGTTCAATTTTAGAGACTTCTGAGTCATTCACATGTTTATGTCTGCCATACAATTTAAAAGAGTGTCAATGGGACAAAGATCATTTGGCATGACTGAGATATATAACAGGGTATCATCCAAATGACAGTGGAAACTTATGTTGTGAACTGTGGATAGTAGTCCCTAACAAGAACAAGTACAGACTAAACAGGATAGGTGCTAGGATTGAGCCCTGGGGCACACCACATGTAATGTGCGTTTGTGTTTATGTATATGTGTGTGTGTATGTGCCTGTATGAGTGCGTGTTCATTTGTGTGTATGTGTGTGAGTGAGTGTGTGCGTGATATAGATATGCAGAACTGTGTGTGCAGGATATACTGTAGACATGCAGTACTGCGTGTGTGTGATATACATGTGCAGTATTGTGTAGTTGTAAAAGCTGAGACTCACGCAGCCCAGTTGACTCCATACGGGAGGCGGTGTTCACTGTGTCTCCAAACAGGCAATACCGAGGCATGGTCAAACCTACAACTCCCGCAACACAGGAACCTGTACGCACACACACACACAAGCACACACACAAGCACACGTACACGCACACATACACAAATACGCACGCACACATACACACGCACTTAATCGCATTTGAAAGACTGGGTGCAGATGGGTCATCTGACTGCTCTTCACAGGAAATCCCATCCCTGCATCTCACCAGATTGGATGCAGGTGGGTCACATGACCCTGTGGTTCACAGGAAGCCCCACCCCTATCTCTCACCAGATTGAATATGTGTGGGTCACATAACCCTGTGGCTCACAGGAAGCCCTGCCCCTATCTCTCACCAGACTGGATGCAGGTGGGTCACATGACCCTGTGGTTCACAGGAAGCCCCACCCCTATCTCTCACCAGATTGGATATGTGTGGGTCACATGACCCTGTGGTTCACAGGAAGCCCTGCCCCTCACCTGAGTGCAGGCCGATGCGGATCCTGACGGGCACCTCTGGCATGTGGCGCATTTTGAAAGAGCCCACAGCGCTGAGGATGTTCAGGGACATGTTGGCGACCTCCGCTGCGTGCTTGTTCCCGTTCCTCTTCGGCAGCCCCGAGGCCACCATGTAAGCGTCTCCGATGGTCTCCACCTGGGACGGGCACAGACAGTAACCCCGAACTCCAGTCGCTCACCGCTTAAAACACTGTCTGCTAGGCAGACCTTCCCTTTAAAACACTGTTTCTACTGGGCTGACCTCCACCCCCTGACCTTCCCTTCAACACACTGTTTCTGTTTGGCTGACCTCCACCCACTGACCTTCCCCTTAAAACACTATATCTGCTGGGATGACCTTCACCCACTGACCTTCCCTTTAAAACACTGTATCTGCTCATCTGACCTACACCTATAAACCTTACCTTTAAAACACTGTTTCTGGTTGGTAGATGCTGTTACGCACTACCTCTGTATACAGATATTTACAGGTACAGTTTTTCAGGCAAAGAACTTAAAAAAATGAAACAATAATAATTTTATTTAAAAAAAAAAAACACTTTGCATCACTAAGGTTTCCCACTTTAGAGAAAGTAAAAAAATACATTATGTGACTTAATTCTTCACAGTGAAGTATCTTATCTGTAAAACACCAGTCAACCTCTGCGTTCGTCCCATAAACCATAATCTTTTGCTGCGTTTTTCTCACACTACCTTGTACACGTCGTGGTTGGCCAGTACGGCGTCAAAAAGCGAGTAGAGGTCGTTGAGAAGGTCGACGACCTCGATGGGGTCGCTGAGCGAGGAGATAGTGGTGAACCCCACGATGTCACTGAAGTAGATGGTCACCTGGTCAAAGTACTCGGGTTCGACCACACCCCCCGTTTTCAGAGCGTGAGCTACAGAGCTATAGACAAGAAAAATATATTTTTTTTTTTAAACAGGAAAATCAGGATTGAAAAGACAGAGTACCGTTCCTTAGCTGCTTCTTTCAGTGGGCCAAATAGCATTTGGCCCACTGAAAGATAGCATTTACAGACTAAGCATCAAGAAAATATATTGTATGTATTGAAGTAAATTCCTTCTTAAAATATGTATCCTGCATGTCTCCCGTTTTAGCCATTTCCTGGTATGTAGAGGTCCATAACCTTTTGTCTAATTCTCTGGATTTCATCATCAGGACTGGCTGAGTACAGCATGTGTGCTCTCTCCTTTTTATACCCTAAGGAAACAGGAAACCATTGTAGGCCACTATATAGTTCCCTAATCTTCCAATGAACTCCAGATCCAGGTTGTGTATACGTGCAAATGTTTGTTGGATAGTATTCAAAAGAATAGTTAGGGGTGTGAAAAATTGTGATCCAGAAATCACAAGAAAAATGGAAGAAAAGTATTATTAATAAAACATGCTTTTGTAAGTTTGCAGATTCCTGCATTTTTTAGCATACAATATACCTGAATACATCTAAACGGCATTTTTAAATCTTTGCCCAGGATTGTGAATAACAGCCTTCTGTGAATGGAAATGATAAAACTTGCGTGCATTTTGAAGCGACTGCAGACGCTAGCTGAAATGATAAAACCTGTGTGGATTGCGAAGCGACGGCAGACGCTAGCCTCTCGTTGTTTGCTGGGACCAGAGACTCACGGCGGCAGCATCTCGGACAGCAGCTTCTCGGTCCTCTGCTTCTCCACCTCCAGCTCCTCGGTCCTCTCGCGGATCAGCTCCTCCAGGTTGCTGGAGTACTGCTCCAGCATGCGCAGCATCGAGTCGATGATGTTGGTCTTCTTGCCTTTGTTGATGATCTTGAACTGGTGCAAAAAAACCACAATGATTGATCCATCGATTATTTATAGTTAACCTTTCGTCCAAATCTCTTGCAAATGTTGAGCAAATTTCAAAAAAGGTTGTCAGTGCGCGTTTCCATCAACTACTGTTGGGCAATTATTCTGAAGAAGACGCAGCACGATTACATAATCAAAAGTGTGCCAGCCAAGCAGTTGGAGAGTTTGCAAGACATAATCACTCTTGGAAGAGCGATCATAACAGCCCTCTCTAGGCTATTCTTGGTTGTATTACATGCTGTGTGACATGATTGGCATTTTTTGGTCTTTTCTGGAGCAGAAGTATATGACCCAGGTCCCTGTCGCATCATAATTTATTCAAAAAATCTGTTTCCATCATCCTTTATTGCATCTTCTAGGACTCTCAGGCCCAGCATATGGGGTGTAACTATTTTTCATTTCAATATTTTGGCCCAGGTCTTAGAATTCATAGCTGCATCCCTACCCAGTTGCCAAATATAGTTTCTTACCCATGCTGCGCCGTGCTGCTGGAGTACAGGCCCTTATCCCTGCCCTGTCTGTGATCTCTCACCTGCTTCAAGATCTTCACAAATGCTGATCTGCGGTTCTCATCTCCTTGCTCTCACCCGGTTGAAGATCTCACAGAACCCCAGTCTGTGATTGTGATCTCCTTGATCTCACCTGGTTGAAGATCTCATTGAATGCCAGTCTGTGATTGTGATCTCCTTGATCTCACCTGGTTGAAGATCTCTTCAAACGCCGTCGGTGGTTGTAATGTCCTGGCTATCACCAGGTTACAGATCTCATCAAAGCCGGTCTGTGGTTGTGATCTCCTTGCTCTCACCTGGTTGAAGATCTCATTGAATGCCAGTCTGTGGTTGTGATCTCCTTGCTCTCACTTGGTTGAAGATCTCATTGAATGCCAGTCTGTGGTTGTGATCTCCTTGCTCTCACCTGGTTGAAGATCTTATCTAATGTCGGTCTGTGGTTGTTATCTCTGCTCTCACCTGGTTGAAGATCCCGTTGAACCCTGGTCTGTGGTTGTAATCTCTGCTCTCACCTGGTTGAAGATCTCATCGAACGTCGGTCTGTAGTTGTGATCTCTGCTCTCACCTGGTTGAAGATCTCGTTGAACGCGGGTCGGCGGTCGGGCTGCTCGCTCCAGCACTGCTTCATCAGCTGGATGCACTCCAGCGGGGCCTGGTCAGGCGCCACCGTGGGCCGGCACATGGGCGGCGGCTTCTTCACCTTACGGATGATCTCTGCCAGAGACAAGGACGACTGAGAGCCAGCCTGGCGGAACTGGACTGCACCGGGCG
Source organism: Anguilla anguilla (assembly GCF_013347855.1). Taxonomy (NCBI): domain Eukaryota; kingdom Metazoa; phylum Chordata; class Actinopteri; order Anguilliformes; family Anguillidae; genus Anguilla; species Anguilla anguilla. The sequence goes on from NC_049212.1 coordinate 10,527,571, forward strand.
CAGAGTTGTGGCTACTGTACTTACGTAACTTAAGGTTAAAGTTAAGGGCTTTATATTAAAGCCAATGTAGCACATAGATTACTTCTCCATGTGTATGTACCCACAAAGACACATGCCCACAGTCCCCACTGCCTCACACCCACAGTCCCCACTGCCTCACACCTACAGCCCCCACTGCCTCACACCCACAGTCCCCACTGCCTCACACCCACAGTCTCACTGCCTCACACCCACAGTCCCCACTGCCTCACACCTACAGCCCCCACTGCCTCACACCCACAGTCCCCACTGCCTCACACCTACAGCCCCCACTGCCTCACACCCACAGTCCCCACTGCCTCACACCCACAGTCCCCACTGCCTCACACCCACAGTCCCACTGCCTCACACCCACAGTCCCACTGCCTCACAGCTGTAACTCCTTAGAATTGGCAGCAGGGAATGTCACTTGGGCTGGCAGCTCCACCAGTATCAGACACTGTGGTGTCAAAATGGCGGCCCTGGAAATTCATAAAGCAATACAGCGAACACTGGCCTATATCAAGGTGACAATGGGGGTCTGTCCACGTCTGAATGACATCTGCACTTTAACAGACCAGTCATGTGCACGTGTCACCAAAAACTCACCTACCAGCCCCAATCTCTGGTTCCCACGTGGGGTCCTGTCACATCATCAATTTTCAGTATAAACCCCTGTAAAACTTACACAATTTGCGCTGATAGGAACAACTCAGTCTGACTTCAAAAGGACACGCTTCAAACACTCTGAAGAAGCTCTTCACAGACAGTGTTCATGCACTGCCCATTTACAGCTGGCCTGACTGCCGAGACAGTCAGCCACTGAAGATTCGGACCATTCTGTTCCAAAAAGTTAAAAAGTAATACAGCAGTCTTAGGAAAAAGGGACGATTCTAACCACCCTCCCGTCTCCCTTTGTGGCCTAACCCAAGAGGAGATCCACACTGACTGCTGGTGGTCACACCATCACCGCACCTTCTATGAACCCAGAGCCCAGAAGCACCGGGAGTCCATGTACCAGCCAATGAGATGCAACCTTTCATCACTGTGTATATCCACGCAAAGCGTCAACCAAAGCATGGTAGTATTCTGCGGCAGTGTCAACACTGTTAAAACAATGTTTTAAGGAATTATTCACATCTGTATTCTGTATCTATATCTGTATATACATACACATTTGACAAAACCTCATTGCACCACTATTACATTACAGAACCTTACTTTATACAATGTTGCAGGGCAATTTAATTAAGGCTTTTAAAGTCAAATGCATTCACCAACTGGAGGCATACCTGCGGCGTTCAGTCCCAGCATGCAGTAGGGCAGCCCACGGACGACCACTTCCTGCAGTATGATTGCAAAGCTGTACACATCGCCTTTGAGTGTTCCCCTCTCTGAGTTCTCCAGGTCCCTGAGAAGCTCAGGGGCTGTCCAGAACAGCTCTAAAGGAAAAGGAAGTGACATCACACAAGCACTCCAAGCATTCAATCTGCCAACACATTAACAGCACTTTAATGCCATGTAAAAGTACTTGTCCCCTTCCTGATTTCCTCTATTACTGCATATTTTCCAACACAAAACATTTTTAAAAATTATTATTTCATTTATGTAATAGAAAAAGTGATATATACTGTACTCTAAGGTTTAAACCCACACATCTCCGCTCAGTGTGAGTCTTCAGGGAGTTCTCCCAGTGCACTAACTGCCCCTGCACACTTCTCCCAGTGCACTAACTGCCCCTGCACACTTCTCCCAGTGCACTAACTGCCCCTGCACACTTCTCCCAGTGCACTAACTGCCCCTGCACACTTCTCCCAGTGCACTAACTGCCCCTGCACACTTCTCCCAGTGCACTAACTGCCCCTGCACACTTCTCCCAGTGCACTAACTGCCCCTGCACACTTCTCCCAGTGCACTAACTGCCCCTGCACACTTCTCCCAGTGCACTAACTGCCCCTGCACACTTCTCCCAGTGCACTAACTGCCCCTGCACACTTCTCCCAGTGCACTAACTGCCCCTGCACACTTCTCCCAGTGCACTAACTGCCCCTGCACACTTCTCCCAGTGCACTAACTGCCCCTGCACACTTCTCCCAGTGCACTAACTGCCCCTGCACACTTCTCCCAGTGCACTAACTGCCCCTGCACACTTCTCCCAGTGCACTAACTGCCCCTGCACACTTCTCCCAGTGCACTAACTGCCCCTGCACACTTCTCCCAGTGCACTAACTGCCCCTGCACACTTCTCCCAGTGCACTAACTGCCCCAGCACACTTCTCCCAGTGCACTAACTGCCCCTGCACACTTCTCCCAGTGCACTAACTGCCCCTGCACACTTCTCCCAGTGCACTAACTGCCCCTGCACACTTCTCCCAGTGCACTAACTGCCCCTGCACACTTCTCCCAGTGCACTAACTGCCCCTGCACACTTCTCCCAGTGCACTAACTGCCCCAGCACACTTCTCCCAGTGCACTAACTGCCCCAGCACACTTCTCCCAGTGCACTAACTGCCCCTGCACACTTCTCCCAGTGCACTAATTGCCCCAGCACACTTCTCCCAGTGCACTAACTGCCCCAGCACACTTCTCCCAGTGCACTAACTGCCCCTGCACACTTCTCCCAGTGCACTAACTGCCCCTGCACACTTCTCCCAGTGCACTAACTGCCCCTGCACACTTCTCCCAGTGCACTAACTGCCCCTGCACACTTCTCCCAGTGCACTAACTGCCCCTGCACACTTCTCCCAGTGCACTAACTGCCCCAGCACACTTCTCCCAGTGCACTAACTGCCCCAGCACACTTCTCCCAGTGCACTAACTGCCCCTGCACACTTCTCCCAGTGCACTAATTGCCCCAGCACACTTCTCCCAGTGCACTAACTGCCCCAGCACACTTCTCCCAGTGCACTAACTGCCCCAGCACACTTCTCCCAGTGCACTAACTGCCCCTGCACTCTCCTTCGAACGCGGTCATTCACCTTCGGGCGGAGGCACCACCCGAGCGGTCTTCTGGGACTCCAGCAGCTCGCTGACTCCGTAGTCCGTTATCTTCAGCACGAAGCGCCCGTCCACCACGCAGTTTCGGGAGGTCAGCCGCCCGTGGGCGAACGCGCGGTGGTGCAGGTACTTCATGCCCTGCGGGCAGAGATGGGGCATCACTCTCACCCCCTTCAAACCCAATAAGAATCTGTGCAATCCAAACCATCATCATCACATGGACACTTTTTACAAATGACACTACGCATAATTATATATTAAGGACCCAAGAAAAGCAGTACTGGTATTAAGCCTATATTCTTAAAATGAGATTGAAAATGAGTTTTTATTCTGAAAGCAGAAAACTTCTTGCACAGCCCACAACAGGACACTTGGCATTGGTCATTTGGAGACCACGTTTCTGGCCCAACTAACAGGGCATTATTTTAATAGCATTCACGTACAGGCGGGCTGTGGCTAACGCTAATGTTCCCAGGCCAAAGTAGGACAGTACGCTGGAAGGCGGACCTTGATGAGATCCAGGAGGAGGGAGGACTTGAACATCCAGTCCAGTTTGACGTCGCTGTTCTCCAGCAGGTCCCGGAGGCTTCCGCGAGAGCAGTGCTCCGTCACCACGGCGAACACGCCCGCGTCCGCGAAGAGCCCCAGGAACGGGTTCACGTTCTCGTTTCGGAGATCCCTCATCTGGAGAGAGAGAAAGAGGCGGGGCTCCGGTGATATCAGCGTCATCTGATGATGCGTACGTGCGCTCAGGCATGTGCGGGGAGAGTTTTTTAAAGCAAAAACAAAAATCAGCAGAGCGGGGGGGGGGGGGGGGGTGGGGGCATACCCCTGTATTATAGGCATGATATTCATTCAAGACCAGGCTTGATATGGTGTTAGACACTATCTAGTCCGTAGGTAATCAGAGCACTAGGTACAGTTTTATTAGGAAAATGGTGAGCACTGTTGGGCTGAATGGCCTGTTCTTGTCATTATGTTATGTTATGTTATGATATGATATGATATGATATTCTCTGATGACAAGTTGCCAGGAGGTTGAATGATATCAATTTTGGTATGTTTGCCACTTGGAGACAAAACGGCATATGTATAAAGCGTTTGAGATTTACCTTTAAGTGAAAGAGAAGTTTCATGAATTGAATAAATGTACTTGTTTAAGAAGTAAGAATAAAAGCTATGTATAAATGTAATTTAGCCTTAAAAGTACCCCTAAATACTTTGTGGTTAACCAGATGCTACTGTCCACTGATGTCGAATGAATGGTAATGTAATAATGACAGATCTTAGTTTCCTCACACGACATGAGTTTTGAGAGCAAATACACTACCACTGTGGCTACCCAATGCTGATTGGCTGAGCATGGTCATGAGAATAATTAGTTAGTATTGTTATAAAAAAATATTAATATCGCTCTGTGTGGAAAAACAAGACTGAGGAGCTTAAATGCATTTAAGTTTCTATAGCCTATACATTGGAACCAGCCTTATTGGCATATTCTGTAAGTCTTTGTGAGTTTCGATGTTCTTGCAGAAAGGTACCCAGAAGGGCACACGACCCTTTAAAGCAGGTCTGATGAACGTATTGTATTATATTATATTAATTATTATTATATTATATTACAAATAAAAGAACACCAGCAGCGAGCCTCTGTAAACTCACCTTGGTGAAGATCTTTGTGGAGCTGGACTTTATCTCCCTGAACTGCCCCTCCTGAAACTTCTTCAGCCACACCCAGTCGCCCTGAGGGTGAGAGAGGTGATCCCTGAATGAGACGTTGCAGAACCGGCGTCCCACACAGGGGCGGCGCTAGGGTCTGCGTGCCGCAGCGGGGCGGAGTTCACGTCGCCTCGCGCGCCGTACCTCGTACACCGCCACGTTGGAGGTCTCGTGCGTCGCCGTGGCAGTGCTGTTCATGGAATGGCTTCGACCCCGGGACTTTCCCTCCAGCGCGCTCTTCGAGTCGCTGAGATCCTCAATGGTGACTTGCTAAAAATAAAAAATAAAAACCAAATCAAACTTCAAAGAGACATTCATACATTTTGATACCGGTAGTAATTTTTCAAAAGGGAAGTTACGTTTTCAGACAGTGCGATTCGGTTTTTAAAAAAAGCAAAGGAATGTATTTGTGTTGGATGGACGATTGATTAATCTACCTGAATGTACCACTGCTTTGCATGTATTTACTCACTCAACACTAGAAAAACTCTCCTTGGGTCTAATTGCAAAAAAAATATCTCAACTTGGGAAAGATAACAAGGTGAGAAGTAATTTTTTATTTAAAACCTAAATCTGAATTTAGAGTTTCCGGGGATAATGATAACTCATTCTGTTATATATTTTTATTGGTTGAGCAGCTCAGGAGGCCCCTTTTCACAGTACTCTGGGGCTCACAGGTGTAAGAACAGAATCCAAACAGACGTTCTGTAACGTTTACAGGTTTGGGGAGACCCACCCTCTTGCTGTGCTGTGGGTTGATGAAGGTGAGGTCTTCCAGAGTCAGCAGGATTCTGTTGGGCCCTTTGAAAAGCTGAATCCTTTGGAGCCGCCTCCTGTCAATCAGGAGCATAAAAATTTAACAAACAATTTAACCGCCACAGTATCATCATAAAAAGGTATGTTTTTATTTACAATTTAAAAAAAAAGAATTTATTTATTGGCTGAAGGATTTTTATTTATTTTTCTTCCTTATTCGGAATTGAAATATCAAGAGATATTACCTTATTATGAAAGCCAAACCAATAGAAATTACGACCAGAACAGCAATGACCACGAATGCCACAATGATGGAGGTGAGATCCACACCTGCGTGAGAGGAAAGACAAAAATATCAGGAAGGTTAAGGAACTGGGCTTGTAACCGTAAGGTTGCAGGTTCAGTTCCCAGGTAGGGCACTGCCGTTGTACCGTTAAAGGGGCAGTTCACCGAAAAATAAAATGGAGCTATACTTCCACTTACCTGGAGTGCAATCTATCCATCTAGATTGTTTTGCTGAGATCTGATGAGTTTTCTAGGGATGTATCTGAATTGGTGCACTTGCCTTCTATTGAGTATAGTTGCTAAGTACACAGGATGAGAAAGTTAACTAGCCCATATTAAATGTAGTGTACATAAAATCCCAGGACAATATACTTATTTCTAGGGTTTCTAATAGAGTCTATTCAGGAGCATACTTTTCAGAAAGTAAACAACCCTTTGGTTCCCATAAATATGACGAGCAGCTTTGCTTCAAAAATGAGGTGCAGCTTTGAGTGTTCTACTCTCCTGTACATGTGGATTCTAATCTCTTGTACCTGCAGGTTGTAATCTCCTGTACATGTGGGTTCTAATCTCTGGTACCTGTGGGCTTTAATCCCCTGTACATGTGGGTTCTAATCCCCTGTACATGTGGGTTCTAATCTCTTGTACCTGTGGGCTTTAATCCCCTGTACATGTGGGTTCTTATCTTCTGTACATGTGGGATATAATCTCCAGTACATGTGGGTTCTAATCTCATGTACATGTGGGTTCTCATCTCATGTACATGTGGGTTCTCATCTCCAGTACATGTGGGTTCTAATCTCATGTACATGTGGTTTCTAATCTCATGTACATGTGGGTTCTAATCTCCTGTACATGTGGGTTCTAATCTCATGTACATGTGGGTTCTAATATCCTGTACATGTGGGGTCTAATCTTCTGTACATGTGGTGCTGGGCTTTTCGTGAGGAGGCAGTGTGGGGCGTGGGTCCTCACCTCCCACGCAGAGGATGTAAATGTTGAACCAGCAGCGGGAGTCCTGGGGCGGGGGGGAGCCCTGCGGGAAGTGAACGGGCGGCCCGGTGACGAACAGCGTGCCGGCGCCCAGGTCCACCCGGTGGGTGCGGTAGAGCTGGCCGCTCAGCCCGTCCGTGTCCAGGACCACGTAGTCCGTCAGGACGTTCCCCAGCCCGTCCGTACGCACGTTCTGGTTGAACCCCGCGAAGGTCAGGTTCTGTATGCAGAAGGCCAGGTTGCTCACCGAGAGGCTCTGCCCCGCCCTCCTGGCGCTGTCCGTCGCCTTGGCAACCAGGTAAATACTGTTGTACACCGTTCCGAAGATTGGGGAAACCTGAAACGCATGCACACAGGGTCGATGGGTAATTTACATGGACTGGCATGGATGGCATCCACAAATCCAAACCTTTGAACATCGCTGGATCTCAAACTCTAGACCTGAAGGCTGCGGTATCTGCAGCCGTTTGCAGTTTCCTTTCAATCAGCAGTCAATTCAGGGCTTTGCATTGCACTATGCTTTTCAGGGTAAAGATTTGCTAGTGTAAGACATTTGCTGGCACACTATATATACAGCGTCTTTGGAAGGTATTCAGTTTTTGTAGACAAATATTTAAGTATTTTATTTTTAAGAAATTTGCAAAAATTTCTAAAAACCTGTTTTTGCTTTGTCATCATGGGGTATTGTGTGTAAATTGATGAGAATAAAAATTAATTAAATCAATTTTATAATAAAGTTGTAACGTAACAAAATGTGGAAAAGGTTAATGGGTCTGAATACCCTTATAAAGCTAAAAGGGATTTCTTTAAATGGCTAAAGTAACTTGACAAAATCCAGAAAGGATTTCTGAAAACTTCTACAGAATCAAAAGCCAACTTGATCAATGATAAGATTCTAAAACTGGAATGATTGTTTTTTCTACAAAATACAGAGAGAAGGCAATGTGATTTAGGCAAAATCCATTCACAAATGAAAATGGATTTTGCCAATTAAAATCCTCATCAATTGCTCTGATGTCAGGACAGATCAGTCAGCTGATGGGGTGAGCGCTCACCTGCTGAGGGTCGTAGGACGCGGGAATTTCGCGGGACCGCTGAGCCGCGTCGAAGGCGTCCGTGAAGGACGCGATGTCCGACGCCACGGTAACGGTGAGCACGGCGTCGTAGGCCTGGCGGAGCGCGCTGTCGTTCTCCAGCCGCCGGTAGGTCACGTTGGCGTAGGGAAGGCTGTAGAGCAGGGTGTCGTACGGCAGGAAGACGTGGCTCCCGGCCGTCAGGCCCACCTCGTTGGCTTTCAGCAGGAAGGCCGCCTCCTGCTCTCCGCCAATCAGCACGGACTGCATGCACATGATTATGACTGGAACACACAGGTTACGGTGGCAGAGCGTGCCTGTGGTCAGGTTCACAGCGTGGTGTCTTTAGGACCAGCGGCTCATGGGGTGCCCTGTGTACATTTCTGCACATTTAGCATTGGCAAATTTTTTTTTTTTTCAACTGTTTGGAGACGTCATTCATATAAAACATTGTAATCATTTTTCCAAGAGTAATGTTCTGCATTACAGATATTTTAAAATTCTGTGTTATACATAAATATAAATGTTACATGTAAATGTTAAATATAGCCTAAATGTAACTGTTGAATGCTAAATGTAAATGTAGAAATTTAATACTAAATATATAGAAAGTATACAGATTCCCCTGTGTGTAATGTCAGATTATGCATGGAGCATTGACGGATGTTCTGAACCACACCAGTGCAAATCTGTGAATGCCACTTGGAGCAGTTGAATCAGCTGTCTTAAAATGGTGCGTGCCAGTGAATTAGCTGAGGTTGCAGTCTTGGGGAGTTTGCAGTAGGGGAAAGAGCAAGCTCTCCAGGGCAGACCAGACACAGCATTGACAACATCAGGCACTACAGCTTCACCGAATAACAGGTGAGTGACGGACCAGTGCTGGCCCACACAGACCACTTCACTTGTCCCACATACCGGTCGGGAAAGACGGCGAGGAACCTGTCAGAGTCGGGCTGCCAGAATGCAACCACAACTCAACCTTGATGAAACCACGTCTCAGGCGTGATATGCATTTGGGCCACGTTTGGCCCAGAATCCAAATGCTGCGATAAATCTTTGATGCGACTGGTTACAGCTGGGCCACTTTCGGGTCAAAACTGAAATGCTGCACATTGATCGACTGGTTGATTTGATTGGTTGCATTTGACCCACAATACACTTGCCACTGCCATAACTGACCCTAAAAGCCTAAACTGAACCATATTTGTCCTGAAATCGCCAGCCATCTGGGTCATCACCAGACACGGCCACTACAGCATTGCCACCGGTCAGGGCTCAACCGGTGACTTTTAAATATGCAGGTCAGCCATACTGAACAGAAATATTTACCTTTTATATTTCCAGTTTGTTGGATTTTCCTGAGAGTGTTTTCCATCTCTGTGGAGTTCTCCCCCACGGACGACACCAGGCGCACCGGAAGTCCCGCACTCCGGAGGGAGTTGCCCAGTTCTGTGGCGGTGTCCATCCATATTTCCTCCCTGGAAGAGATTATGCCTATTTTCGCCCAGCCGAAGTACCTGAGCACGCTGAAAAGCACCCGCATGGCCGAAGGCAAAGTCTGGGCGATAGCAGTGTATCCCTGGGACCGATCGAGTTGGTAATCGAGGCAAGCCCAGGAGAACATGGGCTTGCCCCAGTTCCGCGCAAAAAGCGAGGCGGCGGCGCAGTAGCCCGGGTTCGCGGGACCCACGAAGGCTTCGGACGCGTTCTCCAGCTGCACGAACTTGGCCAAGGCCTTCGACGTTTCGCACGTCTCTTGAAGGACTATGAAGTCCAGTCCGTCGCCCAAGTCTAAACTTGGGTCGTTTTTGACCCGCTGCACTGCCAGCTGTGCTGCCACCGCAGGGAGGGCTTTTGAGTAGAGCCGGTCGCATCTCCACGGCCCCAAGACTCCTACTTTAAAGACCTGACACTGTACGCCAGAAGTGAACACCAAAGCCCCCAGAACGACCCATAGCGTACAGCGATAAGAGGGTAGCCTCGCCGACTGGCGTTTATTCCTGAGAACAGGGCAACGGAAATATTTCCACGAGTCCCACCGAAAGCCTCTGAATTGCAGAGCAATGTGTGGCATTGTCCGTGAGTGTCAGATGCAGATCTCAATTTAAATCTTTTAAAGTGAGACAATAAAGCGCAAAGCACACATTTTGTGAGAACGGTCACAATATATATATGTACTTCACTTCATTAGCTTCGCAGTGTTTAAAAGTCTGATGTGAAACGCCAGCGTGCAAAACGAGATTTCAAGCAGTTACTCGTCTCAAAAATTTACGAAAAATGTTGTCAGCATTTACATATTTTATATAAGCGCCAATATTGAGAATTGTGTGAATACCTTCAAAGTCAATTAACTGTATTACAAACAACAATATTAATAAATGCCCTATGACTGAGAAAATGTTATACAGTTGATTCTGCTCACCGTCCGTTTTAATCAGTCCATAATTGGTAGTGTTGTGCACTGGCGGGTTCAAATTTGCTATCATATTCCCTTTTCGTTAGTTTTCTTGGTTTGTCCTCTCTTTACTACAACCGACACATTTTCAGCAATTTGCGTCAACGCTACATTTAAACTAAACAACGAAATCGCCGAGACAAAAAGCGCGGCTCTAAACTTCTGTCTGAATTGAAATTAAAACTAATTGCCTTGCGAGATTTCGAGACCGAGTAGCTCATTATCTGCGCAGTGTTTTTTTTTTTTCCAAAGGGAGGAGGCGAGGTTGAAGCCGCGCTGCGTCCTCGGCGCCTGCGGTGAGAGGCAACTTCAGCACTCTGGAGAGCTACTTAGCCGTCCCAGAGTTTGTTGAGGAAGAGTTCGCCGCGCGACCATTTATGTTTACTCGAGGCAATCCCATAACATTATTTTGTCAGACCACAACGTAAATACATTTCTTCTTGTTAAAATTAAGTTTAAACCTTGAATGTACATTTCCCTTGACTGAAGATGATTTCAGTAATCAGAGCAAAGTAGCTTCCGATATGCTTGTCAAGCGAGTCCTAGCTTAATCGAATGAATGCTTAAAACATTATTATTTAAATTTAATAACGTTTTATTAATTCTATAATATAAGTCTGATTTATTGGACAAGCACGCACGATCGCAAAGGTGTGGAAAATTTTGAAACTTGGAAATACATACAGGGAAGTTGTATTTATTCGCACGAGCATCAGGAAAATTAAGAGTATAGCCTATGACCAAAAATATCTGGACGCCCCTTGGTCTGGGGTTGTTTTCATGGTTTGGGCTAGGCTCCTTAGTTCCAGTGAAGGCAACGCTACAGCAAACAAATACATTCTAGACAATTATGTGTTTCCCCAACAGTTTGGAAGGCCCTTCCTGTTCCAACGTGACAGTGTCCTTGGGCACACAGCGAGGTCCATATTAGAAAAGCTTGTGTCAAGATCGATGCGGAAGAATTTGATTTGCCTGCACGGAGCTCTGACCTCAACCCTATCCAACACTCTTGGGATCAACTGGAAAGCCTTGTCGCCCAATCAGTGCCTGGCCTCACTAATGTTCTTATGGCCGAATGGAAGAAATCCCTGCTGCAATGCTCCAACATTTACTATAAAGCCTTTCCAGTTGAGGTTGTTATTGCAGCAAAGGGTGGACCAACTCCATATTAATGGCCATCATTTTGATTGATGTTGGATGACAGGTGTCCACATACTTTTCCCCATGTAGTGTGTCTGCTGCAATTGCTGTTCGACATTTGTCTCGTCGATGAAGTGTAATCTTCACCGCGTTTCTTCAATATAGTGATTAGATTGGTCAAACTGCTGCGCAGTAAAATGCCGTGTGTGAATTTGACCGTAACTCTGCGCATGCGCTACCATATGTGCTCTGGCCGAGTTGATTTAACACTGAACAGTTTACTTTGTACGTCTTGCCATATTTTCATGTCTTTCATTTTTTTAAGGAAGTTCCGTGTCGTCCATTTTTAATAGTGCATTTTGTGCGGATTCGCGCAGACAGAGAAGTTAGTGTACAACTGTAATCAACCAGTGGCTAGTTATTTACAAGCTGAAAACATCATTTAACATATATTAATAATTTTGGATTTGGTAACACGCGTTGGGAAACGTAATACAAATCAGAGTACCTGTCGAGCCTAATATTCGGGGTGTTAACCCCGAACTTTCAGTTGTAGACCACACAATATGGAATTTGACCGGTTTTGCCATGGAGACAGCTTTGCACGATAGCACATGGCTGTAATTGGGGGTAATGTGTTGACATCACGGCGACAGCCTCTACTGTTCAATTGAATTTGCACCGAGGTGTACAGGGAATAATTAAACTTAACGACAGCGAACATCCCCGGTGCTCACCCACGATAGCGTGCGTCAGCTATATGCCTTGTTTTGATCGCGCGTGCCTTTTCAGGTACTCTACTGGACGATTGTGCGACGGGCAGATAACACGCCACCAAAAAAGGCATAATACATTTAAATGAATCGACATTTAAATACATAACAGCCTACATTTAAATTACTTAAGTTAGTCATTAATTAACAGCAATGACCGCATATTTTCACTCTCGAAAGTACAAAATAAAAACGTGAATTACAGTAGGTTAGACAATTAAGTTTAGGCTATAATTTCATGAAAAAGTTTACGAATCAAAGAAATGAATTGAAAATTGTCAAAAAAAATATTTATATAAAATCTTAAAAGTTAAAAGATCAGAAGTTCAAAATCATAGTAATTCTAACAGCAGCTTGCTCAACTTGTGATGCTTCCCTTCCGACACAGTCAAATGTCCCATGTTAGTCTAACTCGTAACAGATAATATTTGGTCCCGCATTTCAGAGCGGGGCCAAATGTTATCTATTAAGAGTTGAATTAACACTATTAGAGTTGAATTAACACTATTAGAGTTGAATTAACACTGGACATTTTACTGTGCAGGTTTAAGCAATTGGTGCCGTCCTCCCAGTAGGTTCATTTTAGGGCATACGCTTAATCGTATCTTCCGAGAAGAAGGCCTACTGAGACCTCAAATTCTGACTACTAGGAAGCCCCAGTGGGAGAATGCGTTGGGTTTGATAGTTTTATGCTGACTGATATTTCGTATGATGGAGAACCTTGGCGCGACTGCTCAGCGGATTTCTGCCGCGCATCTGAAGGCATCGTTGCTGCTATGGCCGCTCCATACGTCATCGTTAATACGGGACAGATCACTTGCGTTTTCAGCCGTATATTCCATAAATGTATGCACGTAGCGCTCGACAGCAAATACCTGCCAATTATATGTTACATTACTATGGTCGAGTATAGGTCTGACTGACAATATACAGTAATCGGAATGAAAATTGTGTTTAGTCCTACCGGCAATCATGGTGCATTTTGAGGCTGCTTTTCTGAGCGCATAGGCTCCATAATACTGGAGCCTATGTCCTGTTTATCCCTCTCAGTAATTAAATAGCAATTCTAAAATGTTATAACAATTACACAACACGACCAAAAGTATGTGGACACCCGAACATCACACCCATGTGTGCTTGTTGAACATCTCATTCCAAAACTCTTCTGGAAAGGCTTTCCACTAGATTTTGGAAAATGGCTTTAGGGATTCATTTCTATTCAGCCAGAAGAGCATTAGTGAGGTCAAGCACTGATGTTTGGCAACACAGTAAGGCCTGGCTCACAGTCGGTATTCCAATTCATCCCAAAGGTGCTTGGTGGGGTAGTGGTCAGGGCTTTGTGTAGGCCAGTCAAGTTCTTCCACACCAAACTCGGGAAACCATTTCTTTATTGACCTTGCTTTGTATTCGGGGGCATGGTCATGCTGAAACAGGAAAGGACCTTCACCAAACTGTTGCCACAAAGTCGGAAGTGCACAATTTTCTAGAATGTCATCATTGTATGCTGTAGCATTAAGATTTCCCTTCACTGGAACTAACTGCCCAAACCACAAACAAACAGCCCCAGACCATTATTCCTCCTCCACCAAACTTTACTGGCACTGCCAGATAGTGAAGAGTGTTTAATCACTCCAGAGAATGCGTTTCCATTGCTCCAGAGTCCAATGGCAATGTGCTTTACACCACTCCAGCCAACACCTGAAGTAGCTGAGCCCACAAATTATAAGGGGTGTGCGCATACATTTGGCCAAGTAGTGTATGAATATCACTACTACTACTACCAATAATAATAATAATAATAATAGTAATGAAAAACAAAAACAAAAAAACTGCATTTATCAGCATTATTATAAAGTGTTTTAATGATATTATTAGTATTAATAATAATAATAATAATAATAATAATAATAATAATAATAATAATAATGGCTATTTGTTGTAGTAGTTGTACTTTGTGGTGGTGACAGTACAACTACTACAATTACTATAACTACAACTATAACAACTACTACGACAACAACTACAGCCTATAGCAACTAAAACTACTACTACTACTAATAATAATAATAATAATAATAACCTGATTGTATGGATTAATGAACAGGAATGTAATACAACATTTTGTGGGTAGAGAGAAGTGTATTTATTTGGTCTTCGTGTGTCACCATCTAGTGGAAACATTTTAAATTGCAAAAATGTCTAAAGGAACAAGGGATGAAAGACTGCGTGAATGACAACTTTCCTGTTTTCCCCTAACAGGATCGTGAATCACCTCTTGTGATGGTCATCCACGGGAGTGAGGACAAGGTCAAAAAGGAGGGGAAAAAAAAAATGCAATAATTTTCAGCTACGGGATTCAGACCTTTCTACGGAGAGGATTATAAAAACTTACATTCCTTCTCAGTCGCAAGGAACCTTTTTCAGCCCTTCAAAATGAGGTATCCTTCTCCAGCACAGAGTATGGAGTGCTGACACCAAGTAAGTGTACAAGTGGCTATGGAGCTGGGCCTTCATCCATATTGGGGGGGGGGGGTTGTTAGTTGTGTTTCATATAAGGATTCCACAGCGATCTGAAATTGGAGCTTGAATTCAAACTTTTTTCGCAAATTTATGTCAAGAATTTGAGCAAAATGTGCAGCGCAGTGCGTAACTAGACGGACGGCAACACGATTTTCATCATTCTGGCTGTTTACTCCAGCATATTGAATTTTAAATGAGATGAATATGGGGTTAAAGTGCAGCTTTAATTAGAAGGTGTTTACATCAATATTAGGTGACCAGTGTATGAATGATAGCCTATATAGTTATAGATAGTTTTATAAACAGTCCACCCATTTTAGGGAAGCAAAAATAATGGGACAAATTAACAATCTGAAATAAAGTCATCGTGTTTAGTACTTGAATGCAAACCCTTTGGATTGCAATCAAACACGCTGGGTATGTTCCCTGGTGATGAATCCAGATTCTTCAGCCTCGTGACAGCCTGCTTTACTGGCATTGACACTTATTTGATTCTCATGTTGAGAGACAACAGCAACAGCCACACCTAGAATCTACTCTAGACCTTTTGT
Source organism: Anguilla anguilla (assembly GCF_013347855.1). Classification (NCBI taxonomy): domain Eukaryota; kingdom Metazoa; phylum Chordata; class Actinopteri; order Anguilliformes; family Anguillidae; genus Anguilla; species Anguilla anguilla. The sequence goes on from NC_049212.1 coordinate 10,542,851, forward strand.
TTGCTTTCTAGTGCATTAAATAATTATGCAACAACACAGAGCTGTCCAAGAAACAGCTGAGCAGCCTATTGTCCAATTAATTCTGCTCCCCAAAAATTGGGAGGACTACGTATAAAAAGGGCTGCAAGTCCTACACTCGATTAGGATCTAAATACCCTCAAATTAAAGCTGACATTTTGCACTTTAACCTCATATTCATTGTTTCCTTTCAGGTGCAAGGTGCTTGAGTACAGAGCCAAAACAAAAAACGAGTCACTGTTCAAATACTTACACACCGCACGGTATATTTTTATGGTCTTACAGTAAAGACCATTTTACAGCCAAGCTTAGGATGTTATGTACTGAAACTAAGTAGGCGTAACATTTCCCCTGAATTCATTGCTGATAATCAGATAATGCTGATAATGATTACTGCAGTTGGACTAAGTCTGACTCAACAGCGATGGAGAAGTAATAATCACAATTGTCCTGAAAGTGGTTCTGTTCATTTGGTCAAAGACAGCCAGTTATATAAAGCGCTCCATCTACACGCATTCAGGGAAATACTGTGCATTCTTCGCAAACAGGTCACGAGAACAATTGATCATAAGCAATTCTATTTTGAACTGGCCCAACCCTGTGATCTCTGCATGGCGGCACAGTGAACCAGCAGCAATCAAAACAGTGCACATCACAACAACACACACCTCACTGCGATGGGTATTCCCCCATTCTACCCATGTCAAAGACGCAGGCCACGCCCGTGTTACTGTCCTTTTCACGTCATAAACTTCAGGAATATTTTCTTTTATAAGGGAAACAAAAAAAATGAACACCACACAGTAAAGCAGGGGTGAGAATGCACTCAAGTCTGACTCTCAGATTGGCCCGGGGCAAACTGTACAATTATTTTCTCAACGCTGAACAAGCACCACCATGACTTTTTTTTGCAAACTGATAGCAGTGTTACCAGCGCAAAATTGGCAGCTGCATGTATCTAGAATTGACCCCCAAAGATTGGCCTACCTTCCAATTTAGTTGTGCGTTTAAAAACAGCGTTTTGACACTGTACTTGAAGGCAAGAAAAGACTGCTCTGTTTTGGGAAATCCAACAGCAGATGTTTTCTGAACCGCACCTAATACAAGCCCAAGGGAAGGTCCGCTGCCACTACACTGGGGCAGCAGTGTGGTATAGTGGGTAAGGAACTGGTCTTGTAACCTAAAGGTCACAGGTTCAGTTCCCCAGTAGGACACTGCCATTGTACCCTTGAGCAAGGTACTCATCATGCATTGCTTCAGTATATATATTCAGCTGTGTAAATGGATACAATGTAAATGCTATGTAGAAGTTGTGTAAGTCACTCTGGATAAGAACGTCCACTAAATGCCTGTAATGTAATGTAATGTAATGTAAAGAAGAACTAAATCTCAGAAGAAACAAACCGTCAGAGTCAACAAAGGATGAAGAACCTCACTTGACTGGTTTTCCATGCTCAGCAATGTGAGAATGTCATTTATAATAATAAGTTATTGTGACACCACTGCTCAGAGAAAAATTACAAAATTATTTTCTTTCTGAAAAAAGACACTTCAGCTCTCTCCATGGGCTTAATGCCAGGAGATTAGGATGACGGTCATGGCAAAACTTTGATTATTCTAGGGTCAAAAAATATTTTGGCTCTCAAACCATTATCCTCACTGTGTGTTTTAAACTTGCGGAGATGGGCATTGGGAGGCATTCAGCTATTTTTTAATCACCATTGCCTGATTTACGAAGGCTAACCACCTTCCCCATGTTACAAGATGACTGGAGCTGCGTTTGAAAACCACATAATATCCACATTTAATATGCTAAATGTGATGTAAAACGAGTATGTTGTATGCTTCATGTGCATTCTACTCTCCATTCATTTAGAGTACACAAAATGCCCAGATGTGCAGTGCCATGAAAAAGTGTTTGCCCCCTTCCTGATTTCCTCTATTATTACATATTTGTCACACTGAATAGTTTCAGATTTTTTTTGACAAAATGTAATATTACACAAAGGGAACCTGAGTAAGCACAAAACACATTTCTTCATTATTATTATTTAATTTACTTAATGAAAAGAAACAAGAAGTCACCACGGTTTCTATGAGCACACGGTGTCACAATCAAAGGACTGGATTTTTAATTAATTAATTAATTAATAATTTTTGCCCATCTTAAACAGGGCTGCCAACAATTCTGGAAGACACAATAAGTATGGGTGGGCCAGAGAGTGGTGTGTGTGTGTGTGTGTGAGAGAAAAGGAGAGAGAGAATAAGGGGGGGGGGGGGGGGGGCTGCATACCAGAGTAAGGTGGATGAGTGGGTGTGTACAGTCTGTATGCATCAGGTTGGGTGAGTGCAGTATATGCACATCTGGGAGTGTACAGTGTGTGTGAGTGTGTGTGTGTGTCAGGTTGGGTGAGTACAGTATATGTACACCTGGGTGTGTATGTCTGGGTGAACACCCCAGAGTCTACGCAAAGAGAGAGGCAGTCAAGTCTCTGGTATTGTACAATTATAGATGTCAAATGAATTCCTCTCACCTAAATGGCTGAACTGTAATTTCAATTTCAAAATCAAGAGTTCCTTCAAACTGTTTTCATCACATCATTGTTAATACATTTTTGTATTCAGCTTATCCCTTTCAAAACTAGTTTCTGTGTTTAATATCTACAGGTACTATAATTTAAATACCTAAAGCAGAAGTCTCAAACTGCTCTCCTGGAGGGCTGCAATCTCTGCACTTTTTAGTATTTCCTTTCCATCAGCAGCCATTTTAGGACTGGAAACAAGGTGTGCAGACTAGCCAATCAGTGACTTCAATTAAACAGTTAAGTGCAGGAACCCACCAAAACCCAGCAGACACAGAAACCCTCTAAGACAGGGGTGCACGACTCCGGTCCTGGGGGGCCGGTGCGCATTCTGGTTTTTGTTCCAACCAACTACCTTAGTTTTAGTTTTTTGACAGCTCTGTAAAACTAGGTTGGTTAACTCCTGGACTTGAGCACAGTGAACTCTTTAGGATACGCTTGCAGTGTGCAGTGGTAGCTGTTGCTTATGCAATTTTCAGATCAAGATATGATTGAGCTAATTGAATCATTAAGAAGAGAAGTTGGCACAAAATCCTGAAATGGATCGGCCCTTGTTGTGCACACCCTGAGTTGGAGGTCCCTGATCTAAGGGCTCTAGTGAAATAAAAGTGCCACAGTACATGTGAGGAACTACCAAAGGTTGAGCTTTCCAAATAACTTCGAACAATAAATGATTGTGTTCTTCAGTGCACACATATAAACTGACTAAATACTGTTGTCAGAAAAGTGAGGTATATTTCAACATGTTTATCGGTACTGTCAGTCAGAGCATATGTCCTGTCTATCAATTAGTAACTTTTTTATTCACAGTTTATCTTTAAAATGTCTGTGAAGGGCCTGGAAATAGTTAAAATTACCATATATTATGACAGAGGGATGTATCTGCTACACACCCACCAAATATCTATTCAAATATCTATTTCAATAACTGGAATGACAAACATTTCAAGTCAGACATAAAATCTGATGGGCGTGGTCCACAACTCTTCCAAACACGTACCACGCACAATTAAACAAACACACATTACATTACATTAGATTACATAACAGGTATTTCGCGACTTACACAACTTTTACATAGCATTAAACACGTGGCTAGCGTGGCTGCATCTATCTGTCGAGAATGAGAGACTCAGGGCCTCACGGTTGCACGGTTGAGTGCAATCGGGTAAATACGGCCGTATATGTAGACTATGCGCCAGAAGAGGAGCCTGAACTGGCTCAACCCGGCAACAGCCCCAGCAACAAGTTACAGGAATTTGGCCTAGCCAAAGTCTGGTTATAATTTTTTAAGATGTCAATTTTTGCGAAATGGTCCCTGCGCAAGTGGGTGTTCGCACTGATCGTGCCTGTGTGGCCAACTTTTTTTTTTTAAATGCCACCAATTTCTTCTGAATTGTATCATTCTAACAAAACTGAAAAAAATGACACCATAACGTACTGTTGCTGATGCTTAAGACATACCATAATAACCCCCATACAATATAGCCTCAAGCTATTCATATATGTACCTTTACAATCACTTTAATTTCAAGGCCCTTATTAAAATACTTATAACAACAGATTAATGGGAGAAAGTTAAATATGTCTACTGAACGCAGCCCTTTTCACTGTTTAATATGACTTTAATTCAAGCAAATATACTGTAAGTAGGCTTGATTTGTTTTTGGGTCGTTTCCAGCCGGTCCCCGCAACAGTCTTGCCACTAGAGTGCGCATTGCTCGTGTGTGTGTGTGCGCGCGTTTGGAGAATATCAAACAAGACGTCAAAGGGTGCGGAGAGCCATCGTGTCGGAATCGTGTGCACGAAATGTGTACAAAGGGGACTGGCGTCTGGCGATATTCTTTTTTTCAGTGTTGTTCTGCAGGCAAGAGGTTATGCTCTACAAATGTATGACGGAGCGAGAGTACAAACATGAGAAGGACCAACGTTGGAGCGGACAGCGCAAATACAGTAGCCTCTTGATAAAGTAAAACTAAAATTTTGGACGAGCAAGCGAACTTTCAGCGCACTGCCGTTCATCTTTCAAGGTAAGCTTGTGAAGAAAGTAAGAAAAATAGTTATAACCTATGACAGCATATAAAGTTATGTTGTTAGTTTGTGTGGGAAATAATCACAGCTGGTAAGGAGAATGTATGTTTTTACTTATTCATGGGGAAGCTGACAAAATCATTTCACATAACGCAAATGTTTCGGCGCTTGGGTGAACACTTTCGTGGTGAACGAAGTCGCATTGCCCCGGCGAGAGCAAACTTCACGAGATTTTTTTACTCTTCCACGGGAGACAAAATTCAGATGCGACTTTAAAGTATGAGAGTGTCATGCTTCGCTGGAGAAGGAGACTGAGTGGATGCTTGGTGTGAAGTATCCCGCCTGCGTGCGTGAGTGCGGAACAGCAGCGAGGCATAGAGACTGCCACGGCTGCAAGAAATTTGATCTGTTGCGGCACCGGGGAGTCCTATTGCCCGCCTCCAAACTCCGACTCGCCTTGGGTCAGGCAGACTTAAACAGCGTCTCGTCTCAGTTATAGGGTTTTGGCCTTCACGTGCAGTTCTACCCTGCGACGTCGTTCGCGATCTGCGCGAGGTACCCGTAATCCTGCACTACGCGTCTGTGTGTTGCCCGCCGTCATAAAATTCTCTGTGGGTTTTTAATTATGGAGCTTGCAGACCAATTTCGGAGCAAGGCGACTTCAGCCATTTCTCGGACTGAGGAACTGACGTTTTAGAATCGCACAGTCTGGTGAGTTGTTGCAGATTTTTGTAGTTCATGTATCATGTAAAAGAGTAAGCATAAGGGCATGACGAAGTTGACGATGATGTGCCCTAATGTCATGTATTCTCCGTAATAATAATAATAATAATAATAATAATAATAATAATAATAATAATAAACAGTGTGACTCGTTTTATTGAATGTTTCCACTTAAATTAGAGATTAGCCCAGTTCAGCGGGAGTAGCACTGCTATCTGTTAATTTGTTGCTTGCTGCTTTGCTGGAAACTGAGTTTGACTGCATACGGTGGCAATGCTCCAGCCAAAACATGATGGCAGTTTATTTCACAAGATTACAAATTTGGTTGAAAGGGCTAAACTGCGGTTCACCACATGTAATAATCGCACAGCAGTTTATAAATTATGTCGAAAATTATTTTTTAAATTTTTTTATTTTAATCACTTTATACAAGTCTAACCCGCGCGGCTCTCTCACCTTCACCCCTGTTTGGCTTAATCATAAACTATAGAGGTTGTCAACCTCTCACGGTGCTCGTTTAACCTACGGTCTTGATATGAATAATGCAAGACACTAGAACAGTAAGAATCATTGCTCTGCAATGTGAAGTAACAGAAATCAGACAGATTAGCATTGATATGGTCACCATACAAAGCTTGGTGGGAAATTAAATATTTCCCCATGCAGAGATTTGTTTCACTGCTGAATTTTGGAAAAGAGGTTTGGCTTGTAGGGTGTGTATGCCCTGGGGTCAGCCACGCAATTCTGCATCAAATCAGTTTGCTGTGAGACCTGGAAATTCTAGTTTCGCTCTAGAATTATGCAGAGCAAAAAAAATAAAAATAAACGCATTAACATTTTTATGTGTTCTGAGGTTGATTCCAAGTTTTTTAAAAAGTTGAGTTTTCAACACAACACAATTCCAGTAATTCCCCCCGGTTTACCAAATCTGCATTTGCCATAACCACATTAAACCAACCACTCCAAACAGCACACATTCAATCTGCCAGATTGGTTTAGCGCACGCTGTATGCAGGGTTAATTGATTACAGGTTGTGACAATTGGGCACCGTTACAGATGCCCATGGCAGATGGTAGGAGTCTTTAAAATATGATTCCTAGAAATTAGTTAACTAACTTTAACTAACTGGACATTTATTTACCTATTATTTCCAAGTTGCCCAATGGAATTGAATTTATCGGTCGTTTGTTATCTGCGCACTTGTCTTTATGTAGTATATTTACATTCCTAGTGCAGACTTGTCACATTATGAAATATTTATGATATAGCAACTGAAGTATTGCACAAACTTTTTAATTTATTATGCAACATAACAGTCCCAAAGGAAGCATGTCAAAAAGCCCTCTTCAACTACTGGAATGCGTATTCCATTACAGGCCAAACACATTGAACAGAGAATGTGTATAAACAAACTAGATTCCTTTGTGAAATGTTCTGTCGCGAGTGGGAGGTGCAGTCTTGGTCCCAAGTTTTATGCATCTGAATTCTACTTTTTTCCTTCTCAATGATCAAAGGGCCAAGAGCCCGTCTCCGATGGGAAGCACTTTGGCCCCAGGGGATTGCTGCTTACATAGACCGGTCACAAAGAAACAGTAGCTGTAAAATATGTAGTACCATCACTGTCCGTAACAAACAAAAATGTGAGGATAAATGAAGGACCTGGCAAATCTGAAAATGAGAGGTCCAAGGAGTAGGCCGTGGTGAACACCAGTCCTAAGAAAAGTTGCATTATTCAGATTTTTGTACGAGGACTAAGTCCAGCATAAAGCCATTTCGGAAAGGCAGGAGAAGTGCTGGTTGTTGGAGGGGGAGGAATGGTGGAAATTGCACAGTAACAACAGTCTGAGCGGAAGAAAAGTGGTGTTAAAAATAGCGACAGTTGCAAAAGGTGTAATGGTGTGTTTCTTTGACGACTAGGTGTAATACCAGCCAATTAAAGCAAAGGGTCAAAACATCTAAGAGCCGACCAAGGTGTCAAGGAGAGTGATTGTGTGGGAACACCTGTTGGGTTTATGACCCCTTATAACACAGGTGAGAGGTCAGCGTCTGAGGACAGAGGTCCAAAAGTGATGAAGATACGGTAAGATGATGGTGGAACTCACTGGTCAAAAAGCAGAGGTGAAGACGAGGTTCTTTTTGTACTTTAGTAACAGAACCAACGCCCCCCATTTCTCCTGCTGAAGTAAAGCCCACGGATCCCAAAACTCCAGAAGCTGCTTCGGTCATGAATGCCAACCAAGGCATTAAAAAGGTGTAACGACCGCAAACAGAATGCAGGACGTAGTTTGTCTGATGAAAGTATTCTTTGATTTGGAGAAAAACAAAATTTTATGGAAGAATCATTGCCTGGCCGGTCATCTGACAAGACCACAGCAGAAATTATGCCATTCTCTGAAACAGACACAAAGCAAGATGCAGTGACTCTCTGCCTCGAACGATTTACCATTTGAAATCAGTCAATGAGAAAGAAATTAAATGTATGGAATTAGAACAGAGCATTTACTAGTGTTCTTTCAATGGCATTTGATGCATTTCAGTCAAAACTACAAAATTAGCTGTATTTGTGATTATAAAATGACAAACAAGGCCCCACCTCTACAGGAGACCACACTGCTTGTTTCATAAAACCTTTTATGTTAGATTGAAGTGTTCTGTGAACCTGACGTGGAATTAATACATGGAATTTGCTACAAAGTCCAGAAAAACTTTTTTAGCTGGTTTTTATATTATGCAACTTGTTGCTACATAAGTTAATGGCTTATGTACACGGCAGTGCATGATTAACAGTATGTGAGAGACTTCTCCGATGGGATTGCAGAACAGGTCAGGAAGGAGGCAGACTTTGACCACCAGTAAAGCATCGATTTTGAACATAGTCCCTTGTGCCCACACTGTCCAAAACTGCTCTAAAGTATCAGCCTAAAAATGAGTTTTGTTAAGGCTTTCTGTCCTTTTTTCACGTATTCTGTACAGACTGTTTTTTTCTGCCAGGTCAAAAAGTGTCATAGGAGGTTTAAAAGCAAGCTGTTAGTAAGCGTAAAAGAAAAGCGCATGGTCATGCTTTTGATGGAGACAGGGAGAGAGAGAGTGAGAAAGAGAGGGGGGAGAGAGCAAGTGAGAGAGAGGGTGAGGGGGGGGGGAGAGAGAGAGGTTAATTGACTGCAGTCGGAAAGCTGCTTTTTACATTTCCAGTATATGCGGTAACAGTGCAGTGTGTGCAGTAACAGCACTGCAGTGTGCAGTAACAGTTCAGTGTGTGTACTGTGTTCGCATAAATATTGTGGGGTTTCATTTGTTTTCTATTAATCTTTTTATTTTGGGAATTTCTGCATTTTTCCCATTTAGCCATGAAGACTGCACCACAGTTTACGTGTGTTGAAACATAGGGGGAAAACTGTAAAGAAAGCAGTGGGGTGTACTTTGATCAACAGAATTTGGTTAAACTTCCTGGGGAGTCATGATGGGAAAATAGGGCTCAGAAGCATTGTGGGAAGAGTCTGTGTGCATGACTTACAGAGAAGAGTGAAATTCAGTTACAGATCTAACAAGTCTATAAAAATAAAAAAAACTGTCCCTGCCACGTGGAGAATTGAAGGGTGTGGAGGTGCCGTTTGTGAGCTTCACACCCCCCCCCCCCCCCCCCCCCCCCCCCCCGATGCTGCACTTACCTCCGGGCAGGTACAAGCACGCCATGGTTCATTCTGCCCGAGGTCATTCGAGGACACGCAGACGTATAAAACTGATCGTGGATCAGTCTGGGGAGCTGGCCGAGTGCCCTGGGGTCAGATGTCCTCTCTGCTGGACGTGCTGAAAAGCAGAGTGCTGACCCCAGTACCTGCGCAGGGCAGAACCGAACGGGGGAACGGGCGGGACAGCAAACGACGGGCTTCAGCAACGACGGCCTTTTTTACACCGTGCCTTGAGTCCCCTGGACCCAACTGAAACAAAGAAATGTTTTAAAAGGTACCAGAGTAAGGATGTCCACTGCACGGCACAAATGAAATAATGAAAGAAAGAGAAGAATTAAAAAAAGATCAAGATGCACGGAGCAATCATGAATAATTCAGGCTATACTACAGTCAGAGAGAGAGCGAGAGAGAGAATTAAACAGGATCACGTAGATGTTCATGAAGCAGCAACGAGAACTAACTAAATCTGCAGAACATCTGTTTTTCTTTTGTTTTAACTAAACAAACGGGGGAAAATACACCCTCCACCCGTGTGTTTGTGCTGGCGCTATGGCAACGCGCTGCGATCGCGTTTTAAAGTGAGGGCGCAGAGTTTCAGAACCGGCTGGAACCCGCGGGGAGTATCCGGTGTGAGCGTGGCATTTCCTCGCCCTCTGCCCTCCCAGAGAGCGTTACATCAGCCTCGCCGACTGATTCACGGCTGAGTATCCCGCTCCGAACGCTCCAACCGGAACCCTCCGCCCCGGCAGCGTTCCGCCCAGGCGTCCGACTGCCGTGCTTTGAGAGGCTGGGTTCACGCATCACGATCGGGTCTCACTGAGTAATACGTGTCTAAGACATTACCATTCCAGGTTCTGTCCGACACGTCTGAGGTGCTGCATTTTTTATACACAAAAAGAGCCAAAACGCAGGAAATAAATACTGTGTTCTATTGGTCCAGAGTTGCAGAATTTTTAAGTGTTGATAATTCCTGCTTTGAACTTTATAAATGGGGTTCATGACAATTTCGACAGTTGCATTCAGACTCCAAAACAGTTTGCAAAACCTGCTCCAACTATAAATTTCGCGGAACATTAGTTGTAAACAAGTCATATACCAGACTATGTTTCGGAGAATTTTAAGCCAGCTGAACTTGTTCTCAACCGTGCTTGGGATTGGTGGGTGTGCCTGCTGTGTATTCAGTTCACCGTCTTATTGCTTGTTATATAATGCAGACCTTTAGTAGTCTTGGTGTATCCGAGGAACTTGTGTTAGTCACTGATGTAGGGTCGCTTTTACACCGAGAGCAGAGTACCAGCTCTACATACTGCTCTGAATTACGTACATTTGTACATCTGCATGAATGTCTGTTGGTGTTGCTGTCGTTAGTTGGTTGGAATTGTACGGTGCAGCTCTGATTATGGAATTGAGGGCACTAACGCTGTAGCTTTGCCCTTGTCCCCGCCAGGGCGCCATGGTGACCCTCCTGTGGATGGGCGTGTCCCTGCTGCTGCTGGCGCAGGTGGGCGGGGCCTTGCGGAACTGCCACCCGGGCTGCCGCTGCGAGGTGGAGAGCTTTGGCCTGTTCGACAGCTTCAGCCTGACCAGGGTGGACTGCTCCGGGCTGGGCCTGGGGGAGGCGGCCCGCCCCGTCCCCATCCCGCTGGACACCGCCCACCTGGACCTCTCGTCCAACGCCATCCGCTCCCTGTCCGCCGCCCTGCTCTCAGGCCCCGGCTACACCACGCTGGTCAGCCTGGACCTCAGCTACAACCTGATCGGCGCGGCGGACGCTGACGCCTTCTCGCGGCTGCGCTACCTGGAGACGCTGGACCTGAGCAACAACGCGCTGGAGAGCCTGCGGGACGGCTGCTTCTCCGGCCTGCCGCTGACCGAGGTGGACCTGAGCGGGAACCGGCTGGCCGAGCTCCGGCTCGCCGTCTTCTCCGCCAAGGGCCAGGGGGGCCGCCCGCTCAGCGTGGACGCGTCCGGCAACCAGCTGACGGCCGTGACGCGGGGGGCCGGGGGCGGGGCGCCCGAGCTCCAGAGCCTGACGCTGGCGGGGAACCGGCTGAGCGCCGTGCCGGACGCCCTGAGGGGCACGGGCCTCCGGTACCTCAACCTGGACGCCAACCCCGTCGCCGAGTTCGGGGAGGGCGCCTTCGCCGGGCTGGGGGAGCTGACGCACCTGTCGCTCGCCGGCCTGGAGGAGCTGCGCGCCGTCCGGCCCGGGGCTTTCCGGGGCCTCCCGAACCTGCAGGTCCTGGACCTGTCGGGCGCCCCGCGCCTGACGGAGCTGGACCCGGAGGTCTTCGGCGGGCTGGGCGCCCTGCAGGAGCTCAACCTGTCGCGCTCGGGCGTGGCCTCCCTGCCCGAGAGCATCCTGAGCCACCTGCCCAGCCTGAGGAGCGTCACGCTGGGGGCCGACGTGCACTGCTGGAAGACCCAGCGGCAGGGCCAGTTCCACAGGCAGCTCGGCCAGGCCAAGAGCGACCAGGTGCTCACCTGCAACGTGGCCGCCCCCGCCGCCGTCGTCTTGTGAGGTCGACGGGGGGGGGGGGGGGGGGTCGCGCTAACGAGAGGGACCCAGATCTGTGCCTTTTTTCTTCCCCCAAATCGCTCTTACGCTGAAGAAAGTAACTTATTTTTTTTTTGTTCCATTCCTGCAAAACTTGAGCATTACCTTGTGTGATGTAACGTTTATGCGTAATTCCACAAAGACAAAAAAAAATGTATCTTTGCACATATTCCCTTAGGCCAACACACCTCCCTGGTGTTGCTCAGAGTTACGGTTTCACTGAACCCAGAAAACAAATCATCCAATACACATTATGGGCGCTCTGGAGGAAGGGGATCCCACGTCATAAATATTGAATGTCAAGCAATCACGGTTGCACACAATTTTTCTTAATGTGAAACACGCACGTTGATGTTTGTTTATTAAGCCCAGAACTGTAACAGTATTAATTTATTGACAAGTTCATCAAACTTGTTTGCTACAATGGAGAGCAGTGTGCACACACAAAAACTTTTTTTTTTTGATCAATGTAACCAATCCTTCCAAAATAGAATAACAGAACCTTTTTTTAAGTGAAATGCGTATTTCCACTGAAGCAAGTTTAAGAGCGGGAGTTGTGAATAATGCACTAAACACCAAGAATCTGTGGCATTTCCAGAACATTTTTGTTACAGTTGCATCGACTGTAAGCACGGCATATCAAGAGCACTCGGTGTATGAGTCGCTTGCTTGCGTTCATTTAGCATACCTATACCCGTTTGTAGCGCTAACCACTGCACCCTTTCTCCAGCCTTAGGACTGTGTTAATATTGCAAGTGTTCCTTCACAAATGATTGGGTTACTGGTCTGTACAAGAAAAAAAAAAAACAATGGTAATGTAAGCGTAGCAGAATAAGCCACATGTAGGTGAAGGACTAAATATGTTTTTATTTGTTTTCCCATCTGAGAATGACCAGTAGTTAACACACTGCAGCTTCCATGTGGTTATGGAGTGTGTTGCAAGAATAATGCAGACACCGTTATAATCACATGTGGCTGTGGTGTAGGGGGCAGACAGGCCTGTTTTGGACCAGATAGGACATTTTTACGTAGTTAAAATCGCTTCGGGTCCCCTGGTTGATTTGGAATTCCTTTGTAACGTTGTAAAAGGTGGATATGGTGAGAGGTTTTTATATGTACGGCTTCATAGCCAACAATTTCCACGACAGTGGCTTTACTGTGTGCAATCTGCTGCTCCCCTCTGCTCTCCTAGAGCACAGTCATGTTACTGATGGTCCATTCAAGCGTGTGTTTCTGTGTATACTGTGTGTGTGTGTGTGTGTCCACGCGCGTGCGCATGTGTGTGCCTGTGTGTTTCCGTGTACACTGCATGCGTGCGTGTGTGTGTGTTTGTGTATGTATGTGTGTGTGTGTTTGTGTATGTGTGTGTGTGAGAGACAGAGAGGCTGTGAGGCTTAGCTTTTTTTAACCAATGTTGAATGGGGCCACTGCTTCCAAAAACTGAGGGTCCAGGTCATATATTTGTCAGAGGCTGCAGTGAACTGTGCCACAGCAGACCTCCTTGTGCTCTCTGAGGAAAAGGATATTGCACCCTGGGCTAGCTGTGACAAAGTGAAGTGAGTTTTTCCCCTCTGGATTATCTTAAGTTTCACTGAACAAGAACAGTTGTTTGTTCAAATGTGGTCTCAAGTTTTGGCTGTCCGAAGGCTGCTGTATGTCCAATAACTGACTTAACACCTGGAAAGAAAGTAAAAAGATGATTTTGGATATTACTAGAAAAAAAAACAAATTCTGTATATTACACAGGCTTTTATATTCAACAGGGCAACAGAATGGATCTTTTACTTCTTTTACGAAATATAATTTGAGGATTGGTCAGCCCATACTTAACAATGCAGCATATGCAACTCGTGACATGACACTTTGCTATCTGAAGCCAGTTTTAAAATCCAATACAAATAAACACTGGTAAATTAAACATTTACACCCTGAGCCCTTGTGCTAAAACTTTTCTGCTGGCAGAAAAACCACATGCGTGTAATATTTGTAAGGAAAACAAAGGCAATAATAAACAGCTGTCTGTCATCTTTGCTTTCTCGGCAGCCGTGCCATTTCTGAAACCCTGATACGACAATCAGCTTCATGTCTGCAACGGAGTTCCTTCAGACAAACTGTCCAACACTTTGAGCAGCGACTTTTGTATGCGGACATCAGCATTATCACGCAGTATGTAACAGAATGTTTAATACGAAAGATTAAACGTCTATTCTCACGTTGTTCTGTTTCCCTCCTCCTTGAAGACTGCCCCCGAGGGTTATTTGCTGACTCATCAGACGTTCTTTCCCATGTTCTTCTGCCACGCCCGTTCCTACTTCACTTTCTTTAGAAAAACCTGGCAGCGCCTACACTCTGACTATCCCTGCTGTCGTTTTCCAAACAAGACATGTCAAACGCTGGTATCGATGTCACTGCCAGGGACTTGGGACACTTTGACTTAGCCAACTTTAACCCTTGAGTTATTCGTTAAAAAATTAGAAATTGTCTTAGACCTCCCCACCCCCTCATGTGGCAGCAGTTAGAACACGAAAGCATGACACAGTGATAAAGAGGAAGCTTGCCAAGAATAGCTTTGTAGATACAAAGGCAGGCCTACATAAGAAGCATCCCAAAGCAGCTCCAATGAGGTAGAATCACATGACTCATAAACAGTACAATGATGAGTATGAGATTAAAAAATAAAGTGCAAAGATGGATGATTAATGGAATCAATCTTGCCTATCAAAGAGGAGAGAGCATGCACAGGATATCACCATAGTCTGTTACAGACAGGAATGCAGATTGGACTAAATTCTTTTTATTTTTTCTTCAAATGAAAATAAAAACCCAATTAGAGTTCCCCCCCCCCCCCCCCACAAAGTTTTCAATATGTGCACTATATGACCAAAAGTATCCCTGACACCCCTTGGTCTGAGGCTGTTTTTTATGGTTTGGGCTAGGCCCCTTAGTGAAAGTGAAAGCAAATCTTAATGTACAGCATAGAAGCACGTTTTCGACAATTCTATGCTTCTATGCAGTTTGGGGAAGGCCCTTTCCTGTTCCAGCATGACAGCGCTCATGGGCACACAGCGAGGACCATACAGAAATGGTTTTGGTGAGGATGGTGTGGAAGAACTTGACTGGCCTGCACAGAGCCCTGACCTGTTACAGTACGTGTCAACTTCACTAACAAAGCCCCTAACAACTTTTTAAAAAGCTACGCATAACTTCATGAAAAGGTCATTCACTTTAGAAGTACATTAGCTAGCTATGATAGACCTATGGCCGTCTAATGTTACTTATTCCACACACGATTCCATGTTTACATGTCAATTCTAACTAAACAGGAAGCTGGATTACCGGGTTAGCTGGATAACTGCCTGGGGCAAAACACAGAACAGCTCTTTTTCAGTCCATGTTCCAGAGTTGGGACATTTCTGAGTTTTACTCAGTGCAGTTATCCAACAGGGCCTAGAATAGCTAAAAACCAAATGAAGAAAAATATTAAATAGCTGCACCGGCACTACAGAGTTGCTACCGTACAATGTTTCCATGCACTCAGGGGTGCACTCATTGCAAAGATGATTATAACACTGCATAATTACTGTTACCATCTATATGGACTCATTCATGTTGCTAAAAATGCTATTTTAAATATCTCTGACCACCTCATCTCTTCACTGGATGTTTTGCTTGTAGTACTTGTGGGGGTGTCCTCAACGGAGCTGTGGGTGGGGTTGACGACTAAGAAGGTGTGAGTGGGGTTTACAAACACAGAATCTACAAAAATCCCACATAACATACTTCAAGAGTTTGAAAAGCAACTTGGAGATCACTAACAGCTTAGAAAAAAATACAGGTCCTAAAATGTAGCCTTCGGGAACACCTGTAGTGATCTCTAAAAATTTAGACTCATTCAGACTCAGACTCATGAACACATTGTGTTCTATCTGACAGATTATTTTTGAACCAGTCTACTGCATCATCACTAAGGCCAATGCCATTTATCCTTCATAAAAGTTATGCAAGATCCATACAGTCAAAAGTTCAACAACCAATGCTGCACAGTGCAGCTTCTTATCAATGATGTCATTGGCTGCCAGCATGACTGCTGTAATGACCTAAAGCCTGACTGTGATCCACTGATACTTTGGCCCAGACAGATAACTATTAACATCTGAGGGGCCACGACTCTTAAGTAATGGAACAGAAGATTTCCATAATGTGGGAATGGAGTTGAAGGTAAGGCTCAGATTAAAAAGAAATAGGTAGTGGGCTCAGCTATATAAAACCTGCAGCTGTCTTAAAAGGCAAGGATCTTAACTGTCAGGACCAGCAGAGTTTTTGCAGTCATTGGGCCTCATTTACGAAACATGCATAAAAAACAGATTTGATCCTAAACTGTGCCTACAAACGTTTCTGCGAACATTTCACCATTCATAATTTTTTTTATCTTATCTGAATATGTTCTTTGATAAGAAAAATATATGGATGCTGGGAACCAGGCGTGAAGGCATACACGTTAGATGTTTCTATTTAGAATGCTTTATTACTCATTCCAAATCATTTTAAGTAGTTACAGACCTCATAATAACAACAAAATGTTTATCAATAGCTATTATATGAATATTATATGACAATTAAATAACAGGCTGTTGATTTTAAATACAGTATATTAACTAAACTATCTCAATAGTTTAGTTTTTATTTTTTCTCTCATCTCATTTTTATTTTTATTTCATTATACAATAATATTTTTTCAAACAGTTTTCGTCTTTTAGTTTACAATAATAACCTTGATGGGAACGCATGCAATTCATTTTGTTTATTGATAAAAGTGATTAATGATGATTGATAATCATAAGACCAACAGGTGCGTAGCCAAACATTTAGCAAGGGTGCATTTATTGCTTCTGGATTATTTGACTTTGGGCGAGAGCATGTCTTTAGGGACGGCGCAGACGTGTTTGCGGAGAGCGATGAGTGGCTGATGTTTGCACGTGACCCTGAAGTTGTCATGCCTTACGGTGTACGGGATTCCGAGGGGTGTTGTCTTATGCAAATCAACATGAACAGGCACAGACATTCAATTTACCAACAGCTGACATTCATCCTCATGCATACACCTGGGATGCGCACAAAATCAAGCCCCCGCACATGTTTCATGAATCCCATGCTGGTTTTTAAATAGGAAATTTTATTAAGAACAAAAGCAAGAAGAATTTTTGTGAATGAGGCCCAATGCTATTTTGGGCCTGATATACCTCTTCGGTTGAGACTGCTTCAAATTTAAACAGATTTTGCTCTAGTTGTTTTTCATTTCTTTTAAAAAAAAATTTTTTTACTTATTTTACATCTTTGTTATATCTCTCCCTCAGAGAGGCTTCATCATGTTTTTTTCTTTTTTTCAAAATTACAACTGCAGTTAAAAATTGTAAAGAGGGGGTGTGCTGGCAGAAAGAGAAAAAGTAAAGCAACTGAAGGCTGAAGGATTTCTCAGAAGTCCCAGGGAGGGAGGAAAGGAAGGAGGGAAGGAGGGAGGGATCAGCCAATCACGCATGAGGCCCCCCAGTGTGTTAGCCCCAGGGTGGCCCCCCCAGCGAGAGTCAATGACTCCAGGCAAGGTGTGGAGCTGAGCTGGGGCTCACATTGGAGGAGGTGGGGGGGTGGAGGGGAGCTCACACTCACGCTTACGCTTACGCTCACTCACACACACACACACACACACTCTCACACTCACAAACCTGACTAGCAGCACCTTCGGATCACGCCACCAAGCACATCACTCTTGGGCTGAGAAGGGGAGGATATTGCAGGACATCCGTCTCTGTCAGGAAGCACTATAAAAATCAACCCAGGAATGTAATGAACCATAATAAGTGCACCCCAGACAACAGCGCGGGGCTCCCTCTGACACACGCGCACACACACACACGCACACACGCGAGCTCTACCTCAGCACCGCGTCTCGCAGGCACGCTGGAATCTGCTGAATATTCCCGGCGCTCCTGGCTCTCTCTCTGTCTCATTTCTCTGCCAGCGCTCGTCCGCGTGCTTCCTTTAAGCTTCCCACTCTAATCAGCAGCAGACAGTTCTTCTAGAAACCCACCGAGAAATAAATCCTTTAAGAAATAAAAGTAATTAAAAGCAAAGGGGTGGAAGTTGGGGTGGGGGGTGTGGGGGTGTGGGGGGGGGGGGGGGGGTACTGCTGGACCTACTGCACGGCCCCCACCCCCCACAGAGGTGCTTTATCTTAAGAGAGAAAAAATAACAAGAACGGAAGACGGGCCAATCACTGGCCAACACATTCCTCTCTCTGGTGTGTCCTTTTTTCCAAGGGAAACTTTGACAAACACACGGAGGAGGGCGAGAGAAGGTTTCCTCCGTTCCCAGACAAAGCCAAAGCTTATGGCTAAACAGGAAAGGTTTAAAACGCGCATCAGATCTAGACGGCATCAAGCAAGGTTTTACACAATAAGCGGTTTGTTGTGCAGGCCAGACGGGCTTGATTTTTTTGGAATGCTGCATGCAGGACAGACCACAGCAAGCAGCGATCACTCTGGAGTCATCTTTATACAGCTGCATTACCATATTTGTCAATTTCCTTGGCAGTGTACAGTATACGGTACGAAGATTTTTGTCTCCATCTGGTGCCAAATGGGAGGAACTGTCAAGCTAGTTTTGTCTTTGGTGGCCTTCTGTCATCCTCAAACCATCTCTGAACTTTAGGAAGTTAAGATATGGGCAGGAGGCAAAAAGGAAAAAAAATTCACTCCTTCCTGTTTTAATTAGGCAGTTGGCAAATTTGGTGGTCCAGAAGGGTGGTGCCGAAAGTTTGGTGGCAAGGCCAAAATTTTTAAAGAACATAAGAAAATGTCTGCAAACGCTTGGACTTTTGCACAGAGGAGTGTGACACTCTTCCTTCACTGCTCCCTCCTGCTACTGCAAACCAGAGAGTGATGCGTGTTCATCTACCACGGCCCCTGCATCAGTTCTCCCCCTCGTCTCCTCCCCCTCCGATGTTTCTCCAATATAAAAATACAAGATTTATTCTTGATGGGCAGCAGTTCATCCTGCTAAAGACTCCATGCCAAAAACTCCTCCCTTGAGCTGTCCAATCCCCAGTCACCAACTATGTCATCTTCCAGCTGCTTGCACAACAAACCATACACTTCTCAAATTCAGCAACTATTCTTTTTTATCCTATTACTAAAATATTGCCTATTGGCTTGCAATAAACATCCTGAAACTCACTCTATAGGTCCAGTTCATTCAACATGAACCCAGCGCATGCTGTGTTTATGCTTTTAGGACAACTATGGAAATGTTCGTTTTTTTTTTTTCTTTTAGGCAATTTCTAGTAATTATACTGTGTTCAGCAATACATGGCATATTGCTAGGACAATTCAGTATTGCAACAAAATTGCTAGTTAATATCTGAATACTAATGTAGGCACTTATGTTCTATGTTTTAAGTTTGGGAATAAGCATTGGTCGATAAAATACTTCAGTAACTACAGGACATCCTACCAATAGCCTATCAACAAGAGAATTTCAGTTTAAATAAAATTAACCGAGTGAGGTTTTACAATCATGTGACGCATATTGCTGTGAAACTGAAACTGTAGCAGTATTCTCCTTGACCAGTCAGGGGAAGGTTAAAGGCGACTGCTAGTCTCGTAAATCGCGGCGAGCGAACATAAAAGTTATTCGCTGCTGAAGTGGTTTGGTCACAGCGGCAGCCCGCTTTCTTTCTTCGGCTCTCGTGGGACATGTTGAACACGCTCGCGGTCTTTAATAATGCAAGACGAGACACGGTGTTCATTACTTTGCGCACAATTCTTCCTCTGCCACGAATTGTTGAGTCAACGTGAACTGAAATCTTGCCCGCAAATTAATCATCTACAAGTTCCACGAAAACGGAAAAAAGAGAAGTTAGTGTAGCTTGTCCCATATAGCGATCTTCTAGAAGGGAGTTTCCACTCATAAATAAATGTAATTTACACTGGTCATTTTTAAAAAAGAGAAGCCTACCATCTCTGCCACTTACTAAAGCATATGCGTATCAATTGCACCAACTGGAACTAAGGGTTCATATACAGAGCTGTGAATAGATATTTGCCCCTTCCTGATTTCCTCTATTGTTGCATATTTATCCCACTGAATGACTTAACAAAAAGAAACAGACAAAGGATATCTAAGTAAACACAAAACACATTTTTTAAATGTATTCTTATTTATTTAATTAAAAAGTTATCAAACATCCATATGAAAAAGTTACTCAATCAACCAATTAAGCTAATTTAATTGATAATTAGGTTAAGCTGATTTAACACAGCCAGGCTTGATTGCAGGCAACCTTGTTGAATCTAAATCTCACTCACATTGAACCTAACAATCAGAGTGAAGTAGCCACCACAAAGTTTCTAGGAGCACTTTGCCATGATCAAAGGAAATTCCAGAAGAGATGAGAAAGAAAGTTGTTGAAATATATGTCTGCAAAGAGTTACAAAGCCATTTCTAAGGCTTTGGGACTCCACTGAACCACAGTGAAAGCCATTATCTTGAAATGGAGAACACTTGGAACAGTGGTGAATTTTCCCTGGAGTGGGCGGGCTGACAAAATTTCTCCAAGGGCACAGTGACAACTAATCCAGGAAGTCACAAAAGATCCGCGAACAACATCCAAAGATCCACAGCCCTCTTCAGCCTCAGCTGAGGTCAGTGTTGATGACTGGACAATGAGAGAGAGACTGGGCATAATGGGACACAGGTCCCATTATATCTGGTGTAAGGCAAATACAGCATTTCACAGTAAGAACATCATACCAACAGTCAAACGTGGTGGTGGTAGTGTGATTGTGTGTGGATGCTTTGCTGCCTCAGGACCTGGATGACTAGCATTATTGAAGGAACCATGAATTCTGCTCTGTACCAGAAAATTCTCAAGGAGCACGTCGGGTCATGTGTCTGCAAGCTGAAACGTAATTGGATTATGCTGTAAGACAATGATCCAAAACACAAAAGCAAGTCCACATGTGCATGGCAGAAACAAAATTAAAGTTTTTGCCTAGTCAAAGTCCTGACTTGAACCCAATAGAGATGCTGTGGCAGGACAAGCAGCTCATGCTCAAAAAGCTACCAATTTGCATGAATTAAAGCAGATTTGTAAAGAAGAGTGGGCTAAATTTCCTAGAAATGTTAAATACTGATATCAAATTACAGGAGGCCTTTGGTTGCATTAAGTACAAGGGGAAATTACTTTTTTACATGGGTGATATGGGTGTTTGATTACTTTTTTTAAATTAAATAAATGAAATTAATTTTAAAAATGTGTTTTGTGTTTACTCAGATTCCCTCTGTCCAATATTACACTTTGTCCAAAGATCTGAAACCATTCAGTGTGGCAAATATGCAACAATAAAGGAAATCAGGAAGGGAGCAAACACTTTTTCATGGCACTGTAGGTGCATAAAGCATAATCATATAGTTTAGCTGTTTCAGGCTCTGCGATTATAAATGCATTTCCCTCTGAAAGCCAGCCAGGGCAGAATCAGCACAATCAGGTTTCAGCCAGCTAATGCCCCGAATGCCAATGCCCTTGTTTGTTGACCGCGACGCTCCCAAACTCCTTAGTTACTCTACCCACGCCTTTCCTGGCTAATGTCCCAGGTGCTACTATGACTTCTGCCTTTGGGGTAATGCGCTCCTTGAGTAGATTGTAGACTGGCACACTAATACTGCATGCCTCCATTTAGGATATTTACATTACTAAGATTAAATACACACTTAGAACTTTAATAGAAAACATAAATTAAATTAGAAAATGGGAGGACACACTTGTACAAATGACATGACTTTCTTGTAAACTGTAAACTCTTAAATGGAGTCTGCAAAGTGAAGTGACTTTAACTGATCATCCAGTATGAGGTAACGATGTTCCAGCATTGACACGTCACCGTGCGTTTCAGGCTGCTAGGATTAAAGGTCAAAGGTTGCTGTGATGGGGCTCTGCCAATAGCAGGAGCCGAATGAAACGGGTCCAAATCAAATAGGTGCAGTATCCTACACAAGAGGATGCAGCTGTAGCATGGGCGTAGCTGGTTCCACGAGGGTAAAAAGCAAGCACCACACCCTCATTTCAGTTCAGTCAAAAACAATGCAGCAATCGACTCCATCGAGAGACCAGGCGAATCTGCGATAAAAAACTCATGCTTCTTTGTAACTGAAAGTTCCTTAAGTACCTTAGAATAGCCATTTATGTTGCCGTTTTTCAAGGCTAAATATTTGATTAGGCAGGTGTCATTCAACGCATTAGACTCCCTTAAATCGCCGGATGAGTGCATCATGTTGAAACATCTACTGCAAGAAGCCAAGTGTATGCAAATGGAACAACTAAAAAGTTTGCCTATCGGGTTAAAAGAGATGAGGATGTGACAGTAACAGTCCTACATACTATACACTTACCTACAAGTGCCAAAATCATACGCTGAAATTCTATTTGCAGATTTTTCCTCTGCGTTCAATACAGTCCAGTCTAACATTCTCCTGGTTTAGTTCTTTAACACATTAATTTATTCACAGTATCCTATCCTTCAGCATTCAGGCATGGGGTGGAGTTCTCTCAATTCAGAACACAAATAAACTCAATAAAATAATTAAACTGGCAGGTAAAATAGGAGGAACAACATTCCTCATATATCACTTCTTTGACAGAGAAGTTCACTCTCAGTCTTGTAAGGAGGATCATACTGTAAGTGACTCCACACACAGTGAACTGGGCATGTGCGCTGATGTCATTGGGCCGCCTGTACCCGAGGCCCAGAACTAAGACCAGCAGAACAGCAGACTCATTAGCGCCTAGGAGCATTAAGCTTCTCAATGCTAAAGAGAAACAAGCTGACAGCTTAACTGCCAACTATTCTGACTCGCTGGCACTGAACTAGCACTGTTGTGTTTACGCAGTCTTCCCCCAGAAACATGCATCTTAGGCATCACAGAGGCGCACAAGGCTGCAAGCCCAGGATGCGTGTGATCCACACGAGTCATTGCAACGTGCGCCTCACCCTTTAATGCAGTGGTGTCAAACTCGTTGCCATGGAGGGCCGTGTGTATGTAGGTTTTCATTCCAGCCTCAGATCTTGATTATATAATTAGTTAAATTATTTGCTGAATTAGGGATGCAGGTTTGTGCACAATGGTGACCCGACGTCTATGGTGACCCGCATTGTCTAAATAAAAATTTTCTTATATTCTGTGCTTCAATGCAGTTAAACGCATATGGCTGAATGAGTAATTGGACTCAATTAAGGCAGCATTAATTGGTTGGAATGAAAACCTGCATACACACGGCCCTCCATGGCAACGAGTTTGACACCACTGCTTTAATGCATATGCATATGCATTAAAGGGAGAGTCAAGGGAGGTAATAATCGGTGAGATATTATAAGTCAAAATTTACAAAAGTCGGCATAATTAATGAGTCGATTTTTGCATGGAATTTATCTGCCTCTAAATAGCAGGCGTAAATCAAGGCTAAAGCAAGATGAAAATGCACTGAGAGAATCTTTGCTATAAGAATCACATTATTTCAACTTCCTGAGCAAGAATTCAATGATACAGATTATTAATATTAATTATTATTATTAATTATTTTTTGCAGCCAAACAATAAAGCCTGGGTGTTTGACATGGAAAATATTAACTGAAGTCATGGAGCAGTCATGGCAAAGTTGTTAAAAATTTCAGAAAACTGAAATAAAAAAGAGAAATCACAGCCTATTTGAAAACAATAATTCATGAAATTAACCCATAGATTTCATGTGGGAAATGATTGAAATAACATGTGCAGCTGTAGCAACAGTAACAAGCGCTTGAAGTATCAAACAAATCAGTGGGCAGTTGCCACAAGTAGCTATGCATTGAAAGGCTGGTGCATCCTGTTTGTCCATCACGGAAAGAGCATGTTTTTTGCCTTCAACAGAACGTTGTTAGAAACAGAGCAAACAGAGCTCACAGCAAAATTCAGGGCACTGTCAAAAAATAAATAAATAAATAAACAAAAAATGGAATCCGTGGCATTTGCACTTCCGTGATAAACACCCAGCCATGGAAATAACTACGCTTCTGGGGGAAATAAAAGATGACCAAGAACCTCCCACATGTTCCCATTCCATCGAGCCCCTTGCAACATTACACTCTCTCCCATCTGGATAAATTAAATCAGCGATTTTCCACCACAGCTGGAACACAGGGCAGTCGTTTTGTTCTGCGCTGTCCGTAGTGCTGGACAGCCTACACTCCTAAGTGACACCAGAAGATTTCTATTTCTCCACATCCAATGAAGAAACACAATGTTCAGTGTTAAATCAACTCTGTAAGTGTTGAATTAATACTGAACATTTTACTGTGTATTTAATGCACAAAACGGGAGTTGTTTTTTTTTTTGCTGTTGTTGAACTATAACTTTTAGCTCTTCTTCATACACAAAATTTGAATATTAGGCAGTACCATTCGCTGATTGCGCAATAAGACGTTAACTTCGGGCACTGCAAATGCACCAGCCTACCCTCATCAGCCCAAAATTTCAGCTGCAAGCTTTATGTACGTATCTGTGCTGTCTGTGTAGCACTGTGTGCTAGGAAATTCCTCAAAAGGCGAATAAATTATTAAATTCAATTCCCCGTGTTCACAATTCTCTCATATTTCTCCAATTTTAGGACAAGTTGTCACATACATTTTTTTTGTTATCACAACCTGTCTGTGCAGCGTGTAGGCCCTATGACTCAATAATTCAATTTGGTGTAGTGTACCTATATTGTTGTCCTCACTGACAAAAATACAGCCGCACTACGTTTGTCGTCTCCATGGCTACATGTACATGAAGAGAGCAGCAGTGCTGGTGACCATCACAGTTCTGTGACAACCATACTTCACCAATCAGAGACTCTTCCAGTGTTGGGGAGTTGTGGAACTACATATAATGAAGATAATAGCTCCACTACATATCCTAGTGGCATTTGGTATCTTAACTGGGCCTACTTTGGAAAACAGTTGGCTTTCAAGTGAAGTTATTTTTTAACCAAGTAGCAAGGTAGCATGGACAAAACCACATTCTCCCTATTACTCTGGTCCCAAGGTTGCCAAGTAGACCCTAACAAACAATACATATATTTTTGAATAATTATGAGTTCCCCTGGTGGTCATGGGGCCCCAAGCGGCCGTCTATGTCTGTTATTTGTTCGGCCCGGCTCTGGTTGTAGTGCACCCCCATCTATTTCTAATGTAGTCATTTTGTTCTGGAACCGGACCTGACCGTGGGGTGGCTGAATTGGACGTGGGTCTCAATATTACCAATGGGTCCTGGTTTAATACAATGCATAAACAGAAATGTATCAAAAAGAGCTTTGAATATACTCATCTGAATGTATCAAAATGGAATAAAACTAAAAGTTAAGTAACATTTAAGTAAGTTTACTAGAATGTGCATATGTGAATAACAGTATTGTGACTACTTCCTTTCATTAAGAGTGAATAAACACAACAATGGGCAAAGGAAACGCTAGATGTTTGTGTCCTGACCTAAGGTGAGGTGTACCACCCAGTACTTCTTAGGTCATTCAGAAAAATTATTTTTCATAGTGATTCAACGCCCTCCCTCTAGTGCCAGACTACCGTTTTCGCCATCATGGCTCCTTCGGACAGACCGGGGTACTGGGGCCGCCCAACATCAACATTGGACTGGTGCGAGGACAACTACATCGTCTCATTTTACATCGCCGAATTCTGTGAGTAAACCAACAAGATAATCGGTGATGAGTGAAATCAGCTGTTTCAGCTAGCTACGTAAACAAGGCAAGCATGCCAAACGTGTGGTGCTGTAAGCACTGGGCCTCTATACTGTCAGGGAACAGTTAGCTAGCTAACCGGCTACCTAGCAAGTGACACGTTCTGCATGTGGTCCCTTCGCTAGCTGCAACGATGTTGGTTCAGGAAACTGTACAGCGAAACTGCGTCGTACTCAAACTAGCTTGCTACAGCTAATTAGCTTGTATCTTTACGAAATGAAAGTAATCTATTTGGAATAAATACAAGCTAGCTGGGTTGAAATCTGTGGCTAGCTTGTTAGCTAACGTACTTTGCTGAATAAACGCCCTGAAACGGTCAGCAGCTGCATACATTGGACTACAGTTCGACTTAGCTGAACTCTACCTAGCCAACTTTGACTTGAGTGCATTGCCGGTTGCTTAACATTAGTAACAGGCTAGCTAGCTAACTTAACATTAGTAAGTTGCACTAGCTGTCATTCTCAAGAATAACATCACAGTAGACAACGTTTGCTAATCGAGCCTTGTAACCTGCACTTATTGATAAAATGTAGCTAACGTTGTTGGACGACAGACTTGTGGCAATTTTCTTTTAGAATAACGGTTAAGAAACACAAAATGTATTATTAACTAGAGAACTTGCTTGCTAACTAATTGACTAACTAAGTAGAAGTTACAAAACACCGATGTTCGGAATAAAACTTTGCAAAACTAATGTCAGCTATCGCTAGCCAACTTACTAGCCACTTTTTAGCTATCTGGCTACAGGTGTTGTAGTTTTAGATATTAAAAACATTTGCAGTGTAAAATTGGATCAGTGTTAGATTACTGTCATTAACCACAATTGACTGTATTTTCTAGATAAGAGCTCACATATCCCTACAATTTATTTTTCACTTAGACTAATGAACGAAATTGTGGCTAGCCCAACGGTAATTAATTAGCTATAGACTAGTGCATGTGAAAATCCGCTACACGAGAGATGGTCAACAATTTTGCGTTTCAGGGCAACCTTTCTCGTACTTACTTTCGAAACTATGTGAAAATGAGTATACAATGAAAAGCTCATAACCACCGCTGTTGTTGTTTAGCTATTAAATCATTAGCTAATGGCAGTGGAGTGGTTTTCAAACTCAGTCCTGGTGACCCATGTGTATGCTGGATTTTCGTTCCAACCACAATTGCATTGAATTTGAACAAACTGTTAATTTTTCTTAATTAAGCTTTTCAATTTTTGAGGAATTATTTACTCCCTTGAGCCACATTGTGTCAAAAATGGCTGTGCATGCCATGAAGAATAAAAATCCCATATTCACATTGTGCTAGTTTGTAAAGGATTACATAAAGACAGGTAGAAATGTTTGAATTTATCCTTATTAAACACGGAGATTAATCAATTGGCTCCCAATTGCTTTGCAAATGAATGAGCCAAACCTGCAAACCTGTGTTAACACAATGCAGAGTTGACTCGTCATCGTTTTCTTTGACTTAGTTTGAATTCTTCATGATCAACCAAATGGCTAGCATGTGTCCACACGCTCACCAGGTTTCAGAGGTTGAATAATCCCTCAGAACATGAAAAGCGTGATTAAGAAAAATTAACAACCGCTTGTTAAAATTCTGGGATTGTGTTTGGAACGAAAACAAGGACACACAGGGATCCCTTGCACCTAGTTTGAAAACCACTGCTTAAGCGTTTAAAAAAAAAAAAAAAAAAAAAATGATACCAAATTACTTAGTGTTGCCGAATCTATACTAAATGATTTCTGAAGTGGCTACTAACAGGTGAAGTGAGTGTAAAAAACTGGTGGATTAGCTGACTAGCTATAGACTGGTCAGCTGGTGAACAGCTAGTTGACCAGCTTAGAGTGTCTAAAACAGCTTTAAGCATCTTGACCAGTTTAAGATGGAATTTTCAGCAGGGAAATACATTACACTCTGTTGGAGTACATTTTTAGTAGTACATTTATAACATTTATGTTATCATCAGATTTATTTTTGCTGTGAAGAGACCCTGACTTTACATTATGGATATATGTTACCGCAAGCGAATCTTAACCTTAACTAAAATATTTCTAAAATATTACGTATTGTAAAACTTCTATGGAGCCAATTCAGCCAAGCGTGTCAGAGTTTATTTTAACAAGAGCTGGCTCCTGGCTAAGACCTCCAGGACAGAGAATGGTTTGTATGCCTGAACAGTCACTAAGGGATGTTCAATTAGGAAAAAATAAAGAAATCCAGGGAAAGAGTGTGTTTGGACCTTCTGGGCATTTATAAATCTGCCTCAGCAGATCAGTTTATGGGAGTATCCTGTTACTGTTCACTCCTCACCTCCTTTCCACCACTCCACCCCTAACACCAGTCGTTTCCTACCCGGAAGTATG
Organism: Anguilla anguilla; assembly: GCF_013347855.1. Classification (NCBI taxonomy): domain Eukaryota; kingdom Metazoa; phylum Chordata; class Actinopteri; order Anguilliformes; family Anguillidae; genus Anguilla; species Anguilla anguilla. The sequence continues at coordinate 10,570,640 of NC_049212.1, forward strand.
TGGAGGAGAGGAGACAAGTGGAGGAAAAGAGAGAACGAGGAGGCAATCTCTGGGCGTGAGCACGATGATGTAACCCAGATATGTGGAAATAATTCGGCGGTAGCGTAGCGTACATCGATGTAGCCTTTGCCAGAAGGAGGCGGGTTTCCAGGGCACGTATGGGACCAGGTGGTAGAGGAGGGAAGAAAGATACATTTTGAGTACCGGGACACACCCTATATAATGTATTCTCAGGAGATCATTTTCAGAATTGCCTACTGACTGACCTCCCCCCCCCCCCCCCCCCCCTCCAAAAAACTGCATTTAATATTCAGCTGCATCTCAGTGTAGCCTACATGTTAAGCAATCTGTACAGGGTTAAGGACCCATACGTTCCTTTTCCAGAGAATATTTCACTTAAAGTGAAACTATTTGTTTTGGATTCAAATACTTTTCTGTGCTCTATTGATCTTGCCTGGTGTAAATGAGCCTGCCAATGTGACCAGCAGGCAGGGTTTGCACTTTCTGAGAGTATTTAATTGGTTCCAATACACCAGACAAGTATAGCATAGAAAAGTATACGTATTTGACCCATGTCTGGAGATGGCATTCACCAGGCAGGGTGCTTTGGAGTCAGGGTCTGAGGGAGGGGCATGGCTGATTTTATTAAGAGAAGCCTTTCTGCTAGGGGAACCAGTGCTACCTTCTGCCAGTGTGTACAGATGGAATTTTTCCTTAAGGTCAGTTGATTATATTGCTAAAGGATTCATTGTTGAGGGGAGCAATGGGAGAGTGAGGCTTCACAAAACTCCAAAATGGGTTGGGCCATTTTTGTGACATCAGCGTCTCATTAATCAGGGCCTTGTGTTTGTGACGGAAGAAACGTCTGTTATATTGTGAGCTGCTACCACACATTCTATAACCAAGGCAGCCTGCCGCGTGCCCTTGGCCTTGTGTCCGACCCTCCCTGCGGTGCCAGGGTGTTGCTTGGCGCCGGGTTCTCGGCTGCGATTGGCTCGGGTATTGTAGTGGCTCGTGATCATGCCATCCTGTGCCAGGTGTGATTAGACACATCCAGTTGCCACAGGGAACCCATGCAGGTCACCCTCAAAACCCTCGCCTTTGTGCCTCAACGACTTCATTTCCTCTAACTTTCTTAGAATAGAAACATTATCGTCCACAAAATGAGGAAACCTGCCCTTGGCTTCACAACATCAGCAAAAACAGACAACATTCTTTAGCATTCAGACAGTGTAAAAGCAAAAAATAAAATAAAATCAGATGCATTCCATCATTAGGGCCTTAGTATCAGCTGTGCACAGTTAATTCTTCCATTTCTACTTTTGAATCTTCTTTAATTAATGTCTAACATAGTTTGGCAGATACTCTTTTCCAGAGGTTGTCTCAAGGCCCTCAAAAAAAAAAGATGTAGCCTATATGGTGGCCATATTATGTGTCAGTCCCTCATCTGTATGTATACTCATCTCTAATGCTTGGTATAGGGCAGGGCTGAATCTGCCTTGCCATCATGTACGTGTGTGTACATACCCAGTGAGTTGGTCACAAGACCAGTATAATTAGAAGTTAGGTGACTCACCCAGTCGGATGTTGCTAAACCAAATGGCTTCCATCCCTGACAAGTCCAGACTTCTTAAAGAGGCATGAATAGCTGTGACTATGACATCACACATTGCGATGCAGAATTGGGGTGGCCAGTGTTCATATGGCGAACAGACAAGATCAGCTCGGAAAGATGTTCAGCTTACCGCCTTAATAGTTTCAAGAACAGAAAAAAGAACTCTCTTTAGGCCTAGAAGCAGGGCCCTTTTATGAAGCCCAGTGATTAGGTAGTGGGTAGCAGGCTAGCAGCTGGGCTGCTAATTACAATGAGCCTCAGCTGCTACCCTGCCTATTAGTGCAGCCAGTGCTGCCCCCTGGTGGACAATGTACCGTGTCCCTTCCTGGCACCACACACTCTCCCCCTTAGCTTAGAGCCACCAGTGCTCCTTGGGTTCCTGGCACCGGTAGGCCAGGTGGAAGCAGCTGGCTGCCCGGTGGAGGCCCGGCATGGCGGCCCGAAGCGGTACCAGGAGAGGGGACCTCCACTGGACTCCAGCAGCCCTCTGGGCAGGGCGGAGGAGCAGTGGTCTCTGGCAGGGCAAAGGCTCCCACACCATTCACACCATAAGGAGCCGTCCAGCTCACCCTAGACCTCTTCATCATCCGAATCGTTGAGAGCCCAGAGCCGGGGTTCCATTTGGTCTTCGGCGTACTACACATGGCCCAGGCAGGGATGGAGGTCCACCGCGGGCCACCCATCCAAGTCCCTGCTGGGGCTGGGGAGCTCGCCGCAGCTAGACGTGTGAGGTCAGTCTAGGCCAGCGGGCAGGCTTCTGCATCCGTGTACAGGGCTGACTGGGAGGAGTGCTGGCAGGGAGGGGTGCTGCCTGGAGGGAATCTCCTGGGCTTGCTGTGGGTGTGGTGCCTTGGGTGCGGCATGGTTCTCAGAAAAGAAAACCAAAAAAAACAAAAGTGGTCGAGGAGGGGGAGAATGTGCCGGTCCGCCATGCCTGTGCCTGCATTCTCCACCACTGTGATGCGGCACTGGGGCTGGCCACCAAGGCCTGGCCCTTGGGCCCAGTGTTTAGGCAGTGGTTAGAAACTGGGATTGTGCCACCCTGCCTTTCAGTAGGGTCAGTGCTGCCCCCTGGTGGACAGTGCACTGGCCAGATGCTAGATGATATGTGTAAAACAAGGGCCTCACATGACCAGTGTGGCAGACAGAAACAGTGGACACCGAGAAAAGATTACATATGAAAGTGAGACCCTTGTCCTGTCTAAACAGGTGATGAGGTTAGCAAATGGCAGCCCTGAAACCTGCAGGTGATTGATGGGAAGTTCTCCCTCTCTGGGGCCAGGGGTGGGGAGTCACACCAAAGATTCCAGTTCTGTTCTTTTTTTTCATTAAGAAAGTCTCTGTTGCTATGATGGATTTAATGAGTGACTGGTGTTTGCTCTTTTTACTTTTTACCCTTTTGATCCAGTAGACCCAGGCATTATTTTTGTCATAATAACATATTTAGTGGTAGGACTGCCATTTTTAAAAATGCATAACCTCACTATTATTCTTTTTCATCATCTTTATTTTTTATTAAGTGTCATTTTGATATTATTTGTATAAGCCGGAGTAAAATCGAATTCCTGGTTTGAGTTTGAGTGACTGGGGAAAAATTGGGTTGGCCAGTTAAAAGCTATTTCGTTACGACATTTTTCTGCTGGGTAGTGCGTTGAAAGGCTGGAAGTTGGAGAGTAAATTCTTTGTAATCTTTGTTCGGAGGAGTTCATTAAAGTGGAGGTAGAGAGGGGTCACCTCGCTCATCCAGCTCTAGAGAGGGGAAGCTAATGCGTTGATAGCCGGGGGTACCTGCATTCCTAAAAGCCGGCCTGAGAAGCCCATGAATCGCGGGCTTTGTGTTGGAGCTCACTCCTCCGGGCGAAGCTCCACTGCGTTTCTGCTGCGTGGCTGGAGGTACGCGGTGTCTCGTTAATATTAGCGCTTGTATACGCTATGACAATAAAAATGAGGAAATCCATAATTCAATGGTTCAAGAGTTTAGAGTGTTGTAATTCATAATGAGCTTCGGGCGCGTTTGTGTTACTGAAGAGGAGGCATGTTGTTTAGCCCCCCTAAGGTATTATAAGGTCAGGTTATGTTGTTTCTCCTCCAACCGTGTTTACATATTAAGTTTTATTTCACAATGGGGTTTGTGTAACGCTGATAGGCTGGGTCTGCATTGTGGAAAACCCCTCTTCAACAACACAAGCGTATTAGGCTATAAATTATGTTCACTTGGTGCTAAAACTTAGGCAGTTTTCTTTTAAACGTTGGATGTATCGCGTTACACAAAGAGTGGAGGGCTGTTAACAGTACGCTGTCATTTAGGATAAGTGCTGATCTCCCGTAACGCTCAGAAGAATGAGTCTGGCCTGGGTAAATGAGAGGGAAAGGGGATTACTGAGCCGCGAAGCCCGGATCTCCGTATCCCTCGCTGGGAAACCGATACGCCATCTGCGCAGGTGCGCCCACAACATTAAAGCGCCGTCTGGATTTGCGTCTCATGCCAACACAGGGCTGATTTAGCCTCTCAGGTAGGCTAATATTGCCGAGGGTGCCCTGGATCACAAAGCTTGTTTTTTTTCTTGGTTCTGAGAAGTAATTACAGTCTGAAGTGGGTCACATGCACCCGGCCAGCGCTAAAGAGCTGTGTAGTTCAGCTGACTGCAGCCAGAGCAGCGTGGCCTGGTCTCCGCAGCTGTGTTTACGCGCGCAGTGGTGTCATTAAAAGCGGCGACCGACTCGCCCCTTTGAATCTCCGAGCGCATTCCTGCGTGGATCTGCGCCTACGAACTAATGCGGGGACCCAGGCCATCAACCCGAGTGCAGAGGCACAAACTTAAGAACCGGGGTAAACGGTGAAACAGTTGTTTAATTAACGAAAATAAGCGCCGGTATTAATAATAAATAATAAAAAAAAGAAGGCAGTTCAAGGGAAACTAAAAGAGCGGAAACTTGAGAAACAAATGACAAAAGCCAGTAGCAACCAAACACAAGGTAGGAGACTCTGGGACTGAGTAACTAAGGAGAGAACAGGGCCAACTTAAAGACGCAGCCAAATGTGGCACAGGTGAGAACAGCAATTACATCACTGACAGGTGCGGAATTAGTCCTTTACCGCCTTCTGGCGTTGAGCGGGAACGATGACACAAACTCGAACCCGGAGCGAGCAGAACCCTTTTAAAAGTACAGGTTTGGTGACGCTGTGGTTAAAGCAGCAATCCAGCGCTGAGAAGGAGCTGAAGTTCGTCGCGTTGGTTTTGCCGGTGGCGTGACGTGACCCCTGTCTTAGGGTGGGGAGAGATTTCCGTTTCCTGAGCGTCAGCAAAGTGGCACAGTGGCAGCTGATCGCACGCAGCCAGGGCTGCTCAGATAAGGACACGGCTGTGCAGAAAGCAGACTGGCCTCTGTTATGTTGGCCTCTGTAGAACTGTAGCCAATGAATTAGTCAGAGGATGCTGAGCTTCAGAAATGGGGGAAGTAATTCCATTTGATTAACTTCTTTGCAAAACCTCCATCCCATTAGGAATAATTGGCTGTACTACACCCTTTTCATGGGGCCACCAGAGATTTTGGGCCCCATGAAAAGATCTCATATTGGGCCCCACCACCCCATAAAAATCAATATAGTTATATTTTTTGAAGGGCCATTGGAATCTTCCTGACCCCCTACTCCTGGCAGCCAAACCAGACTATTCTCCACACCACCAGCCACACACACACACACTCACGCACACACACACACACACACACTCACACACTCATGCACACACACACACACACACACACACACACACTCATGCACAAACACACACTCACACACACACACACACTTACGCACACACACACACACACACACACACACACACACACTCATGCACACACTCATGCACACACTCACACACACACACACACACACACACACACACACTCACGCACACACACACACACACAGTTGGACCTGAGACCATTTCCAGGGAAGCAGCATCTCTCACAGCAGCTGGAAACAGCTGCTCATCTTGACGAGCCTGGAAAGTGGTCAGGGGGGCGGGGTTTAACCGCAGTAACCAGAGGAAACTTAGCATGCTTTAGTGCACCGTTGTCCAGAGCACACCTCACCTGGCGTCCTGGGTGTGACTAGTTGATTGCCGATTTTAGGGTGAGACCCTGTGGCGGTTTGCGGACCGCAGGATGGCTGTACTCAGGACATGCACCTCTACGGACTGGGCTGCTTGAAATCCCTGCAAATGGCCTGGGTTTATTCAGGGGGTGCATTTGCGTTCGCAAGCTTTTATACACAGTACATCTGTCCAGTTCCAATAGGGAACATATGTACTCTATAATATTTGATTCAACATTTTGCTGTGTACGAAACTCCCAACAATCATGAATACATTTGAAGCTAGAACAGCAAACCTTTGACTCTTTTTTTCCTATGCAACAGTAATATGTTGTTTTGTTTTTGGGCACAGTTGCCTTTGCCACGGTCGTGATGCCTGTAGTGCTGTGACTCTTCTGTGACTCACTCTGCTCTGACGCCCTGTTTCCCTCTGCAGGGAACACCGTCAGCAACCTGATCATGATCCTACCTCCCATCTACGGTGCCGTCCAGACCCTCAAAGACGGCCTGGAAATCCGCTATGTGTTCGCTTTCTTAGGACTCGCGGGTAAGGGCTGCAAAAGCATGCTGGCTGGGTGCGTAAACGGGAGTGTGTATGGGTGTGTGTTGTGTTATTGGTGTATAAATGGGTGTGCAAAAGTGTGTATAAAGGTGTGTGTGTATGGGTGTGTATTCTTCTCTTGGTGTGTAAATGGCTGTGTAAAGGTATGTGTGTGTGTGTATACAGGTGTGTGTTCTGTGCTTAGTTATGCATGCCCAGATGAGCAGGCCTGATTGTAATGCACTGTGTGTTGAGTAATCAGTGTTCCCAGATAGGACTCAATGTGGTGTTCATTTTATTGCTGTACCCCAGGGCTATGCAGCGATACAGTAAACTGTTCATTTCATTGCCCTGCAGATATTGTAGTGACTTGATACTGTAACGTTCAAGCGTCTGTAAACTAAACCGTTCATGTTTTTTTTCCTAAACACTAGAAATATGCAGTGTTATGCCATTAGGGTGTCCGTATAAAAGTGAAGTCAAACTGTTTTATTGGAAGATTTGTTTTATTGGAGAGATCACTCTTCAGGAATGTAGGTCTTCTTGTTGAAAACTGACTCCCTTTCTCAGTGCCTCATAACCTGAAAGCGAGAAAGGAAGGCACCCCGTTCATACTCTGTCTGTGTAAATAATGACAGAGTGATGTGTAATTGTGTGAAGCGCTGCCAAGGCGGCTGCGTTACGACACCCAACGGGTCCGACCTGGAGCTGCAGTGTCGGGCCCCAATGCCAGGGTGTGGCTTTGTAAATAGTGTTTCTCAGGATCTCTTCCCCGGTTTCTCCCCATGGTTACGTGTTGCTCGTGGGAGATAAGGATCGCATGCGGAAATGTATTTGGGTCGCTGAGTCAGGAGGGCTGGTTTTGATTTGTCCTTTTCTCTTTTCTTTTTTTGTATGCTTTCAGCTGTGGGGGTTGGGTCCTGGTGCTTCCACATGACTCTCCAGTACGAGATGCAGGTTGGTCGCGCTCCCTCGCGTCTAAGACTAACAAAGGAAGGCAGATCGTGCTCGGAAGTTTGGTTGTCAGGGATCTTCATTAAAACGCAGGATTTATTCGTAATATCACAGCTTTTCCGTTTAAAAGGGCAACTCGCTCTCAGAAAGCTGATGACCTCTCTGCACACATTGCAGAACACTTGAAAGTCAAACAGGTGTTGATTTCCTCTTTATGCGTTTGCAGAAAGCAATCGCATTGATACTCGTAAAGGGGACTAGGGGTTTATGCATTGCGTGGGCTGAATTAATTCCCCAGCCTATAAGCATTTGATTGTTTAAGTGTGCTTAAAACGTTTAAGAGCATAGCTCGGGAAATGGAGATGAGGTTCAATCCATTTTGAACGTATAGGAACGGTGTGATATTTCTTTTACCACCTGGGAGAAGAGCCACATCTAATTAGCACCTGATAGCTGTAACTGAAAACCAGGAAGTGGATGAAGGGCATTCACACCTTCGGGAGTCAAGAGTGACTTCTGGCCGATGACTGGCTGGTGTTCAGTGTACGTGGCCTGGGTGAAACTTTCCCTTACAAATCACCACAGGAATCTGAGACGATGAAAGCAAAAATACCCAAAAAATTGACACTGAATTTTATTCAGTCTTTTTAATTGTATTAGTTTTATAAGTACATTTATTTGTCATTTTCTTTGGAAACTGTTTAGAGATCTTTTCTGCAGTCTTTGAGTGCTTTTCTATAATCAATTTGATCGATGAGAACAGACTAACAGGTCTGGTTGATCAGATATTCTGTCAGGCCCCCCGGTCAGAGATTGACATGTCGATGTGCTTCACCCCCCCCTCCCCCTTCTCTTCTGTTGCTCTTAGTTACTGGACGAGCTGCCAATGATCTACAGCTGCTGTGTCTTTGTGTACTGCCTGTGAGTGCTCCCTGTCCCCTGCACAACCTCTCCACATCCCTCAGCCCGGCCAGCCAGAGATATTATTCATGCATTTATTTATTTACTTATACAACTGCTTACATAGTCTGTGTACCCTGGGGTGAGCAAATATGGATGAAATACCACTGTGTGTGTGTATGGATGTGTGCGCGAGCATAATGCTACACACATAATAAATGTTATGAGTTTTAACTCTGTTTGACATGTTTACCATATCACAATATTCTGAGGATTTACTTGGCCCCATTACAGGCTATCTTAGACCCTTGTGTGAGGAGTTAACCGTCATTTAGGTGAGCGTCTGCGGTCATAGAATGGTCATTTTAGGGAATGTTGCGATGAGTCGGGTAACCCCAGGTTTCCTGCCGCTGGTTTGATGAGCTCCTCTATCACAGTACGCTGGGTGCACAGAGCGTGCGGTCTGCGGTGCTTGCTGAGTCACCAGCTGAGAAAGATGCCTCGCGCGACCTGTTTGTTTTTGTTGGTTTAATTGGCTTAACCGCGCCACTACCCACGCGCACGTCTCAGTGCCCAAAGGAAATAGGTGTCACCGGAAGGCGTGTATTTCCGGAAACATCATTTTGCTTGAGTAAACTACCATGCGCAGTTGTTTTCAATAGTTGTTTGGATATGTTTTCAACTGCAATGCCCCGGGCTGAAAAATGAGTTGAAAACAACACATACGTATCCAGACTCAGATAAAACATCACTGTTTCTGTATGACAGTTTTTCTCTGGTTAATCGCTCAGTCGCAGTGATGTTGGTAGAGAAAGTCGGCTTAACTTCTCCGGTAAAAAAAAACAGTGCCCGGCTGTGCCTGTCTTATCGTTCTCTACCGGGGGTATTTGGGGGCACTCAGTGAAGCGTTTCTATTGGTCTTCCGCAGGGCTCTGTTAAAAGGATCGCGTACATTTCTCTCACGGGCTCGGAGTGGTCCAGTGTAGCCCCGTCTTGCCGGATCGAACCTACTGATACTGCCTGCGTCGCCACAGATAGCAGTTTAACCTCCCCTCGGAATGTCTTGGTACAGATTTAGCTGAAAATGGAATGGTGATGAATTGTTTATGAGTGCTTAATTTTCATACAATTTTGTTGCAGATATGAATGTTTCAAACAAGAAAACGCGGTCAATTATTTTCCCATAGTCATCTTATTGATCTTCAGTGTTGCCGTCACTGTAGTAAGTGAATTTTTTCCTGTTACATTTCATAAGTGTGGTTTTAGGGAGGGTTGATAAAAACAAATAAAATGCCTCTAAAATGCCTGAGTTTCTGCTCTGTTGTTCCATTATGATTATGAAACATTGCTGCCGATGGGAGATTGACAAAAAATAGTTCATACTTCATGAAATTAAACCATTAAGATTCCAGTTTTTCTTCATTTTTTTGAACAGACACGATTTCTCTGCCTTACATTATATATTCATACAGAAAATATTTGGAAAAGTCCTTTTGCGTATATGGGTGTAATGAAACTCCAGGCTTCTGCCACCCGTATGTGTTTATTGTGGTTTTAGAAAAGATGCTTTCCCAGGTGCTGTTATATGTACGTATAGAATGTTCAAAGGAAGGGTCCATTGCTGATTATCTAAAATTGTTGTTTGGAATATTTGCAGGTGTATTTACAGTGGAAGGAGCCGGTGTTCCATCAGGTCAGTAGTGTTCCCAGAATGCAATTTTCACCCATCTTCTCTGTGGTTAAAATCAATGTTCCGTTGGTTCTCTGAGCCCAAGCTGATGTAGTGGCAGAACAGAGAAAGTTTAAACCAGCTAGGCCTTATTATCACCTGAAATGAAATCATTTCAGCATTACTGAATTATGTGAACACTTACACCAAAGAAATCAGTATCTATTTTCATGTATTTTTTGTGACAATACCCACTATGAAATATAAAAAATATATAAATCTTGATTCACTCCAGTGCTACTCTCCTGAAACATAAAAACAGGCCGCTAATCTACTAAGGTTTATCAGCCCATCTGAAAAATCAAATATTCTGCTTGGTTGCCTTAGAAACTCCACGCATGCCAAAATGAAACTTTTTTAAAAACTTTTTTTCTATTAATTACATTCTTGTCTCTTGTTTTAATGAAACGTGGGGCGGGAGTGTTCCTCGGTGTGGCCGGCACGCTGTCCTCAGACTGTCGCGTGGCAGCTGTGTTCCTATCGGGGTTGCGTGCGTGCTGTCGGGTGCGGTTGCGTTGCTTTTGCTGCGGCGGTGGTCCAGATAGCGTTTTTTCCAGGAAAAGACCCCCCCCCCCCCCCCCCCCCTCCCCCGGGACCGCCTGGGCCCTATGACGTCCTCGCACATCTGTCTCCCATCACGGCCGGCTGTGACTCAGGTTTCGGGAACGGGAAGCTCTCGCGAGAGCCGGGGGTTCACGAGCTCGGGGCATCTCTCTCGCTGGCAACTCTTCATCACGTCCTCCTTTCTCCTGTAGCCTGGCTACTTTTAAAAAAACGAATATTAAAACTGCTCAGGAGTGCACACAGCATTTGGAATCGTGACCAAGTAGACTTGCCCTGCATCTGTTCTTTTTCACGCCCACCCCCAGACGTCCTAGCATATTTAAAATGAATTCAAAACAAATATTTAACATATAACCTGCTTTTAATGTTCCTGTTAAGCTACATAATGGAAAATGTTTAGAACGAAGTTTTGTGACAAGTGATCACTTGCGTGTGTATAAAATGGTATCTGCCCAAGTGATGAATGCCGCAGTATGGCTGGTTCAGAATAGGGCCTCCCTTGATTTGACTCACATGGAGTGGAGTTGTTCAGTCATGCTAATAGGAGTAACCCAGGCAAAGGATGGGTGGGTGGAGTACAGAGGAGAGGAGCTGAGAGAGAGAGAGAACGAGAGAAATATGTAGCACATCACCATTCATCAATCCTTATTATTTACTTATTAACACACCCCTATTAACCCAAATAAATTTCCTAAATTCCTAAAAGAATTACGGGCCCCATGCCACCAGGTCTACAGCGCAAGAGTGTACAATGCAGTGACCAATAAGAGTGTAGGTTTCTCCTGGGAGCCAGATTCTGAATCGGTTTGTTATGGTATGCATTAGTAGTAACGCGCGTGTACAACCGTGTCCTGGCCGGCGCCACCCTGGTGCCTGTGTGTTTTTAAGAAAAGGGACTCGTGATCGTTTTTTATCACTGTTAGAAGGTGTTTATTCTTGCAAATAGGAACAATTTAAAAGCTTTCGTTTACAGCATAGTGTTGCCTGCGTGTTTGATTTGTTTTTAACTTGCCGCCGTTGTACAATACGTGTTCGTTATTGTGAATTCGCTTTGCTCTTAATTCATGTTAAATTAGTGTTGTTTTATTCTGCGGCTGAAGACCAAATTTAATTTGAAACCGAGAAGTTCAAAATACCTAGCCAAGTTACCCACAAGGGCTGATTCCTCTAATTGTTTTCGAAGAACTCCGAATGACGACACTGTAGATTTATGGATGAATGTTCCAGATAAGAACGGAGTGACTCGGGGATACAATGCTGCTATTGTTTACCGCCTGTCTGAGGCCATTCTGTTTGTGTGGCAGGCCTGTTGAATCAGTCTGAGACACAGATCCCTTTCTTTGTTGTGGGGTTGTGCCATCACAGCAGCTGGTAGATTGGTTTCATGTGTTCCTTGAAACATGACGAGTAGTCCAACCAAAGATGCTCAGAGGTGTTTCCAGTTCAACAGCAAGTCGTTTGCGAATTGAATTGTTGAGGTATAAACCTTTGATTTGTGTGCATTCGTTTCAGTATTGACGTAGCGCCCCCTAGTGTCTGGACATTTGTAAACACTGTCCGGGTCATGCACTTCACGTCCACACAATCAAACAGGTTAAACGCTGTACATTACAGCACCGTTGAAAACAGGAAACAAGGAGCAAATCCCCCAGTTGTGGGGATGCTCCACATCTATGTTTCGCATTTCATTCCGTGACACCTGTTACATCCCCCCATTTACACCCTTCAATGCCGTTTAAACTCAAAGTGCCTGTGACTGTATGGCATCGTTCTGTGCGGTAGAACGTCTCCCGAACGCGTCGTGCAGTGACAGCACGTGCCGTGCGCGAGCGCCGCTCGTCAGGCTCACGGTTCGGTCAGCTGACTGAACCCGTGATCCGCTCGCCGGCGTAAAGACGTCCCCCCCACGGCGGCGGCGGTGAACGCGATGCGCCCGTGCTCACGATCCCCGACAGCTGCGTCGCCTCTACACATCTGCAGCTGAGCACGATTTAAACATAGCACTGCCTCGAAACAGCGCGTGTTTTTTGTCCGCATTTACATTTAAACACGGGGATTATTTAAAAAAATATATTAAAAAAACGGAAACATACCCCAACTCTTTATCTTAATTAACGCAGTGCAGTCGTGCAGTGGAGGCTGTGAGCGTTGCTCCCTTGTTTGCAGCAGTTGGTATTGGTTTGAGCGCAAAGCCATTCGAAAGGTGAGGCTCAGTGGAGGGCTAAATTGCATTTATAAGTGCAGCATCAATACCCTGACTGTGCCAGAGGAAGCCAGTGCCCAAGAAATCAGAATCATCTGAGCATAAAGAAATTGGGGGGGAAAAAAATCCACACAGACAGTTTGATAAATTGCTAATTATGAGAAAGTGATAATAAACTGGGCCTGTTGATTTTGGCATGCCTGACTTGTCCTCATAAAACCAAAAAGGAAAAAAGTAATATATAAACATTTGGATTGGTGTTTTTGGTGTCTCCTTCCCTCTAGGTGATGTATGGAATACTGGTCGGGTGCTTAGTGCTGCGGTCTGTGTTCATCGTTACGTGGTAAGTGTCTCCGTGTTAGCGACACCACCATCTTTATTATGTTTTTTTCCCCCCCCCAGTTCCGTCGACTGTAAAGTGTGCTGAAATGGGTCCGAGTCCTCTGTTGAGAACAAGCTATTTTATCATTTGCTTGCAGGGTGTATCCATGGCTCCGCCCCCTCGCCTACACCTCCCTAAGTGTGTTCATGATTGGCTTCCTGCTGTGGAACATCGACAATCATCTCTGTGACACGCTGAGGTAAAATGTCCAATCGGGAGATTCCCGTCTGTTCAGGCGTTGTTCTTTTGCTTGGACGGTCCCGCGCAGTATGGTATTACATCTGGACGCGATGCTAATGCTCGCTGCGGCTAGCGGCCCCACAGGGCCACGCACGGTAGAGTGTAGCATCAGCAAGCGACAAGAGGGTTTCAGTCCACAGGATGATGGGGTCTCTTTGCGCCAAATCGTTTGAGCCACACATCCTCCGCCCCACGTCTGTGCGAGCTCGACTTGCGTGTGATGAGACACGGCGGCTGACATCGCGTTCTTCGATGAAAAGCCGACTTCTCTTTCACTCGCTTGAATCTGCAGCAGAGTCCTACTCAGCCAGCTCGGTCGGGCATTCAGAACTGGCGAGAAAAGGGGGGAAAGTCACATACAGGTCTTGACCAGACCTGGGTCAAATAATTGTAATTGTTTTGGATTCAAATACTTTTCTGCGCTTTACTGATCTTGTCTGGTGTATTGGAACCAATGAAATACTCTCAAAAAGTGCAGACTCCACCTTCTGGTCATATGGGCAGGCTCAATTACACCAGGCAAGATCAACAGAGCACAGAAAAGTATTTGAATCCAAAACAAATACGTATTTGACCCAGGTGTGGTCTTGACTCAATCCAGGCACAACTCTGTGTATGACGGGGTCCCTATTTGACACTCTGGAAACTCTTGCTTTTAGTTCTGGGTGCTGACATTGTCACTCGTATTGGACAGTAGCACCCTCCACTCCACTGTATCGTTTTCGGTTGTAGCGTTGCATTTCAGCATGTCACAGCCAGCAGCGCTGTTGGATTTGCTAGTTCAAATCCACAGTGGCACTTCACCCGAATTGTTTTGTTCTGTCTCTCTTTTTGTAAGTGTGTCCAGCTGTTTTCGGTGAATAACAGATGAATGTGTCTGTACAACAGGTGATAAATCCTGTGTAACCCCCCCCCCCCCTTCTTGTCTCTTAGGAGTGCCAGGCAGAGACTGCCCCCTGTTGTCGGGGCAGTCACACAGCTGCATGCCTGGTGGCACATTCTGACAGGGCTGGGATCCTACCTGCACATTCTCTTCAGGTGAGAAGCGGACAGTGAGAGACACTGACACTCTAGCCTGACAAACACTGATAGCGTGTGACGGCTTATGCCTTAAGTTAGCCCAATGCTATGGTGCATGTGTAAAGTTACTTACAATGTAGAGTGTAAGTTAATGTGGCGAAGAGCAGTGTAGTGTAATGGGCAAGGCGCTCGTCTTGTAACCTAAAGGTCACTGGTTCGATTCCCAGATAGAACACTGCCGTCATACCCTTGAACAAGATACTTAACCTGGATTGCTTCAGTATATATCCAGCTGTATAAATGGATAAGAGCGTCTGTTAAATGCCTGTAATGTAATGAGCATCTGCTAACGTAATGAAATGTGAAGCTTGCACAGCTGTTCAGGTAGGACCGTGGCCCTTCTGTGAGAATGGAAAGTTGATTCCGACGTGGCGTGGTGAACATTGAGCGCATGTGCCTAACTGTAATGTCCTGTGCCCCGGTCCACAGTCTCCAGACGAGGACTACCTACCTCAAACACAGGCCGAAAGTGACGGTGAGCAGGCTTTGCTTTTGTTTTTACGTTTCTGAAAACCAGGAAGTGGTGGTTGGATGTTTGTGCAGTATTTTGCACCCTGTGGAGCTGAGAGCCTGAGGGGGCTCAGTGAATGTGATGTAATGATCTGCGAATGAGATGTGATGTGGATGTGATGATCTGTAGATGAGATGTGAGAATCACTGAATGTGATGTAATGATTGTGATATGAATGTGATGTAATGATCTGCGAATGAGATGTGATGTGAATGTGATGATCTGTAGATGAGATGAGAGTATCAGTCAATGTGATGTAATGGTATGTGGATGTGATGTCGTGTGCTGATCCATGCGTGTGATGCTTGCCTTTGCAGTTTCTCTGTGGGGTGTGGCCTGTCATTCGTGTAGCCTCCCAGAAGACCACGTGAGCGGGCGGCGGGGGCGGAGGGGGGGCCCGTGTGGAGGGCACGGCCGCCGTCGCTCCGGTAACGAGCCGCCGGGCCGGACGGGGGGAGCGGGCCGGTCTCCCCCACCCCGGCTGCTTTGGATTCGGACTGACGGCCCCAGGGACGCTCCCATATTAGCCGAGCGTAGCGTTTAGCCGACTGCGGATAACGGGGAGCACAGCGGTTTGCCAGGGTCAGGATCTGTTGGAAACTTGCACTCTAAAAACCAGAGATGTCCTCCATCTTTAGTCATGCGCTCGCAGCAAGCCTGGTGTTGTGTGCATGTGTGCGTGTTTGTGTGTGTGTGTGTGTGTAGGCCTAACACTACATTCAAACCACCCTGTTTTCTTGTTTTTGTTTCCATAACCCCCGCCTCATCCCTCCAAATTCTGCGCATGGTGTTAAATCGATTCGTGATCCTGTCGTACAAAAACCCGGTGCCCCCCCGAGTGACCGATGTTCCCGCTCACTGCATATGTGTAAGATCACATTTCATTTTCTCGATCATTCCTCCCGCCCCCCCCACTCCGCAGCAGAACACGCACACGGGAGCATTCGGGGTGGTTTTAGTTGTTATGCTAGTGAAAAATGGACTTTAGAGCAAGCTTGCTATTGGTAGCCTGCGTGTTTAGTATCAAGACCACGGAACACTATGCAAGTAAAACAGTAGTTAGTGATGTAATTTGATATGTTTTAACAGGGGATATTAAAAACTAATGAGGTATTTGGCATCGAGCACTTATACCTGGGGCCAGTAGTGTGACGGACATCCCCGTGCTTGCCGTGATTTGGGCAAAACTGGAAATCTTGACAGCTTTGGAATGTTTAAACCTGGCTCCTTTTTTTTTCTTTTTTCTCTGATGTAGTCAATGTTTATGGAATTTTAGAATGAAAAGCAAAATTGAGCGCGTAAATGAAAGGAACACATTTACTCCAGATACCAGCATGCCTTGCTGCGTGACTGAAAGTGTGCAGTTGGTCAGTGAATTATCGCTGTCCTGGTGGTTGCTACTCACACTAATTAATTCTCTAAGTGGAAGCACTGGTTGTATTTTGTGCTGGTCACAAAACAACTAAATGGAACATTTGCGCTTGTGGTTAAGGGATTTTTGTCTGTGTGTGTGCCATTTCATATTTGTCTTAATGGCTGCAATGCAAAAGGGGTCCTGCTTGCCTGTATAAGTTCAAGCACATTCAACGGCTCTTTTTGGACCACTTGTCAGCTGCACATATTGGGGAATATGAAGTAAGTCGTACCACACTACGACTGGTAGAAGTTTAGTTGTTCACCAGGCAGGTGGGATGTTCATAATGCTACAAAGTTCTCTATTGTCCCTTTAGTCAACAGTTGTGAAGTCATTTAGAAAGACGTTTTGCTTGAAGTGATTTTGGAGGGCCTAACTTGCAACATTGCTAACATTGCAACATTGCTAACCAATACAAAAGTATTATAGACTGTAGCAGATGAGTTGATGTATGCTACATACATTTAAGCTGTTGCAATCTAGGAGTTCAAATTTGAGATTTTGATTTAATTAGCTGTTTTTTTTTTAGCGGATCCAAACATTTTATTGTAGGTTCTTAATGAAGGCATGTTTTAATTTATTCCACTGACACTGTCAGATAATCTAATGCTAAATTAATCTTTTATTGGCTTGATTTGTGTTCCCAGAATCGTGTTATTTCAACGCAAATTATTCATACTATAATGTTGCTGTTTCAGTTGTAATTTCCGTTGCCTTTTTATAGAACAAAACTCTGGAAGTTGTTGTGAGTTTCCCTGTTTTCCTTCCGTATTGTAATGATTCTGCACGTGGTGCAGCGCTTGACGTGTAACACACTCTTGTGTTTAAAGGTGACCCGTACACCATTAGCAGGTATCCACCCGAACTGCCACGCAGCTCCCCATTCCCTCTGAAGTCCGTTACCCTTCGCCCCCATTGGTCCGCTGAGGCCTGTTTATTCTGGGATGTAATGAAATAACCGCAGAAAATCGGTTTTTTGTTTCTTAACGCGACGGATACGCATCTTTCCCGCTGACGCTATAGCCGAATGCTCGTTGACTGTAAGGTTGTATATGCGCACGAGTAGGCTATCTTGATTTGTGTGCGTGACCCGGTCCATTCCATTTCAATTACATCATTTCAAGAAACGCATTTGAATTCGATTTGTGAATCGAAAAGTTCAAGTGGAGATTTTTCAGTCTTGAATTGTTTGGTACTGTATGAGTCCATTCCATTTCAATTACATCATTTCAAGAAACGCATTTAAATTCGAAAATGTCAGGTGGAGATTTTTCAGCCTGACCTTTTTAAATGAGATTAAGGTAAAGAACTGAATCGTCCACTCTGAGAAATGCCCCGGCTGGTGCCTTTCCTACCCCTGAGGGGTAAAGTGACGGAGTAGCCTACTACTCTTACCGTGGGGTCCCCTCAGTCAGCTTGAGTCACGGAGGGGACAGTGCAGTTTCTCGAGCTGTAGGCTGCTGTCAGAAACCTGCTCGTATCATTTACCCCCCCCCCCCCCCCCCCCCCCCCCCCCCCCCCACCGGGGCTTCACCGTGAATCTGAATCTTTTACCGGACTCTTCCGGAAAACCCCAGGTACATTCGTTTATTCAGACTGAGCTGGGTTCTGCAAGACAGTGCAAACCAGTACCTTCTAAAACATTTGTTGGGGAAAAGCACAAGCCCTGTGGACAGGATGTAATTTGCTGTTTCCATACGAGTGCACAACAAGGTTAACGATGACTTGGAACAACTAAGGATGTTTTTTTTTTATTGTTTTTTTTTGGGGAAATGGGTTAAATCGGTAGATTAGTGGGAAAATATTAAATGAGAAAATTTCAAATGATAAGCTCGATGTGTTTGTAGCCTAATTTCATTTGAGGCCGTGATGGGAATCGCCGTCGCCGTCCAACAAACGCTGCGCAACAGCATTGGTGTGCTGATAACTTTTGTATCTGAACCCTCGATTCTGAAGGACATGCATTAGTAGTACGAGGATCAAATGAAGACGATACTCTGTCATTTACCATCAGTGGCGCACCCCTCCTCTATTTTTCATATAATCGCTCATTTCGGAGGAAAGCGTTTTGTGCCTTTGATTTGTCATTAATGTTGCCTTGGTCTTTGATATCGAATATTCTTCAGGAAGTAGCTGTTTTTGCAGCATCACAGCCGCTTTAAAGATCCCTCTGGAAGCGTATCGGAACATTCTGAAAGCGTGCTGATACCGATGTCTTGCTTGTAAAGTTTTAACTTCAGGTGAATTACTGCGGGTTCTTCCATCTCTAATTTGAATCATATCCCGCAGCGCTTCGCCTCCTATTCGTTTGTTATGTGTCTGAACTAATGTTCATTTTTGCCATTGATCATGATTGATACATTATTATGACGAACTGGAGTCAGCATCTCACTAGGAAAAGATTCTCTTCATGCCAAGGTACTGACAAGTGTTGTTTTTACAGCCATGTCTTTTGTAAAGATGTGTGTTAGACTGACATGCTTTGTGTTGTGTAAACGTATCATTTTTAAACGTTTTTAAATTAACGTTGTATGGCTGTATTAACTGCGATTAACGAACTGTGGATTTCAGATTGAAGTGTAATAAAAATGACGTACCATGTTTCTGTTTTAAGTAGGCTATCATTTTATTTCCATAGATTTAGGCTCGAAACATAGCCTACTATACGCAAGTACGCGAACGCAGACACTTCGAGCTACGCAAAGTCGATTTCGTGCATCGTTGCATTCATGTCACCTGAATTTAACGCAACGCTCTCGCTAGCTACAATATCAAGCATCGCAGCGAGAAGGCGGTATAGCTGGTAACAAGCCGTCGTCTTCCATTTGTGCATTCTTCCGGTCAGTCTTTCGCAACTGTCCTGGATACCCCACTTGAGGAGTCGGGTTTATTACCTCCACAGGGAGATAAGAACGCACATTGAGTATGTGCTACCGGGCCGTGCATTTGCAGTGCGTCGGCCCGGCATTGTCATTTGTGTTTGCGTACTTACGTAGGGTATGTTTTGAGCCTGAGTCACCATTAACCCTCCTTAATTTCTCTTTTATCGAAGTCTTGACATTTCCTATTGAACTTCACTTATCATATTTGTCATTTAAGTACATATTATCTTACGACATTAGTCATTTTATTATGTAGGCTACTGATTAATTAATGTTGAAGTATGTAAAGTGTGGGAGAATGGTTGCAGAACTTGCTGATTTAACTAATAAACATCCACCAGGGGGCAGTGTAGTACACTGGTAGAAAATTGATGTCTGTTTGAAAAAGCCATCTTACACCAGTCATCATCAGAGGGCCAAATCCATAGTATTTCTTTGGGAAGTCATTTCCCTGAAACCCTTAAGTATTAAATCGGTATATGAGCCACTTTCTGCCTTTGATCTGAGAGCTGCTTGTCTTTAGAATGTGACAGCTGTCGTGGGCTGGTGTGAGATTTTGTGAATATGAATTTGACTGGAAATATCACAGTATTATGCTCATTTAAACATCTACCTGCAAAATCACTGATGATAGACAAATTCAAACAGTTGTTTTGCAATAGGACAAAATATATTTATTTATTATTATGCATTAGAAACGTGTTCCAGTACAAAGTGGTATCTTTTGTTATGTGCTAAATATTTTAATCATTCATGTTTGACAGAACTTTGTGAGCAGTCTATTTATTTGAATATATTTTTATTTTATTTATTTTTTAACGGTAGTATACCATGAAAATGGAAATTGGTGAGTGACAGGTTGGTTTGGCGAAACTAAAGTCACACACACGCGTGCACACGTACACACACACGGTTCCCCCCCCCCCTCCCCCACACACATACAACCCGCACGCACACGCACATGCACACACACAACTTCACACACACACAACCCCACACGCACACACACACACACACACCTTCACACACACACAACCCCACACGCGCACACGCACACACACATGCACACTGGCCTCCTACAGAAAACATGCTGCCATTGTTCTCATCCTGTGGCTGGGCCCCTCCCTGGACCGCAGTCGAAAATCCCCGGCTGCACTGGTGAAATTCAAAACTGCGTGATCACAATTTTGCCCTTCACGCACAATTTCTGCCAACCGAAGCATGTTAAATTGTTTTTATCTTTTTTCTTTTCTTTTCTTTTTTGCTTACTTCAGGGCAGCGGTTCTCAAACTCTCCTGTGTACACTGGCTTTCATTCTGACCACAACTGCTAACCCAGAATTTTACCAAGCTGTTCATTTTTCTTTGTTACACTCATCGTGTTTCGAGTGATTACGGTGCCCTCCATTATTCACATTGCACTGCATTGCAAATGATTACACAAAGGAAGGCAAGAACTAAAACTAACCGATTAAGAACTGGGGGGAATCAGTCGGCTCCTAATTGGTGGATGTATGGACACTCGGCCACTAAAACGAACTACTTGGTAGACAATGAAGAATTCAAAGACAAAACGAAAGATAACGACCCAAAAGCCTGCATTGTGATACGTTTGGGAGCAGGTCTGGCTCATTGTGACTGCTTTCAGGGAGTGCATTTCCAATGCGAAGAGATGGTTGTCTGAAAATGTCGTCCCGGGAATGACACATGCAAATGGCGACAGCAGGAGCAGAGGAAAGCTGCCACATCCTCTGTCATCTTCAATGCCGTGGCTGACTCTCTGAGTGCACATGGTGTTCAGGCTTACACTGTTGGCCCAACCTTAACCTGACTACTGGCTGTTCAAACACTGGACCCCTGTGCTGTAACTGAACAAGCCACCTCATCTCCCATCCCATTCCAGGATTGGCCAATCAGGTGTATCTGTAATTTTGTCATCGGACTGAATTAAACTCCATTATGAATGAGTCATTGGAAATCCAGGAAGAATTATGGCCGTGTTTGCGCTGTAGTCACCATCCTGTTACAATTAGTGCTGTGAAATGTGGCATACGTGCGCCTTGCTCAGGGGGGTGAATGTACCTTAGGGAAAACCCCTTATTGCAACATGACTGCAACAGTCTGTCAGTTTGGAAGGGGCGGGCGCCAGCCTGGACATGCTCCAGAACTCCCGCAGTCAGCTGTTGCTTCTTTCTTACTGTGGAATCTGCTGGCCAAGGTGTATTTCCCTTAGAGGAAAACTACCCCCCCCCCCCCCACCCCCCCCCACCCCCTTTAGCTAATTCATTCATCCTGGGAATTCTGAATTAGTTAAACAATTAGAAGAGAAAATGTGAGTCCTAGTTCTTTAGGGTTAAATGATCATTAATAACTGCATTATAGGACAATATATTGTTAAAATATTTTGAAATATTAATTGTAACACAAATACAATTTAATAGATATGATATTTTGAAGGATTTCCACATTGAGAAATTCCAGAACCAGTTACAATTGAGTATAACTGAGTTGTCGTTATACAGCCATCTTGAAAGTTCATAAAAAAGGACGAGCGAGCCTTCTAAATGAATTCTTCTGCTGCGTTCTTCTGTTCTTCAGTTTACGGATGAGTAGTTTTTCAGCCACAGTCAGTTCTCTGGTCTTCATGATGGTCTAAGTCTCCATCTCCACAGGTGAAAACAAGGACGAAAGGAAACACCCGATCAACAGTTAACTCTTGTCAGTCATCAGTTGACTTATTTTTGCGTCACTTTTTGATCTCAAATCCAAATGCCTGAAGTACACAGCAAAA
The DNA here is from genome assembly GCF_013347855.1 of Anguilla anguilla. NCBI lineage: Eukaryota > Metazoa > Chordata > Actinopteri > Anguilliformes > Anguillidae > Anguilla > Anguilla anguilla. Next base: position 10,592,544 of record NC_049212.1, read on the forward strand.
ACAGATACATTTCACTCTACCGTTACCATACTTCTTGAGGGCACTGGATATAATATTCCTAATAAGCATATTATAGCTTTTTTTATAGATGTTTATTTTATTTTTATTTAAATTTAATTATTTTTTCCCATATTTTCCAAAAGGCAGGTTGTTCATGTGGATATCCTTCATTCACTGTATTTATTTGTTAAAGGGAAAAAAGAAGATCTACCTGTCACGACTGATGTCATAAAGACAGTCACTCTGGATGTATACCGGATTTCATAAGAACTATCTTTATACCCCACTGAACTCATTGTAAAAACACACACAGCTCACAGTTCTGAAGAAATCTGTCTTCCTGTACACAGAGTGTGCACCATTCAGGAAGCACGATCAAAGCTGACATTTGTAAAGGAAGGATAAAGTAGTTTTCCACCTTGTCGGTGTTCAGTCAGAAAGGCGTAAGGAGAGAGCATGAAGGCTGAAGGACTCTCAGAGGGACCTGTGGAGCAGTTCACAGATTACAGGAACACATCGCCTATCCAGACCCCCAAGCAAGTGCTATTGGTGTTCACAGTGCCGGCAGGGAGCCAATAGGATGCAGCGAACAGCGCACCGCAGAGTTGACCGCATATTATAATTCATATATCCTAAACTGTTTCTGTAAACTGTACAGCTATGTTTTGTGCTGTTATAGAGTTAGCTGCATCAACAAGAAGCCTGACTATATACAGCATTAAACCTATATTGAGTCTGTTGCTATTATCAATGGGATTATTATCTTAGAGTTCCTTTTGATACAATTCTCTCATTTAAAACACATATAAAGAATGTTTCTTGGACAGCCTTTGTCCTTCAAGAAATATTGGTAAAATATGAAAGATTCTGTCACTACATGATGCAGAAAAACTAACCCACAATTTTGTGTTTATCTACATCCTGAGCCCTCCAGAATGAAAATGTCTTTGTTGCTTATTAGCTTCGTCATAAACTCAAAATAGAGAAATCTAAGTTTTAATTTAGATAAAAAAATCTTTATAAAACCATTTTTCTCAAAAAAAAAAAAAAAAACTGTCACAGTTACCCCAACATTTAGTACCTTGTGCACTCTCCCTTTGCCAATGTGTATCTTTTTTTACAAAACCAACACATTTCACTCAGAATCTAAGTGCATACACAGTATGTCTTGACCAGTTTAAATGGGAACTTTTAATTGCTTAATGGGTCAGGGGATGAGTCTATTGTGCTGACCTTTAATTGAAGGGGGACCCCACTCGCCAATCTGGACCTGTTCTCATTAGCTAAAGACACCCGTCAATCAAAATTAAAGCTCTCATTCCAAACTGCCACTGAAGCCTTTGAACACAATGTGAAATGATGTCATGCGTGATAGCTGGATGTAAAAATGATTTTAAATAAAAGGTATTTAAAATATGCTTCTCAAAACATTTTATTTGACATAGCTCCTTCCACCAAATACAATTCAACGCACATTATATAATATTAAACATTTCAGTAGAAAATAAAAAAGACATTCACAGTTCATGACACCAAGGCTCTATTTTATTTAACTGCATTGTGGTTTTCATTTATTTCAGCCACCGCCAAACTCATAAAGAAGTTTAACTGCAATTATTTGCTAATTTTGTCAGTGGCTTAAATAGTACAAATTCATTTAAATGGCTGCAGTTGTCTTAGTAATGAAAAATGAATGTTGACAATATCATGTGACCAATTTCAATCAGATTTTAGTTTGATATCAGGGGCTGATATCCTGATATCAAGTGAATGCCTTGTTTTCTTTGTTCAGTCACCTGATTTCCCATCAGGCCTCACTGCATTTGCCTTGCATTTAGACACAGTTTCAAAGTACCGAACCTTCTACTGTATAAAATAAAATATAGCAAAACTTAAATATAACAGCCATACCAAAAATACACATATAGAATATAAATTATTACGTTAACAAATTAAATAATATTAAGGAAACTTCACCACATTGGAGATCTCTGATCACCCACTTAATCAGACCTGCTGTTTGTACCAAAATAAAAATGAAATAAATGTAGCTTTCTCAGCAGTCCACGCCTGGTCAGAGAGAGAAATTCATTCGTTGTGGGAAAAAGAAAAGCGGAGTGGAATGCTTTAATCTCTGAAGATGGGGTCAAGTGCCGGGACTGAGGGTCGTCTCTTTGGAGGAGCGAATCAGCAGTTGAAGATGGAGTTTGCCCTCGTTATTCGGATGACCTTCCGCGCGCTGAGGCTGTACTCAAACCGGATTTCGTTGTGGTAGAAGTACAAATGTCCTGCAGGGGAGAACAGACAGACAAAACCAGTCATTTGCAGGGATGCGCTGTCGGAGCTGCCACTGGCTATACGTAGGTATGCACAGTAAAAAAACAATTTTTTTTTATGATGATGGAAATGTAGTGACTAGATTAGACAGAGCCAATGTCCAGCTTGATGTGAGAAGTTAAAGGAATATCTGACTAGTCTACACACAATAATTTGTATTGTAGATTGAAAAACGATATGCAAGAATCGAGAATTCCCTTATTTATACACTGTATTTATTTATGAGGGACATGTACAATCAAATTACAATGCACTTATTTTTGATTGCGCAATTCTCTCATGAATAAATTAATAATGGACAGTTTTTTCTCTCTTGTTTTCCTATATACGGATTTGTGGTACACATTATGCGGACTGTATTTGAAATGGAGTCATTTTTAGGATTTCTAGAATCTTCCGATATGTATCCCCCGTGGTTTTGCTGCTCTCACCGTAGTGAAATGCTGCGGCGTCCACTTCGTCGCCGATGCCAGGGAAGTCGTCCTCTATGTCCCGCGGGTAGCCGACGTCCATCCGTCCTTTCCTCTCGTCGTAGCTGCAGACGAAGCAGAGCTCGTTAAACCTCGCGGCTAATTACGCGGCGTTCAGACGGGCGAGAAAACGAGTCTTCATTAGCCCCGTCGTAGATGAAGCTAACGCGTGCTGTCGATCACCAACTCGCATGAACCAATCGAGAGACGCGCATCGAGCAACCAGCTGCCGATTGGTGGAGCCCATCTCCTTCCCAGACTTTAAATCGCAAATTTGGAAACGGTGACCGACAGCACGCGGGTGAGTTTCAGATTCTGGGGGAAGACGCACCTCCAGTATTTCTCATCTGTGAAAAACAGGGTCTTCCCCGTGTCCGGAACGTAGAGAGCGGCATCGATTTTGCGAACGCTTTTGGGCAGGCCCAGTTTGTGGATGTATTTGGGGTAGCCCTCCACCAGGTTGTATCCGTTGAGCGCCCACATTTTGATTCCTGTGGGAGAGGAGCATGGGAGAGGAGTGCAGGAGAGTTTTAATAGGGCCTTTCATACACAACAATGGCAGGGAGTTCCTAAATGCGCAAAGATTCAAATGTCATTCAAATATATGCTACTCAGCTGATCTATGGAAGCCCATTTCCACCAAAGAAAAAAAGATTTGCTTAATTGCGACTTTTTTTCTCGGAAATCTGACTTTTTTCTTGCAATTGACTTTTTTTCCCCTCAGAATTATGATGTTATTTCTCGCAATTAAGCAAACTTTTTTTTTTCTGTGGCAGAAACAGGACTCCATCTCACTGGGTTCATGTTCCAGTAAGTTCTCAAGGTCTCCTTAATCTGCTAACACTCTTACAACTAGGGAAGGAAGATTAACTGATTTGGTCACAAAATTTATCTCAGAAAGCACTTTTTGTAAATTAAACCTGTGATGAGATGAATCAATTGGTTTATATCTTAAAGGGAACAAAGCTTGGGCACTGTGGCCCTCCTGGGTCAGGATCGGGTGACCTAAAACTCACCGCTGAATATGAAGACCAGGTCTTTTTCGGGGTTCTCATACGCAGCGTCCACTTTCTTTGGGATGGAGGGCCAGGTGGATTTGATCAGCATCTGGTCAGGGTCAGGAAGCTGAGGATGTATGCGCCAGTAAAACCTGTCAAATGGATCAAAGGGAATTACGATCTATCACCGAGATCACGTGAGACTGTACTCTATCACACAGGACACTGGAACGGGATTACGATCTATCACCGAGATCACGTGAGACTGTACTCTATCACACAGGACACTGGAACGGGATTACGATCTATCACCGAGATCACGTGAGACTGTACTCTATTACACAGGACACTGGAACGGGATTACGATCTATCACCGAGATCACGTGAGACTGTACTCTATCACACAGGACACTGGAACGGGATTACGATCTATCACCGAGATCACGTGAGACTGTACTCTATCACACAGGACACTGGAACGGGATTACGATCTATCACCGAGATCACGTGAGACTGTACTCTATCACACAGGACACTGGAACGGGATTACGATCTATCACCGAGATCACGTGAGACTGTACTCTATCACACAGGACACTGGAACGGGATTACGATCTATCACCGAGATCACGTGAGACTGTACTCTATCACACAGGACACTGCACGACAATCTAGTTGAATTGGCTTAAACATCATTATAATCGCGTGATCGTTCAAACAGATTACAGAATTACGTTTCGTTACCTGTCTTTGAAGACGACCGTTTCCCCCCTCAGTTCAGTCACGGCATCGAAGCTGAGCATGGGGTCACACTTTTCTGGTGCCACGGGCTTGGGTTTGACATGTGGAGGGTTGGGGTTTGGACCTGTTTTGAAATGGAGATTACACCTCAGAAATGCCTCCAGTCAGATTATGGACTCCCCGTTATTTTGCACATGCCTCCCTTGCGAAAGAGGCAGTGGTTGGTTCTTCTCTGAGAACAGCAAACCCAGAGAAGGTTTTGTTTGGACGTCCAGAGTGCGGCCTTTTATACTCCATCCATTTGCTGCCTCCTTTGCACCTTCAGCTGGATGTTTTCCATGGGTCACATTTTCTGATGTTTGTTAAATTGCCCAAGTCAAATCTTAGAAAAACAAGGCGCCCTCAAATTTCAGGGGAGCACCAAACATGTGGAGTTTTAGTCCTTATTTCAGTCCACATTTTTTCTTAAATTTGACCTTTGATAAATTCAGATGTAAGAATTTCTTCTTTAAAAACAGTTCAGGACGTTCCACGCTGCGATGATGAATTAAAGGAAATATCACCACATTTAACTTTCAGGCAAAGTCACAGACCAATGCCCATTGGCTGAAACCCAGTGAAAACATGCCTGTTGTTGGGACACTCACCGTAGAGCTCTTGTATCCCATTAATGTCATCCTGGGACAGGGGACGCCCAGGGGCGTAGGAGTACACAGGGTACATCAGCGCCCCTGGGTCCGTGGAATGGGACAGGCCAAGGGCGTGCCCAAATTCATGACTTGCCACCAAGAACAGGTTGTACTCTACAGGGAGGGGGGGATAAGAGAAGGTTTTTGCATATTTATGTAGACTGTAATAAATAAAAAGTTCAAAACTATGAGAAACTGTATACAAAACAAAAATAAGTCAACTATATATATATTACCATGTGAGTCTTTTGACCAGTTCTCATCTTCATCAAAGTGAGTATCCCCACCAATCCCTATTCCGGGGGGGTAGGCGTGGGCAAGCAGCCCATTCTGGCCATCGAAGGGGTTGAAGTCTCCATGCTCTAAAGACAACGAAACAAACAGTCTTACTTCTGCGACGACGAGAACACAAATACGTACGACCGCCATTTCCGCTCTGGCTCATGCAGAGGCGCACTGCGGCGGAGACAGTTTTCCATTTTCGTGTTTAAAATCAGCGGCGAACACTTCAGACCCAATACTCAGGTCAAACGAGTTCAGTGTAATCACCTTCTTTATCTGGTAAATTAAATGTGTGAGTGGGGATAGAGCCTGTACACACTGCGTCTATGCAAGGGAAAAACTGGACATTATAGTCATAATGGCTGTCTCATTCCTGCTTTCTCAGAAAGAGGAACGTAGGTGGAGGGGTGGGGGAGAAACTGCAAGCTGAGTAGATCACTGAGTGATTTAAGATGACTGCTAGAAGGAAAATAATTATAAATATTTGTTGCAGATAATGGAAATGTTGACGGCAGCAAGGTCACCTTTCGCGCCGAAGGAGATCATGATGTCAGCGATGCCCTCGTGCAGTTTCTTGAAATGCAGAGGGGTCACTTCGCTCCAGACGTTGAAGGCATTGCGGATGGCCTTGTCCACATCGGACTTCGGCAGGTCCGGAGTGTAGTTCTCTATCCTGCGAGACGGTGCCAGAGATGTTTCAAAAGGAGGACGTGCAGAATCAAATCATCAAAAAAAAGTAGACTCATGGATAGTGATATTGTAGAAAATATGTTTTTTGGGGGTGCAACTGACACATTCATTCAATCTGTTAGTAAGAAGAGAGAGTATATCCGCACAGTTCTATTCTGATGTTTCGACCTCAAAGGTCTTTGTCAGGTACATCATTGGTTGAAACATTGTACCATTAAATCACTTTGGGAGCAGAAAGAACAGTGTGTGGATATACTCTCTCTTCTTACTAACTATTTTTTTATCCTGCACCTGTTGGAATTGGATGTGCGTGCATTCCCCCGGACTGCAACATTCATTCAATCTATCATGTTTTTATTTCAAATATTTTTGATGGGCCAAGTAGAATAATACTAAAGACACACACTGGTATAGTGTGTAAAGCTGGATGAAAACGGACAAGCCTGTACAGTAGTGTGTATTTTTCTACTTGGTTATTGATATTGGACCAATGCACCTGGTTTCACATTCCAAGGTAAAGATAAAGACGCAAACTTTTGTAAAAATATTTTTGATGGCAAATACGCTTTGATGAAATTTTTCCAGCTCTTCTGAGCTTGCGATTATGGCGATGACGGCGTCAGGGGGCGGCCCTACCTGAAGGTCACGTTCGTGCTCGGCCATTTGAGGTTTCTGGGGAAGAAGTTGTACTCTCCCACATCCGGGACACCGCAGCGGGGCATGCTCATCACTTCCAGGGTGTTGGAGTCCAGGTTCCCCGTCACCTTCAGCCGAAAAAAAGGCCTGCATCTCCCGGACCTTCTGCCTCATGGTGTCCGAGGCCTTTCCAGCCCCCTGGAGCCCTAAGGGCAGGTTGTAGAACCTGCGCAGGTATTTCTGGACAGGAAATGGAAAAATGGAAAAAAACGCATCACAACCGGTCACCGCGTCCTACCTGTACAACAGGAGCAGGGAGCTCTGTTCCAGGGGGGCTTGGGGATCTGTTTCTGGATTTCAGGGCCCACTTGCAGCATTAAATGTTTACTTAGCCCACATTTAATTTACCCATGGTTTTAGCTAAGATTTTAGCTAAGACAGGGGAAGACTGTCCCTGCATGAGATGTTTACTCTGGTCTAACCCATGAGTGACCCAGCGTTTGTGTTCTGTTTGCAGTGAACTTGTTAACTGAGCCAGGCTACATGATGGAAACAGTGCCCTGTGTATATGCTGGCCCTTCTAGAACAGAGTTCCACACCCGTACTACAAAACCTAAGCCAGAGGGGTTTCATTTTATTTCATAAGCTGCAGCTCACCACTGAACATCTGATTCCACTAATCAAGGTCTTGATTGAAGACCTGACTAATTAATTGAATCAGATTCTTGCTACAAATGCCTCCACCCATACTGGCCCTTCTCAGATAAAACTGGACACTTCTGCCTTAACACATTTTAGACCAGGCATAGCAGTGTGGTTTAATTATACCTGAACTAGGCAGCTAACCAAACATTTGCTGGTTCAGTACCCATGTGCACTGCTGTTTCACCCTTGAGAAAGACACACAGCCTGAATAACTTCATTCAAATTCAATTTTATCTGCACATATTTGTCAGAAGTCAAAGGCATATACTAATTGTATTCATGTAAAAATGTGTCTGCCATGAAAGCGTATAAGGAAAAAAATAATAGCGCTCACTTTTTATGATGCGAAAACGAAGTCATAAATGTCAAAGATAAACAGCCAGTTCACCCCAAACCGCACGTTTTCTCCTGACGTTTCTCACAGCTGTGCCGGTGCTGGGTGCCCTGATGTTGGGTTAGTTCCCTCCCCGGGGCCTTTGCTAAAAGCAGCGCTCCACAGGAAGTGATCCTGCGGCCGGGGTTTTTTCGGCAGGTGAGTAAACACCGCGGCTCTCTTTCACGCTGCTGAGCCGCGTGTCAACGCGCGGTCTTTCATCCTCGCTGTTTCACCGTCTCAGCAAAGGAAGTCTTTTAAAAAACCTGCCAAGCATCCCAGCTGTGCTGACGGAAAAGTGCTGGGGTGTTGGCTTTTATGATACACGTAAAACAGGTAGCTTCAGTCGCTGCCTCTCAGGGGAAAGTTCATAGTGGATATGGTTGTAACTGCGCACACAGCCTCAAAATGACAAGTTTTCACAAACATTAGCGTTTGTTTTGTGTGATTGTTTTTTGTATCTCAAAGGCATTTTAAAGCAGAACCTTGGATTCACTATTCTTATTCATAGACTTCCATTGATTTCAGAAATGAAAATATGACGCCTTTTTAATGTACGAATCAAATCTGAAAGAAAAAAGAAAGTGCTGTGGACTGCAGTCATTGTCAAGTCAAAAAGAGAAAATGAATGAACATAATGTTAATTTATAGGGAGACATGCAGGCTACCTTTAAGAATTTCATGGAAGTACCTAAGTGGATCCAGCACTCAAATAAATAATTTTTGGTAACACCAAACACGAAGTTCCAATTAGTTAACCATTGCCTCAAATTTAATTTAAAAATCTACACTTGTTACTATATCTATGCTAAAAGAGATGTCACTCACCTTTCACACGTAAATGTAGCCTACCACAGGCACTTAAAAGCCATTAACTGCTTTATACTCTATGTCTTAAACATTCAAGAGGAAAGAATAATGTATACTTTTGGATAGTAACAGAAAACCACAATATAATCATTGATAATATTTTGCTAATATTCCATTAATTTGACCTTAATAAAGTGTTTCCAAGCTTAATTTGTGGACATTTGAATTTCTCTTTTTACACCACAGCATGGACTCCACGCACATTAATCTGCCCTTAACATTAACTCTCAATAAAATGCATGGTTTTTTTCTGTACAAACACAGTTGGTGAGTCTGATGGGTTCAGTATTCATATAAAAACTTGTTTTTGCATTTTGCTATTGCACTTAATTGAAGTTAAAATTTAGTATTAACTTGATAAGTTGATATCACAGTTGATATCATAGTAGGCACACAAGCTTTAGATTATACCACATAAAGTAAAGCAGGTTTCGGGTAGCCTGTAAGCTTACCTCTGCTGAAAGCCAGTCCTTTGTCTCTATGCCGCTCTCTTCAGTAGGCAGCGGTGCGGCTAAGGAATGCGCAAGAGTCAGGAGGAGGATGAGGACGGTCGTTTCCATGGCGCCTGTCACCTGGGAGCTCTGTCACCACTTGTAGCAGTTTTGAAAACCGCTCGCAGTATTTATAGGAGAAACGGGGATTTTCCCCTCCTCTCTTCCCTATCAAGTGACATCAGTGATTCATCTAAAAGCCACTTCCTCTCCTGGCTCTGATACAGAAAGCCAGCGTGGGGAAAGGGGGAAAATTATTAGTATTAGGGGGGGGCGGGGGCGGGGGGATCACTGTGGTGAAATGGTGAAATTCTATGGAAAACAGTCTTTCCTAAGCGATGGCAGATGTAAACTCACTTGGCCGAGCCAAGTGAGTTTACATCTATAAGATGTAAAATGATAAGAGTAAACTTCACTCGTACATCAACTTTTAGCTGAATGTTCATAAACAGAAAAGCACAATGAAAACAGGATATACAGTAATTGGCAACGTCTGGTAAAAATAGAAACACATTAAAATAAAAGAATATTCAGCATTGATATCGACAGGTCAACAAAAGCCATCTTTGTGTGTGTTCTGCTCCGTAAAAGAGATTATTTTTTTATTAAAGATCTGTTCAAACATTACAAACGGTTTATCAACATATTTTATTTAAATATTGGTCTGTACTATTCACTTTGCCAGAGGCAGTTAATGTTACCTTTTCAGTCTCTGTAGTAATAGTTCATATATTTGTCGTCTGGACACTGGGTTATAGTGTTTGGACCTGACACATACAGTAGCATCAGTTATTATAAAGCAGCCCTGATAAATTATCTGTACAGCAAAAACAAGTACAATTGTACGTTATTTTTCCATTTCATTGAAGCATACAGTGTAGCCAAATTATATTTAAACTCTTCATGTAGAAAGCTGTTAATTTCACCCCAATATCTCACCCGCCATTGAGAGACAGCATTTTGTATTTTAGTAATTTTAAATGATCTTTGCAGAAAATGATCTGTTTTGAATAGAGAAAATATTTTAAATACTTGCGTCAGCCATACCATCCTATGGCGTTTCCCTGCGCCCAGGTCGATATGAAGGTTACTTTGGACTTGGACGAGACACCAGTGGAAATGATGTTATTGCTGAAGTGGTGCTAGTGGCCAAGATGACTGGACTGAAACCAATGCAGTCCAGAGCAGTATGGGGGACACTGCGCTGTAGGAAATGCGGTATTTCAGATGAGACATTAAACCAAGGTGCTGACTAACTGTGGTCAATACAGAACCCATAATATTTATCACAGAGCTGTGGTTCCCTGGCGGTCTGACCAAACTGCAAACTTGGCTTTCTTAATCTGGCTGCCTAATCCTCCCCTAAACTAACAGGATTACAAATCAATCCCTCGGTTAATGTGTAGTGAGATTTAGATTTTTTGTGTGATGATTTTTTTATTTTCGATCATTGAGAAGCAGCTCTCGGGACGTCAGTATAGTCTTCTCCACTATGGTAGAGAGGGTTCCGAAGACCCCCCACCCAAAATGTGGAGACCCCCAGGTACTCCCACACAGTATGTAGGAGGTTACCTATTGTTACCTGAACAGAGATAGTAAATAGGAGTCTCTCTTTGATTCAAATGGAACAGATTAAGCGGAGTGAAATGGGTCCTGTGGATGAAGTTTAGATGCATCAACTGGTGATTATGATTTTGCCAATCAAGTTTGTTGTCTGGAATTCTCAAGTCTTTTTTCCATAACATATGAATAGGTGGGGTTTATCTGATGCTTTAATAAGTGCCTCATACAGCCCTGAGACAGTGTCCCCCGGCCTCTCACAGTTTCTGTAGCGTCCCCACGGAGTGTGCGTTCCCACGGAAATCCACTGCGGTAAGTATTTTAGCGCAAAATGGCTGTCGTGCATGACCAGAAGGATGCTAAATACTGGTGAAGTTGGGGGTGAATCATCTTTCACTGGAAAACGAAACATTGATAATGATGAAAGGCGCTATATGAATGTTACGTAACATTTTAACAGTCCTGGAGGTGAGCTGACTAGCAGCCGCACACGTACGCATCACAGCAGGGTAAACGCTTTAATGAGGGCGACGGACTGAGCGGGGCTGTGACGAACATCCACGCCAGTCTGACTCAGCCCCGGATAATTCTGCACTGCAGTCTGCTGCCTGACTGGCCTCATTTCCAGAAATAAATAAAGCGACAGACGGCACATCTGCTCCATCTTCACGGCTTCATTGTGTTCAAGGTTCAATGTTCAAGGTTATCTTTATTGTCCTTTTTTGTAGCCAGGGTTCACATGAAGACTACAAGAATACAAAAGGACAACATCACGACAACATCAACACAATAAAATCACTGAGCTAGTGCAGGAAAATGGAAATTCATACCAAGTAAAAATGTGTGCAAATGTACAAGTGTGCAAGTGTGCAAGTGCGCAAATGTACAGGGGTAGAACTGGAGTAGACCTACAAATAGGAGTAGAACTGGAGTTCAGTGAAGTCATGTCATATTTTTATTTGCTATTTTACAGTGACAGACCTGGCTCCTTGCGCAGTACTTCAAAAAAGTACATCACAGCCAGCGGGCTTGTCCTGCTAAAAGACGTATGTGCAGTGTGTGTGCAGTGTGTGTGCGTGTGTGTGTGTGTGTATGTGTGTGTGCAGTGTGAGTGCAGTATATGTGTAATGTGTGTGCAGTGTGTGTGCGTGTGTGTGTGTGTGTGTGTGCAGTGTGAGTGCAGTATATGTGTAATGTGTGTGCGTGTGTGTGTGTGTGTGTGTGCAGTGTGAGTGCAGTATATGTGTAATGTGTGTGCAGTGTGTGTGCGTGTGTGTGTGTGTGTGTGTGCAGTGTGAGTGCAGTATATGTATAATGTGTGTGCAGTGTGTGTGCGTGTGTGTGTGCAGTGTGAGTGCAGTATATGTGTAATGTGTGTGCAGTGTGTGTGCGTGTGTGTGTGCAGTGTGAGTGCAGTATATGTGTAATGTGTGTGCAGTGTATGTGCAGTGTGTGTGCGTGTGTGTGTGTGTGTGTGTGTGTGTGTGTGTGCGTGTGTGTGTGCAGTGTGAGTGCAGTATATGTGTAATGTGTGTGCGTGTGTGTGTGTGTGTGTGTGCAGTGTGAGTGCAGTATATGTATAATGTGTGTGCAGTGTGTGTGCGTGTGTGTGTGCAGTGTGAGTGCAGTATATGTGTAATGTGTGTGCAGTGTGTGTGCGTGTGTGTGTGCAGTGTGAGTGCAGTATATGTGTAATGTGTGTGCAGTGTATGTGCAGTGTGTGTGCGTGTGTGTGTGTGTGCAGTGTGAGTGCAGTATATGTGTAATGTGTGTGCAGTGTGTGTGCGTGTGTGTGTGCAGTGTGTGTGTGCAGTGTGAGTGCAGTATATGTGTAATGTGTGTGCAGTGTGTGTGCGTGTGTGTGTGCAGTGTATGTGCAGTGATGCTGGTCATGCCACCCTTGTGATTGGCAACGTTACAGGGTGGTGCATAGTTAAACGTAGCTAAAGGAGTGAGAGTCTCAGCAGGTAGGACTGTCCCTGGCTCGTAGCTCCTCTGGCTTGCCATGTATTAAGCATCAACAACAGTACAAGAAATCAATTGCATTGCAATATTGACTCATATCGGTTTAAGCATTTATTAATTTATTACCGGGCTCTGAGCTATTGGGTCCAGGTCCTTTTGTTTTTGCCCCAATTTCTCCCCAATTTAGTCATTATACCAATTCCCCGTGTGTATCACGGTCCTGGTCGATGCGCTATCCTCTGTCGGTCTGGGGAGAGTGGAGTCGCCGGCCGCTTCTTTTCACCTGACAGTGAGGAGTTTCACTGGAAATGCCTAATGTGTGCGGAGGTTCACGCTATCTCCCCCAGATCCCCTCCCTGCTGAACAGGCGCCCCGACCAACCAGTAGGAGTCGCTAATGCAATCATCAACGACTCATACCCTCACCGGCTTCCCACCCGCGAACACTGCCAATTGTGTATCTAGGAATGTCTGACCAAGCCGGAAGTACTGCTGCCGGTGATTGAACCTGGGTCTCTGCGGTGGTAGGCGAGTGCTTATACCTCTACACTATCCAGACGGCCCCTAGTCCAGGTCCTTCATGATGTCATAAAGGACCTGATGTAATGGTCAGTAAAAAAATTTTGTCTCATTGCATATCTCCTTCCATAGTTTGAGGGAAATTAAATTATTCTGTCCTGCTAAATCAATCTCTTTGAATCGGAGCTAAACACTCCTTTGCCATAGAAAATCATTGTTCCCATTATCAACCAAGATTTTTCACAGTTAGCTGTAGTTATTTTGCTATTTTTTTCGCTCTTAATCCCTCTACCAAACGTATCCCTCACCTATCTCCCTCCTTCCCCAGCCCGCTCTTTCTCCCCCCTTCTACATCCCTTTGTGATGGTGCTACCTAACTGGCTAGCCAACAAGACTAGTTGGATTACCCCTCAATCTATAGTTTTCCTTTCGTTATCGTTATTTCATTTCGTTTTGTTATGAAGCCTCCGTTTCCATTGCAAGCATACTGCATTTACCCCATGTGTGTGCCCTCCCTGGATACACAACAATAGAGGACACTTTTTCCTAAGAATGATGCAATTCATAAGAAATGGGTGGGGTTTTTAAAAGCTTTGGCTACACTAGCCCATACAAGTTACTCATACAATCTTGAGGGTTTTTTCAATACAGATTTTGTGTTATTGTAGTTATGGACCTTGCTTTGAATACACATTTGGTGGATGTCTATTGGATATACCCCTCTGTGATACTTTATGGTAGTTTTAACTATTTTCAGCCCCATTACACTCACTCACTAAATAGTTGAATCAAGTGTCATAATGCCAGGCTACCTGAAAAACCTGTACGCATATCAGGCATATCAGGATATGGACTGTACAGGCCATATCAGACTGGACACCCCCAATATAACATTTTTATTACTAAAGATGTGCCGGTCAGAGTCAATTAAGGTTGGGAACTGAATCCGCCACCTTCCAGCAACAAGTTTTGTCCTTCTAATGCATTACGGCCATTAGATTGAATGAGGGAGCGCAAGTCAAGCTAAGACAGGCTGTGTAGCAGTTATAAGGCAGGCCTGCATGGAAGGGGATTTCTCCAGCTCTGGTGATTAGGTAGAGACCTGCGATTTCACAGGAATTCATGAGCGCTGAACTCCTGGCTCCTAGCAGCACACATTACTGTCCATTTAGCACATACCATGTCAGGCTCAGCCATATACTTACAGGAGGCATGTAGGCAAAAAAGCCTTCTATTATAGCTCTTAGCTTTGCTGCATTATAGACAGATTTTCAATGTGCAAACAAGCTACGTACACACAATAGGGTTGTGCAGAGGCTCTGAACTTTAGGAGACATCAGTGTCAGTGGACAGACTATAATGTTTCCAGACAACACGTTGAGAAGAGAAATGTTTCGTTTTTAATGTGTCGTTGCTCAACGTGATCTCCTCACAGCGCTCCATCTCCCGGCCCCTCACCTTATCATAAAATGTCTGCGCTCCTTGTGCCGTCGGTAATCTTGGGGTTAACAGCTCTGCTGGGCCTACTGGTCACAGTTGGAATTGCATGGGGTCTAGATAGAGTCAGCGAAACTGTTTAATGTATGCTTTCAGTCACATTTTTAACGTATTATCCATCCCCTCTCTGTAAAGGAAGGCTCGCTAACCCGTTCTTTACACCACAGTTCTGAAGCATCATAAATTGGATTATTATTATTTTTTTTTTTAAATCAGATGGCTGAAAAAGTAGACCTCATCAACTCCATATCTGCAAAGAATGTGCTCATTAGTATTGTGTATTATGGGACTGGTTGTTATGGGCGCATCTTCAGCATGAGAACATGTGGAAATACCCCAATGCATCAACACTTTTAGCCTCGTTGTGGGGGCTTCAGTTAGGTAAATATGGACCGTTGTTTCCTGACATATCTGGCCTCCTTTGCACCCGGCTTGTGGCCATCACTCATCGCTGTCTTGGCACTGAGTCACGGTAAAAGGAAGCTTCAAGGGGGATTTTTTGATGTTTATTTTCAGTGGATTCAAAGCCTTAGGCGGGTGCGTGCGTTACAAACATGACGCTTACACCTGGGGGGGGGGAGGGGGGAGGGGGGGGGGGGGCGCACCAGGCTCAGATTAGACAAGTTATCACAAACAGAAGAAACACCATGCGCAGAAATTTTTTTATTGCAGCGGATTCAAAGCCTTAGGCGGGTGCGTGTGTTACAACATGATGCTTACATCTGGGGGCGGTGGGTCGGGGGGGGGGGGGGGGGTCGTTAGCTCACCGTTCCCGGCTATCACTCAGGGAAACTCTCGCATCGAGGAGGAGGAGACGTCAGGTGCGGGGGCTAGCAAGACAAAAGCCTGGTGCGGCAGCTGGATTTCTTTCAAACCCCCGCAACCTATACATGAAAATGAAGCTTACAACCTGTAGTTTCAGCCGTATGTGTTAATTTCCTCCATTTAAAAAATCCAGTCGAAATATTTTACCTTGTATTTCAGTTAATATTCATCCGTTGATACATACATGCTGTATGTATCAGCCATAGGTCTTGGCTATCTAATGAACACGAAATCCATCCAGATTTTCATTGTGGGCTAACAGTTACATTACATTACAGGCATTTAGCAGAAGCTCTTATCCAGAGCGACTTACACAACTTTACATAGCATTTTACATCGTATCCATTTATACAGCTGGATATATACTGAAGCAATTTCGGTTAAGTACCTTGCTCAAGGGTACAACGGCAGTGTCCTACCCGGGAATCGAACCTACGACCTTTTGGTTACAAGTCCAGTTCCTTACCCACTGTGCTACACTACGTCCAGTTGCCACCAAGGGAAAATATGAGGACATCAGATGGTTTGCAGTCTATCCAAACTTAGTTCAGTAGGGGGAAAAAATAAAACAGGCAAAAAAGTTCATGTATTACTGTTATGTAATTACTGTTGAAAAGTTGTAATTCACGTTTCCCTAGCGAACTGTTAACACATCAAGAAACGCGAACACAGCATAATTGGAATTTAAGATTATTCCCTTCAACTGAAGGACATTTTTCTATATATCTTTACTGTAAATAGTTTCTATTTCCAGTGCAAAACAGAATCTTTCCATTTATATATTATTTCAGTTTCTTATTGTCAAATGGCCCCCCAGTTAAATTTAACTTGACTTCCTGTATAAACCACGCCCACTTCCTGTCTTCTATCCGAATATAGATACAGATAATTTTGTTAGTTGAACAGATACAGATACAGATAATGACGTCTCTGCACACCCCTAGCCCTTACAGTGAGCTCCATAATGTTTGGGACAAGAACATTCTTTTTTTTCCCCTTGATCTGGCTCTGCACTGCACAATTTTAGATTTGTAATAAAAATAATTCACGTGCGGTGTATTTAACGGTATTTGTAAACACTTTAGTTTCGCCATGTAGAAATTACAGCACTTTGTATCCATAGTCACCCAATTCAAGGCACCATAATGTTTGGGACATATTAGTGTTATGTGAATTAAATTAGTCATGTTTAGTACTTTGTTGCATATGCTTTGCATGCAATGCTTGACGTCTGTGACACACAGACAGCACCAGGTGCTGAGTGTCTGCTCTGGTGATGCTCTGCCAGGTCAGCTCTCTTCAGCTCCTGCTTGTTTTGGGTGCTAGTTGCCATAGGATTTCTCTTCAGCATAGAAAATGCATGTTCACATGGATTCAGATCGGGGGCATCACTTGTCCAGTCAAGTATTTTCCAGTTTTTGGCTCTGAAAAATTCCTTTGTTGCTTTAGCAGCATGTTTGGGACCAGTTTTGCTGTAGGATGAAGCATCGTCCCATGAGTTTGGAGGCATTTGCTTGAACTCAAGCAAATAAGATGGTTCTGTACACTTCAGAATTCACAGAGTGGTCTGTGTTCCTGTGCTTTATATGCTCACATCATAAGCCTGTGCTTACTTTTGTGTAAACGTGTTTGCTGCACAATGAAAATTGCTGCTTTACATTGGTGGTGGTTGAAGGCAGTTTCTTCCCTTCTTTGAGGTGATGAGAGGAAATTGATTATTATCCTTTTTATTACTTAAAGGTATAAATTATATGCTGTATTAATTTAATTTTGACACATATGAACAACAAAATATTACTGTTCTTACGCAAGACCAGTAGACACTGTAGACCTGCTGCACTGTACAGAGTTAGCAGTAGGTGGCAGCAGAGTACCTTTCCCAGCTGAATAGAACAATTTGCTGCAGAAACTGTAGTACAGTATAGAAGACTTATCCGTGCATCTGGGATGGCACTGAACATAAATATGAATAATATTCTTCACTGGCCACAGAAATTGTCCGGGCCAATCAGAAACATACGCTAAAACTGAAATAATATATATTTTAAAGAAGACTCCATAGAGTGAACCTCCCTTTAGGACTTAAACAAAAGGTGAAATAGTAATCTACTGAGGTAATTACATTTTACAGATTTATTATTTAATATCCAAAATCGTAAGTATCCAAAGTATATACACTACATTTACAAAAGTATGTGGACCCATGTACTTGTTAAACACCTAATTCCGAAACCATGGGCATTAATGTGGAGTTGGACCCTCCATTGCTGCTGTAACAGCCTCCACTCTTCTGGGAAGGCTTTCTGGTAGATTTTGGAAAATGGCTGCAGGGATTTGCTTCCATTCAGCCACAATAGCATTAGTGAAGTTTGGCACTGATGTCGGGCGTAAGGCCTGGTTCGCAGTTGGCATTCTAATTCATCCCAAAGGTGTTTGATGGGTAAAGGTCAGGGCTCTGTGCAGGCCAGTCATGTTCTACCCCACCAAACTCAGCAAACCATTTCTTTATTGACCTTGCATTGTGCATGAGGGCATTGTCATGCTGAAACAGGAAAGGGCCTTGCCCAAACTGTTGCCACAATGTTGGAAGCACGCAATTCTCTAGAATGTTATTGTATGCTGTAGCCCAAATCAGGAAAAACAGCCTCAGACCATTATTCCTCCCCCACCAAACTTCACCGTTGGCACTATTTGGGCCAGTACAGTTGGCACTATGCATTCCACCAAACCCAGATTTGTCTGTCAGACTGGCAGACAGTGAAGCGTGATTCATCACTCCAGAGAATGTGTTTCCACTGCTCCAATCCAATGGCAGTGTGCTTTACACCTCTCCAGCTGACGCTTGGCATTGCATGTGGTGATCTTAGGCCTGTCTACGGCTGCTCAGCATTGTAAACCCATTTCATGAAGCTCTTGACGAACAGTTCTTGTGCTGATGTTGTTTCCAGAGGTAATAAAGCTGAAACACACTGACGTTTCAAACGCGTGGGTCCTCCAGTTTGCGATCCCTGCAATATTTATTTTAGGCACATTAAACATACCTTTCCCCTAATTACTCAGTTTGGTGCATGAGACAAAATATTCGCATTATGTCCACAAACCTTCATGGAAATATTAAATACACATTTGCATACACGTTCATATAATGAATTTTTCATACAGTAGAGCAACTCGAATTTGCATTAATTTTGTCCGAGCTGTACTTTTTTATTTTTTTTATTTTTTTTAAACCAGCACAAGGTATTTCGGTAAAGGACTGAGGTCAGGAAATTTGAAGGCTCCTGATTTACTGCCACTCATCTCCGTTCTAGGTCAGTACGTAGCTTGCTGCACGTGTACCAATTCCCGGGTCCCGGAGGCGCATTGTCAATGACTATTGTTAGGCATTTGGCATAACTGCAACATAGACCCAACGGGTCGTGATTTAACTCTGACACAAACCTCCCGTACAGCTATATACTTAAGTCCAATTAGCGTCCATTAAATCCGCATGGATTTGCGATATCCACCCGAACGTTCGTAGCTATTGCGCTTACAACGCTGTTACGATTCCCTCCATAATTACGCAATGTTTACAGCATCGCATTGTGCAAGCCGCGGTATTTCCTGAGGTTATCTGTTGCTTCAAAATGGTTTGCGTGGGGCGGATGGTCACATCAACACTCAACAGGGGATACTGAGCAATACTAACACTCGGCATCGACATGCCGTCTCCGGTTTATGCCTACGCGGCTGAGAAACCCTATAACCCATAAGCAACAGATTCGTCTAAAGATCCAACAGCCATAGTTAACACGAGGATTGCGCTGTCATTTACGTGGTGATGAGCCACGTGGTGTGACCTAAAGCACATTTTAAAGCGCCCTAGCTTGTTCCATGTGCTTGTTTGGTTGTTTGTGTTATTTATTGAAAACTGTGTTGTTGTTGTTTTACCGAAAGGATAAAGAAGGAAATTATATTTAAGTTGTGGACTAAAAAAATACCACGGACAAAAATATTCATACTCACTCATCGTACAGATCGAGAGTACTCAGAATTAGCTCTGTGAAGTCCCCCACCATCTACTGAAACATGCTAGGTAGGTGTGTGTATGCGAGTCAGATTCATGGTGATGCGCATTTTTAACGCAAACATTACTGTAACGCCCCTGTTTCTTCCGTAGGATTTCTATTTTTCGTGCCTACAGTGTTTGCTTTCAATTACACTAAAATATTTACCATAAATATCTACAGGAGACCGGCGGTATGAACTACTAACAACCAGTCGTCTATACAGGAGGCTTGAGCCCATGCTTAAAATAAAAGTTTTTTTTCTAGCAAAAAATTATGAAACATATGCTGAAAAACACCCCCTTCGCCGTTTTAGAACAATTTCCACCAGTTACTACGGTATTTGGAGAACGAAGAAAATATTTCCATAATGAAGAGTTATTTCACTTCCACCATCTCCTATTATATCTTATGAGAATTTACTGGCAAAAGTACTACTACTACTAATAATAATAATAATAATCCCGAGATACAAAAATACCAAGAAAACGCAAACAGGAGAACACGATGAAACAGGGA
Organism: Anguilla anguilla; assembly: GCF_013347855.1. Taxonomy (NCBI): domain Eukaryota; kingdom Metazoa; phylum Chordata; class Actinopteri; order Anguilliformes; family Anguillidae; genus Anguilla; species Anguilla anguilla. The sequence goes on from NC_049212.1 coordinate 10,612,759, forward strand.
AAATACTCATGAGGCTAGAAACACAGCCATAGAACTAGGAAAGTTCGCACTAAGACTCAGCAGGGACACTACGGAAGCAGACAATCAATTAACGTGTGAAAACTAACAAAGAAATGATCATTTAGGCATCACAACCAAGCCAATTAACACAGACGAGATACGGAAACACAAGGAAAGGGTCAGCAGGAGGAATTGGTGACACATATCCCGTGTCCGTTTGATACGTTCCCCAGACATTCATGAACAGCTCCACCGATCCAGCACAGATGCTGATATTTGGCCCACAATTTAATCAACTTTTCATTAAACTTTGACTCAGGATTAAAGACAAGAGCAAGCTCATTTTGTCACAAACACTGTTGTAAATTAAAAGTTTACTGAATCTTTGAACCCCGGTTCTGTTCTTGAACAGTTTAACAAACGAATCCTGGCCATCTTAATGTTTTCCAACCAAGGTATACACCAGCAAGCATGTCAAAAAAGCCCAGAAACTCTAAAGCAGGATTCTCAAAGGCATGTCCTGGAGGTCAGCAGTCCCTGTAGGTTTTTTGCTTTCCTTTGAACCAGCCATACATTTAAGTACTGGAAAAACAAAAAGGAATTGGAACAGAGATTTACTGAATTACAACCTATATTGAGTTGCAAGAGTGCTGGTCATTTTTTTTATTTTTTATTTAGTTTGTTTTATGACAAATCCCACTTTGTGAAATAACCAAACCCCTTTTTGTTTTTGCTCATGCAATAATAAGCATTTAGAATTCTTTAGGATTAACTGTGTGTAATCAGTACATGTTTCTGAAACTTCCAAACAGAACTGTGGCTGAAAATGGCTGACTCATACGGCAGTGTTTCATGTGTCACAATCAGGGTAGATCTTCCACATTCTGACCGGTTAAGCTCCAAAGCTCTTCAGCATTGTCAAACAAGGTCGTCCAGAGGTAATGCAATTAGTTTAATTGATGCTGTGCCACATTGTTGATATTGATCTAAATATACCTTTATGATGCTTGAAAAAAAGGTGGGTTTGGCATAAAATGAGACAGGGTCATGCAGAAAAGAACCTAATCCCCACTGAGAAGTATGGTGGTGGGTCAGTGATGTGGAGCTGTTTTACTTCCAAAGGCTCTGGGAACCTTATTAGGCATCATGAACTCCATCAAACACCGGGAGATTATAAATCAAGATCGGGCTGCCTCGGCCAATGGACTAAAACCTGGTCATAGTTGGATCTTCCAGCAGGACTGTGATCCGAGGAATACCTCCGAATCCACACAAAACCGGTTCACTGAGCACAGAATCATGCTTTTGCAATGGCCATCCCAGCCCCCTGACCTAAGCCCCATTGAAAACCTGTGGGGTGAGCTGAAGAGGAGAGTCCACACGTGAGGACCAAGGACTCTGAAGGATCTGAGAAGATTCTGTATGGAGGAATGGCCTCATGCATTTATATGTGCTCTCCTACCTCATCAAGCATTATAAGAGGAGACTCACAGCTGTTATGTTGGCAAAGAGAAGTGCATGGACTACTAAATGCAAAAAGATGTGTGTCACAGTTACTGGCACGCACATCTTCTTCAGAATAAAAATCATTTTCATATGCATACTATGTATGCACTTTTCCTGGGCTAAATGCTCTCATAAACCATCATGTTTTTATCCCTCTGATTTCATGTTTAATTAATGAAGTCCTGTTGAATGTTTGGAATAAAAAAAACAATGCAGGCAGCTGGTTTTTTTCCCCTCTCTCCTTTAACCCCTCCCAAATTTCATGCTTCAGTTTTGCGTCTTTCTCAGTTTCACCTAAATGAGTCACAATAACAAGCTATAAGGCAATCTGTTTTTTAACCAGGACACCAGCTCCGCGGAATTCCTAACCTAGCCCAGGTCAGCCATTGTCAGGACGTTTCACCTGTCAGGAATCGGGGATGTGTCGCCTGCTGTTCCTGTGGACGTGGGCCGTGGTTCTGACCCTGGCCCAGCCGGACCCCCTGGCACCTGCTGCAGGACCTGCTGATGACAGAGTGACCCAAAGCGAACTCACCATGGCTACAGTAAGAGCACCCTTTTATTGGCTTGGAGCACAGATTGAGGAGCTCTCAGCAGGCAGATGCACCCTTTCTCCATTCTTGCTTATAAGAGGGGTAATAGAGGACATTCACTTGTGTGTATGCGCTTTGAGGGCTTACAATGCTAATATTATGTTACAATTTTTCAAGCGCAAGTCATGTGATATATTTTAAGTGGCAGTTATATTTGTCTCTCTTTTTGCTATTTATGATGTGGTAGCATATATTAATCGTCCCGCTGAAGTGAAGATACACCCCAGAAAAAAATAATAAACATGTAGACAAAGATTGTGTGGTGAAAGCCAAGTTTGTGGGAGTGTCCGCTCAGCAATGAAAGAGATAACACAAATGCACATTCACTCATCCACAAAGAGGGACCACAAACCCTATTAAAATGCTATACAGAAATTAAATGCAGATTCCTCTGATGGCATACTGTTTGATCTGAATGTTCAGGCAGACATTCCTTTCAGACGGCAGGGGGTGAACCATTGTTGCCATGTGACCGTTCTTGCAGCCAGATAGCTGCAGGTTTGAATCCCAAGTTGGAACAGTGTGGTTTTACTCTTGAGTAACCTACTCGAAAGGCACTCAAAAGCTTCAGGAAAACACACACTGACCTTCAGATTATAGAGTTACATCTGCAGGCAGGGAATTAGAGAGATATCAAGCTTTAGAATACTGAAGGCACAAGTTTCATGATTGGGTTACATGACAACAATATCAGCTTGTCAGATCATGATTTGAAAATGAACTTCAGCTGTTAATCTCACAACAAAGCAAAAAGGACATTCTTGTGTTAATGACTAGTCTTTCAGATAAACATAACGTAGAAGACCGTGATTGTAAACTAAGCGCTTAACATCCAGCTTTGCAAGTAGATGGTGTGTCATTAGCTGACACACCCTGAATATGGAGATCATTCTAATCGAAGGCAGAATGTTCTGCGATGCTCCAGTACAATGGAACTGCGATCATTCTTGTTCATATTTTATAATGAAATCTTTATAGGCACTCATCTGCTGAAACACGATACACACAGTTCATGGGGCACTATTTGAGCAGCTTCAGAGATGGATATGCTAAAATTATTAATTTGAACAACTATATACTAATTCTGTTAATAACAAAACAGAAATAAATACTGAGCGCTGTTTAACTTTCCCCAGAGGGACAACTTTATGCCGATTATAACTTTCATCTGTGTCTTTCCACCGTCCCGCCCACGTGAAGGAATACCTGCAGCACTACTACGACCTGCAGGTGGCGCCGCAGAGGCGCAGCAAGAGGAGCGACTCCGCCCTCGCCTCCAAAGTGAGGGACATGCAGAGCTTTTTCGGGCTGAACGCCACCGGGCGCCTCGACTCGGAGACGCTGGAGGTCATGAGGTCCCCCCGCTGCGGCGTGCCGGACGTCCACGAGTACGTCAGCAACCAGGGGAGCAAGTGGACCAAGAGCACCATTTCATACAGGTGAGGACCGGGCCAGGACTGCGGCTCTGTACAACAGCCACGTACGCGGGCTAAGAACGCGATACAATGGAAATAAGTCCTGTGACTTTTTTTTGTGCTATCCTTGATGCTCTTTTAATTGTGCGTGTACATTGGTGTTTGCAACCGTGCAATTGTCCTTTTAAAGTGAATCGTCAAGTAAATAAACTAAAAACGCGATAACGATGATTGCGAATCATTTCTCACTTAAAGTCCCTTCTTTCATGCCACATGTACCTCCATTCCAGTGCTTATTTTACTTTGTATTATGGTCCTAATGTTGTAGCTTGTACTTCCCCCTAGTTTGACTTAGCATAGGTTAGGTCAGAATAATGTTCACTGCGTGAACTGGACTGTGTCCTTGGCTATGAATAACTGTACCAAATGAGTACTGTACCTTATCGAACCTGTGTTTTGTAGTTGTTCCAATGACCTTGATATGCACTTTTGTATGTCGCTTTGGATGAAAGCGTCTGCTAAATAAATGTAATGTAATGTAATGATTGATAGTGATTAAAAAGAAAACCCCTGTACAGTGTCATCGCACTGCATAATTTGCTTGAGCGAGTAAAGGTAATGTGTGGTCGAAACGTGACCTTTCAGAGTCGTGCGGTACACCCCTGACCTGCCATCCGACACGGTCGACTCCGAGATCGCAGCGGCGCTGAACGTCTGGAGCAAAGCCAGCCCGCTGAAGTTCGTCAAGTCGTCTTCCGGCCAGGCGGACATCTTGGTTGATTTCGCCACAAGATGTAGGTGCCGGCCTCTAATAACATAACTGGATGACGGAAGCATTTATAATCGAAACTTGGATTATGATAATATTTATTAATTGAGCCAGTGCTTTTGTATTAAGTGACTTATGAGGTCATTGTGGCAAACACCATGTGCAAATATATCATGGGTAATTACAAACACCAAACAGCAGACAGCTTCATAGACATTTACTACAAACCTGATTAGACAGTACGCACTCCACAAGTCAATTAAATTATGGTCCTGAGGATCCATAAGGTCTTCTGCTTTTTGTTTCTGGCTTAAAGCCAGTAAACAAATTATCACCAAGAAACCAGGTGAGCCAGATTAATTGTCTGATCAACTGTCTTAATTGTTCAATTATGCTGAGCAACAACAAAAACCAGCAGACCCGGCAGCTGTCTAGGGCAAAGGCTCAGGACAACATGCTCTAGTACTAATCATGTGACACCACGAGAGGTTGGGTTCTCGAGGGAAGATATATTCCCCTCTGGGTGGCTGCAGCCAACACCAAAACTAACTGGCTGATGACTGCTATGTCCCCATCAGAGACTGTAAAAAGGTCCCCATCTGGTGGCCACGATTGAGACTACATAAATGGCCGCCCTCTAAAAAACTACAATCCCCTGGAGTCTGTGTGCAGGTGAGCACACCTGAAGGATATCAACTACAGTGATTGCCTCAAGGGAGGCCTATGTTTTCACCATTGTGAACAAACGAGAAGTGGTGGAACAAACCTTGCCTGTGGTCTCTCCTGGTAAAACCTACTATTTTTGAGTTTTTCCTCTTACTGATAATTTTTGGAGTTTTTCAAGAACTTTGTGTTTTGATTGCCGAAGAGACCTTTTTTTTCATTGATGCATTTTTTTATGAAGAAGCTTTTTGAGTTAACCTTTTTCCAACCCCTATGACGAAATTAAAAGCTTTACTTTTATGAAACCCTGGTTTTATGTACTTCTTGACATAGTTGACACTACCCAACCGACCTCTCATGGTGTCACATCAATATTGATATGAAACAGCTAGAACTGAATGAATAAATTAACTCTTTAGTAAAGTGACTGCTCCCCCTTCCCCGATTGTGTTTCCCCGCCCCCCCCCCCCCCCCCCCGTTTCACGGATCAGCACATGGAGACTCCTACCCCTTCGATGGACCCAGGGGCACGTTGGCCCATGCGTTCGGCCCCGGAGACGGGATTGGAGGGGACACGCACTTCGATGACGCTGAAAGCTGGACCACCGGGTCAGATGGTAAACCTCCCCCTAGTGGCAGAGACTTTGAACTACTCCACCGCCAGTAGAGTTTTATCCGTGTTCCTGCACTAATGACTGATGAAAATAACCAATGGTACCAGTCAGTAGAAAACAAATGATGAATTATTGAGTAAGCTGATTTTTTCTGGGTTTAACTACTGAAAATGTGGTGTCAGTAATCACTGTAATACATGAGCATTATTTGCACTAGTATTACTAAAATAGATTTATTGTGTTACAGGGCTTGTAAATTTCATTAGTGAGTCATTTTATTGTACTGGTCGTAAATTAAGCACGACTCACCTGTTACAAATGACTTCAGGAAGCTCATCAAACATGGATTAATGCTGTTCAGCATTAGGTAAGGTAGCTTGTTCTGCTGAGTCAGTAATTTAGTGGGGTCAGTAATGGCTAATTAAGGACAGACCCTGAAAAATTCATGCTAATCTTACATTAAATTCATTAATGGGGACTTAATATAACATATTAGCTTTTTGCTAACTGTTGAGCACTCTGATTAATATTCACATGCATCCCGAACACGCGATGATGCCTGTGCTGTTTTTAAATCCTCCCGTGTCTTGTTTCAGGGTTCAACCTGTTCCTGGTGGCAGCGCACGAGTTCGGCCACGCCCTTGGGCTGAAACATTCCAGAAACCAGGCGTCTCTGATGTACCCCACGTACAAACAGAGGGACCGCAATAACGTCCTCTCCCGAGAGGACACCAGCAAGATCGGCGCCCTCTACAGTCCAACAGGTACATTTCTAAAGTTCCCGATTTATATTGTGTAAAATGAACTATTAAAAAAAATTAAAGAAATAATGATGGTTATTTTTGAAAAGCTTTTTGAAAATATGAAATTCAGTTTGATTTATATATGAATAATAAATTATTATAAATGAATCAGAGCACAAGCAGTGGCTGGAAGAGAACCAATCACAGGCAGAGAGAAAGCAGGAGTTATGGGTAATGTAGTGGAAACACGCGTGTTGTCTTTGCCACCGCAGCTCCAGCTAGGCGCGCTCAGCCCCCGTGGGCCTCCGTCTTCAACAACTGGTTCCTGGGCCGGCGTTTCCCCTACCGCGTGCGGGACAAGTGCAGCCCCCGCCTGGCCTTCGACGCCGTCACCTCGCTGGGGGAGACCGTCCTGTTCTTCAGAGGCAGGTAGGGAGGACTCTGCAACCTCCACCCGGGAATGGAGCTGTCCTTATTCAGATACTGACTTTTGTGTGTGGGAGGACTAACCTTGCCTTATGCTAAAGTTTTAGAACAATCTTTTCCTCCTTTTATGAGTCTAAGGATGTCTGTAGATGGATCCATTTTATAAAAGCAACATGGAGCTCAAATCCATGTTTTAGTGTGAATTTTAGCATGGCTAGATGTCTTGCCTAACAGCTCTACCTTGCTGTGATATATCACGAGTTCTCATTTTGTATAGCTTTAGTACGGACTGCCAACCGCACGTGCTCTGTCAAATCAGATAACTGCTGTTCTACTGTTCTACTTTTCTGTGTTCTTTTTATGTTCACTACAACTAAGATATCTGTGGATGAAGCCCGATCAGCAGGATGATGACAAAGCGGCCCCTGTCCAGAAATTCCTGACAAAAATCCGGTCAGGCGTAAATGCGGCCTACTCCATTCCCAGCAGATCCTCGCTATACCTGTTTGCAGGTAATGGGCCCGTGGGGCTTTAAAACAGGGGTGCGCTTTTACTGCCGGTTCCAACACTGAGCTTATTATTATTTGTGCCTTTCCTGTCCTCTTCTCCCCTGTTGCACCCCTCCTAACACCCTACCCCGAACACCCCATCCTAATCCACCATCCCTAAAAACTCCTCTACACCTCCACCCAAATACCTCACCCCAACACCCCATCCTAATCCGCCTATCCCTTAAAACTCCTCTCAACGTCCACCCAAATACCTCACCCCAACACCCCATCCTAATCTGCCTATCCCTTAAAACTGCTCTCAACCTCCACCCTAATACCTCACCCTAACTCCCCATCCCAATCCCCTAACCCTTAAATCCCTCTCTATCACTCCTTTTCCAATGTCTGAAATTCTACCTTAAACCCCCACCTGCAAACCCCAAAAACTCAATTTTGACACCTTATCCCAATACCCCACCCATTATCCCCATTCTAAAATTAACCCCCCCCCCCCCAAACCCCCCCTTCCATGTGTAAACCCCCAGGTTCCAGTTTCTGGACTGTGAACGGGTCCCGAGTACGAAGCCGTCCCAAACCCATCCACAGATTTGGGTTACCCAGACAGGTGAAGAAGATTGACGCAGCGGTGCACGTCAACACCACAGGACACACCCTGATTTTTGCACAGGACCTTTACTGGAGGTGAGCAGTGTTAAGCAGGGTCCCGACATCATATACACAGCCATTCAATTCCAGAAGCTTCATGATACGGTTGTACAATTTAAATTCATCGACTTTTTGGATTGGAAAGTACACAGTTCATGGTTTGGAAAGTGCTCTTAATGTTAGGGCTGGGCAATGAACCATAAAGATGGCTATCAAATGTTCTTTTTAAGGCTAATAACAATCGCAACCAGGCAGCATTTCATGTTGGCTTTTTATTATCTTTCTTTAATCATACGCGATGTGGTTGTAAACAACCAAATGTCAGAGGCCACATGAAATGCTTCCGGGGGGAGAAAACATTGACAAAGTTACCAACTGCAGCTTCAAGCCACTGTTGTGGTGCACGGGTCTCATGCTACCAAATCCGGATGGCGCCAGTGCCAAATGTGAGCGGTAGCACGCCTGGCTCTAGCATCACCCAGACACAGGCAGGTTTCAGCCAACTGGAATGACGACGTCTCTTTGTGCACAACAGTGACCCCTGCTGGTCCATCGGGCACCTGCAGGTCTTACGCGCTACTCAAGAAGTGTCTTCCCCCGACTCCCCTGTGTGAGCGAGCCCAGACCAGACCATAGAGTGTATTCAGTGGCCCAAACTGTGAATCACGGCGTGAGCAGAAGTGGTGGCTGTTCAGGAGCCCGTTCACTTGGCTTTGCAGGAGAGCGGGCGCTTCTCTGCTCTCCCAGACTGACGGCGGAGCGATGCGGAGTGAGCACGACAGCGTCCAGATTCAGGGAAAAAGCATTGAAAAGCGGTGTGATCCATCTTTTTTCCAGCTACGATGAAAATCGCAGGACCATGGAGGACTCATCCCCCCGGAAAACCAGTGATGATTTCCCAGGAATTAAAACTCCAGTCGATGCAGCCGTCTACAGAGACGGTGCGTACCATGTCCACTGCCTTCCTGACCTCTGACCTTTCCCACATTCCTTAGAGTTCTGCGAAGAAAAAGTAAAATAACCATGACATAAATTAGTGATTTTTAAAAGTTATTTAAGGACAAGAAGACTATGGGTGCTGTGCAGTAGATTGCCACTGCTTGCTCAATATTGGGGGGTTTCCTCCTGGCTGGGAGGGGCCAAGATTTCTGAATTCATGAGCTTCCAACCAGTTTGAATTATGAAATAATGAATCTGACATTTCATTATTCTATGGATAGTAAGCCACCTGCATGGAATGTTTTTTTTTTTTGTTTTGTTTTTTTTGACCTTGAAAAAAAACTTTACAGAACATGAAATTAAAATCAACATGAAATAAACTAAGAACCTTTTTTTATAGAACTCATTATAACATATATTCACAATCAAATGGGAGTCTAATCAGAATGTTTTTGAAAATGCCCTTTTTAGCTGGCAGTCATCTTTTATTTAATTTGACTTATTTATGTATTTTTATTGTGAAGCGCATTGCGTAGAAATCCTTGTACAAAATGTGCTATATGCTGTAAATAAACTTCAGATTTTTGATTTGCGGATTCTGTTCCCCAGGATTCATCCATTTTTTCCGCGGACCGGAGGTGTACAAGTATGACGCGTCGCGGAAGTGCGTCGCCGGGGTGGACAAAGCGAACAGCTGGCTGGGGTGCAAGATGGAGTCCCCGTTAAAGAAGAGGCCCAGGCATGAGCCCGTGTTTGCGAATTTATGCCAGAATGCACAGTAAACGCCACACCAAGCTTAGATCGAAATGACCCCAACCTGTAGATGTATTTTTGAAGTTTAAATGACTACTCCTGATACTTATTTTATCAAAACTTTTATCACAGTTATATAACTAATACATCCTGCTGATTTTCTCAATCGCTTATTCAAAATAAACATTCTAACGTCATTTTGAATGTTTTTGTTGAATTATTTTCAGTGATACTTCTCAAAATATGGTGCTAAATATATTTGTCATATGCTAGCACTATTTAAAGCTCTACTACAGGGATGCTCTGGTCCTGGAGGCCAGTAGTGCTGTTGGTTTTCATTCCTCCCTTCTAATCAAGGACTGATTTAGACCTGGTGAGTGGAATCTCTGTCCTATCAGTGACATTAATCAATCAATCAATCAGATACTCTGATTGAATCAGTACCCAATCAGAGTATCCCTGATAGTGAAGCCACTCATCCTCCAAGATCATCTGGCATCACTCTCGCCTCCCAAAATCAGTCGCTTGTGGGTGTAATAAAACTTTTAAATGGAGGACAATTTACAGGTCGGATCTTCGGTCTGATTGGTTATCACGCCATATTCCTCATCCTTCCGGTCATATCCCAGCATGCCTTATGGACGCAAAGAACTGGTTCAAGCGTTGGCAGGTTTTCAGAATCATGTCAAGTAACTGATATCTGTTAAATTCGGACACAGTAGCTGAGAGTAAAGCAAGAATTCAAACACAGAGGTAGGGACTACATACTTTTGTCTTTTGATTAATTTATAGTAAAAAGTAATTTAAACAGTGTTTAAATTACACAAAAAAAGAAGCAGTTTGGTTTCACAGTGTGAGAGACTGGGAATTATCCTGGTCTTCAGCAATAGTAGTGTACACAGGAACGTGCCTGCACGCACATGCACACGCAGCACATACGCGTTTATTACAATAACGTTCTGGCTCGCTCTTTCTGAAACAACTACCTGCTCTCAACATGGCAGCCAGTTACTGGCAATCAGCCTCCTCCGCGGGTGATGGGTTCAAAGTTTTAAACTGCAGAGGCTGTCGCCCGCGGCGATGATGATGCGGGCGAGACATGACCTCAGCTGAGCTGCGGCACGGCGAGCGCTAACCGCAGGCGGCGTAACGACCGGGTTCTGCCACCCGCTGGTTTCTGAGGTCATGTGACCCGCCGGGCCCGCCCCCTCGGAGCGCTCTCTGCGCTATAAAGCCCCCGGGGGTGGAGAGTGACGCGCTTCCAGCTGAAGGAGGGCAGGATGTGGCCCTGGGTGCTCGCGCTCTACCTGCTGGGGAACGCGGACGCCGTCTGGACCTTCCCCGTCGCCCCGGAGACCAGGATCAGCCGGGAGGACCTCCGCTTCGCTGAGGTACGTGCCCCCCTCAGGAGGGCTGGGTTGAGAGGGTTCTGGGCTACAGAACCATTCTGAATTCTGACCCTCCCAGTTTTAAAGAGGACAACTCAGGTAAACTTACAAGGTCCTTTTCAACTTTACTCACAGTGAGTATGCTTGCATGAATTAGTAATAAATGATGCACACACTGTATTGATTATTACTTTTATGTTGTGTATTGATTCGTAATAAGTATTTTGTCTCATGTATTGTTCAAATTTCCTGTTTTCCATAATATGACCTTTAGAATAAGTTATTTTTGTACCGTATTGGCCATTAATAAGGGTGACCTGTACTAAGTGATTAATCTTGAATACAGTATATATTGCAGTAAAGAATAATTATTATGCTGTAAGTGCATCTGCTATGCATATGTTGCAGCCTCAGTTAATTGAATTGTATTATGCACCAAATTTGAAGACTTTTCAAATTACCTTCAGTCACCACTAGGGAGCTGTGGAAACGTTTCTCTTGTTCTTCACTAATTTTTTGTATTCTTTTTGCGTATTAGAACTCGTTATTTTGACTTACTCGCACCGTCGCTTGGATTGTTTACTTGAAATGCGATCAAACTGATGTGTTCAGTGTCATTTCTTTATTGAGAATAAAATTTGTTTGATGGCTTGTGAGTATTAAAGTTATTCCTGGGTGATTTTTGTCACTGCTGCAGTTAGATGCCCTGTCAGGAGGGAGAGGTTGGTTTGGACACTGAGATAAATTAAGAAAGTTAGAGCATTTCCAGCTCCTTGTCACTGTGTCTCTGAGGGTTGAGCTTTATGTAATAGTACCAGACCAGGCGGGCAATGTTCCCAATCCAGCATATACACCAGCATATACTCACATCTCTAAAGTTATGAGTGTATACATAGATTACACTCATAACAAGCTTGAAGAAGAAAAACCTAAAACCATAAAAAGATACTGCAGTTCAAACTTATACATAATGAGTATTTTTTTGGATTTTAGGTTTTGGTACGACCATGAAAATACCTGAACTAGTACATAAGACAGGATACCTTTTGTACTCATTCAGGTTATGGTATTTTTATGGCGCAAAAGGTCTTGGGGTAGGGGTGGAGTTTGAAGGGTCCTTAAACTATAGCAATACTTTAACTTAAATATTAATATTCAAGGATCATAAGGAAATCAGGTTCCACCTTTTTTTGTAAGGTAATCAAGATTCTTCATTAGCAGTTTGTGCCTGTAAACCACAGCGGTTTCTGTAAAGACATGGCCGACTGTGACAGCGCTCACAGTCCCCTGTAAACCACAGCGGTTTCTGTAAAGACATGGCAGACTGGGACAGCCCTCACAGTCCCCTGTAAACCACAGCGGTTTCTGTAAAGACATGGCCGACTGGGACAGCCCTCACAGTCCCCTGTAAACCACAGCGGTTTCTGTAAAGACATGGCAGACTGTGACAGCCCTCACAGTCCCCTGTAAACCACAGCGGTTTCTGTAAAGACATGGCCGACTGTGACAGCCCTCACAGTCCCCTGTAAACCACAGCGGTTTCTGTAAAGACATGGCCGACTGGGACAGCGCTCACAGTCCCCTGTAAACCACAGCGGTTTCTGTAAAGACATGGCGGACTGGGACAGCCCTCACAGTCCCCTGTAAACCACAGCGGTTTCTGTAAAGACATGGCAGACTGGGACAGCGCTCACAGTCCCCTGGTGCCGACAGTGGCGGATCGTCGTTTTGAACGGGTCTCGCTCTCGCTGAAGGAGTACCTGAGGAGGTTCTACCCCCCGGCGGGGTCTGGCGCCCCGCGCGGCAGGAGGGACACGGCGGCCTTCCGGGACACGGTCCGCCAGATGCAGGAGTTCTTCGGCCTGGAGGCGACGGGGCGCCTGGACCGGCCGACGCTGGCGGAGATGAGGACCGCCAGGTGTGGCGTTCCCGACGTGGAGAACTACAGCTTCCACCCGGACAGGCCCAGGTGGAGGAACCACACCATCACGTACAGGTGCGCTCCCCACCTCCCGCACCCACTGCCAGGGAAACCCACACCATCACGTGCAGATTGGTTGATTGAAAACTACCAGAACAAATGCTGCCGTGGCAACTGTGGTTATCTCATGGTACATCTGCTGGGACTACCATTATCAAAGCAGTATTCTTCTAATCTATTGAAGCCATAATCGTTTTTGTATTTAAATGTATGGAAATTAGTTCCAAACACCTTTACCGCGGGAGTTGTTAATTTAACTTCCTGATTCCCGACACTGATTAGTGATGAATGCTGCGTTGGCTGCGTATTAAAGTGCTCCCTCCGTTCCCCCTCAGGATAGAGAAGTACACACCCGACCTGAGGAGGGAGCAGGTGGAGGCCTCCTTCCGCACGGCGCTGAAGGTGTGGAGCGACGCCGCGCCGCTGCGGTTCCTGAAGGTGGAGCGCGGCAAGGCCGACATCGTGATCTCCTTCCGCTCTGGAGGTGGGTGGGGGGGGGGGGGCTCTGGGGGCGGGGGGGAGGGGCGGTAACCCACCAGCGCGGCTCTCTTTACCGCTGTTGGTAGACGTGCGAGCCAATCAGAGCCCGCAAACTGTGCGTCAAACACCGCCATCGTCACCTCATATTGCCCCTTTCCGCCACCCCCGCCATTAACAGATCACGGAGACTACTTCCCGTTCGACGGGCCCAAGGGGGTGCTGGCCCATGCCTTCGAACCCGGGGAGGACATGGGCGGGGACATCCACTTCGACGAGGACGAAATCTGGACCGTGGGACACCGCGGATACGGTAGGGCGCGCCTTTAACGCGGTGGGCCCGGCAGGACCGCACGCCGTGGCGCTAAGTCATGCAGATGCACCCGCTCATCAGCTTCACCTCGCAGCAGTAATTGCTGCGGAAACCTCGAGCGTTTTTAGTCCTCGTTGTGACATGCAGCATAAAATAGTTTTGAGTTACAGGGTTCTATATGCAGGTATGTTTGAGATATGAATCTCAGTTTTGAAATACCTTTGGATATCTTTACAGAATTTCTTACCCTTAATTTAATTTCTTACAATTAAGGTCAAGGTAAAAATATCCCATTCAATATTTGTAACTCCATTTAATTGTATTTATTTATTTATATAACCTCTCTCTCTGTGGCTTGTTTTTAGGGTATAACCTCTTCACTCTGAACTGTTTTTAGGGTATAACCTCTCTCTCTGTGGCTTGTTTTTAGGGTATAACCTCTTCACTCTGTGGCCTGTTTTTAGGATATAACCTCTTCACCCTGGCCTGTTTTTAGAGTGTAACCTCTCCACGGTGGCCTGTTTTTAGGATATAACCTCTTCACCCTGGCCTGTTTTTAGAGTGTAACCTCTCCACGGTGGCCTGTTTTTAGGATATAACCTCTTCACCCTGGCCTGTTTTTAGAGTATAACCTCTCCACGGTGGCCTGTTTTTAGGGTATAACCTCTTCACCGTGGCAGCTCATGAGCTGGGACACTCTTTGGGTCTGGGCCACTCCAGGGACCCTTCGGCCCTGATGTACCCCAGCTACAGATACAACGACGTGGCCCCCTACACCCTGCCCATGGACGACACTCTGGGCATCCAGGCTCTCTATGGTATGGGGTTTGGAGGAGAAGGGTTTATATAATCATATAATCATACCAAGGTGGCAGTGTGAAATTTGTGTTTTCAAACCCAGCACACTGCCACTGAGCTCTTGATTAAACTACACACTACAGGGGCATAAAATAAATCCTCCTCACCCTTAAAACTGCTGGTCTGCTCTATCCAAACCCAAACCTACATTCTATATGTTTGTGTTGAGCTGTTCTTGTCTGGATCACGCCATTGTACAGGTGTTCAGCTTATAGCTCACTCTGGCCTTGAAAATGAATGTTGAAGAAACAAGTGTTTATTTCTCTTTCCCAAGGGTCCCCGAACTCCAGGAAACAGCAGACCTCGGCGACTCCTGACAAGTGCGACCCTAACTTATCCTTTGATGCAGTGGCACTGATTGGACAGGAGAGGGTTTTCTTTAAAAACAGGTACGCACAGGGACCACTCTTTACAGATATGTTTAAATATCAGAAGTAATGTACTGCTGAGCTCTGTCTTGGTTTGGTAATCTTCAAATTATGCTTCAATAATCTTCCTGAGATTATGCTTTTTATACATAGGGAGACAACCAAGACTGAACAGTGAAATTGTGAGTAATTCCAGCAAATAATCACCTGATTAATTCAGTAAAATAATTGATGTAATTAAGAGTTTGGACGGAAGAAAATGTAGAAGCATCTGTGACACTCCAGGACCTGGGATTCCATTCCCTGCTCTTAGGTGAAACTACAGATAGAGATCATTTGTTTACATTACCCAGAACCCCCTGCTGCTTATTGTTTCCTTTGGTACTGTGGTACAGGTTACCTAAATTAAGTTCTGAAATTGAAATTTATTTAAAATGTTTTGTTTTTTCAAATTTTGCCAAATGATAAATACACTGTCAGACTCTCAAAGTTTGTTTAAGGAACGAAGATTGTGGAAAGGTGGCATTTATGTGTGCCTGGCTCCCAGGTTCTTACCCAGCATGCTTCAGTGCCGCCTGACGGTTTACACCTGTGCAGGTACGTGTGGCTGCGAACGACCTGGGCGGGGCAGCGCAACAGACTGAGACAGGGCCCGAGCAGCAGCTACCTGCCCGGCATAAGCTCACCTGTGGACGCGGCCTATAGCGTCCCTGCTAAGGGCGTGAGCTACCTCTTCACGGGTAAAGTATGGGCTTCAAGGCACCACTTAACTCTTACAACACACTCCAGGCTGGAATTAAGCGAAAATCTCTGACCCTCACCCCACACCCTCAGCTAATAATAACCCTCGTACCTGGCAGCGTCTGCGCTATAGACCTCCGAAACGGAGGAAACAGACGCGGAGCGTGCGCCGGTAGCGAGACCCATGTTCCGCTTGGCGGCGCGCGTGCGTTTGTGGAGCGCTGGCGGGTTTTCTAAATCTGACGAGGTCATCAGTTTCTCGCGAGTTTCCGGGTGCGATTACCGGTTCTCATCAGCGTCTAGCTTCTCGCCCTGTTTGTTTTCAGGCCCCAAATACTGGGTGGTGCAACAGCTGAACACGCGGGGCCATTATGGCTCCATATACGACTTTGGTTTCCCAAAGAGAGTCCGGAAAATAGATGCTGCTGTACACATGGAAGAATATGGAAAGACTTACTTCTTTGTGGGAGATGTCTATTACAGGTAAAGTATAAGCGTGTTTAACATATCAAAATTGAAAAGTACAGTATTACATATACAGTAGTAGGCAATTTGAATTAAGTGTAAGTTATTGTTTATAACGATTTTACTCATGTTTTATATAATCTATTGATTTTGTCTGCATGTTGCTAATTACACGGAAGCAAAACAAGTTTTATACACGAGTCTTCTCCTAAAGAAATGAACAGAACAAAATTTGTGAGATTAAAGAATAGCTCACTGAATGCTTGGCAACAATTTGTCTGACATGTTTCAACAGTGACTGATTCACTGAGATAACAGCCGAATGCTTTGCTCATTTACACAAAAATGGTTTAACTCATGGACCTTCTGAGCTAGGTTATTCAACAAAAGACAAGAAGGCCTATATCACGCGAAACTGAACACAGGGGACGTTTAACCACTGACTTGCTTGGGCATCTACTGATTCAGAGCGCTCTGGGCATTTGTTAACACAGAGGTTCTCAGACAGGGGGGAAAGTCCACCGGTCAGAAAGTAAAAGTCCTACCATGTGTTTCTTCCATCCATGGACTCACCCAACTGATTTCATTAATTAGCTCTACCTCCTGGTTTAAGAATTGGATTATTAATCCTAATTAGCAAATCAAAGTGATTGGAACAAAATACTGGGGAGGACTTTTACTTTCTGAAATCTTAATTTTCCACCTCTGGACAGATGTATGCCTCAACATTTATCACAAAATAGTCAAAATACAATTAATGAGACAGAGGCTTTGCAGATACTGTACAGTAAGCGGTGTGCCCACACGCTAAACTCACCTGACAGTGAAAACGCTACTCTGACAGCCTCTAGAGGGCCGTAGAACATCCTGCTAGTGTGCATAACACACACACAAAAAAGATTTGTAAAACAGTCAGCATTTTCACGCACTTGCGTAACTTGTAAGTAAAGCCTGCTGATGTCCATGCTATTTACAGAATTTCCTGTGTTATCTATACACGTCCCACCAGTGGATTATAAAATTCACTGATGGATCTAGCCCGCTAAAGTTTGTTTTCTCAATCTGTGTCCAGGTATGATGAAAACAAGAGTGTCATGGATCCGGGGTTCCCGAAGAGTATTGCCACAAACTGGCCGGGAATTGGAGGGAAGATAGATGCAGCTTTTGAACTGTCAGGTACGTTAAACCTAACCAGCCTAATTAGGGTGCTGTGTGTCAAATCATGTTAGGCTAACACGTATGCATGTTACCAAGTGGGTTTATAGGTGTTCGAACACAATTTGTACATATAAACGCCACAGACAATGATTTTGTAATATTTAAACCACCATAGTGGTCACGCCGTACTGGAATGAGCGTGAGGAAATGACTTTCAGGACATTTATTTGTATGGTAGGCATTTTGCGGCATGCTCAGCGTGTGATTGTGAAATCGTACTGTCTGTTTCGCCCTCGAAAGGCTACATCCACCTGTTCAGTGGGGCGAAGGCGTATAAATATGAGGTGAAGAAGAGACGTGTGGTCTACACCGTGAAGGCCAACGCGTGGCTGGGGTGCTGATGGCGCTGAGGACGGAGAGACAGACGGACGGACGGGATGCAGTGGACGTACGCACAGGACATGATGGAGGAAACTAAATCAATATGTCTCCGAATGTAAAAAAGAGAGGGAGCTCTTTATTGAATTAGCACAAAGACCAAAGACCAAAGGCCCTATATTGTATACAACAAGTTGGGAATAAAGGCCGACTGTGTCTTTAACATTGATGTTTCTTACGTAGCCTCATTGAATTTTCATGTGTTTAACCTTACGTTTGTATGACTGTGAGAAAGGCCAGTGTGACACTTGTGTTTCATTTTCCAATTCATGCTAACTTTAGAATATGCTGAAAACTGAAACAAATGTTTTATTTAACATAAAACATACTTGTGAATTGTAAATAGAGCATTATTTTTTGCTTGTAATTGCCTTTCCTCGATAAAGCACAGATATATGTAATTCCCAGTACTTTAAAACAGTTATATAACTCTTTTAAAAATATTGTTATTTAATGAAACCAATGTCAAATGTGAATTTCAACCGATACGGTCTTTTTAAATGCAAGTACAGGCATCAAACAGTTGTTATTCACTGATATAATGGAACATTTGCTTTCAATAATGGTTTGGTGAATGTTCACATTAATTATAAACATTTAATCCAGGAACACTGAATATCAGGCTGGATTCAATCAGTGTTAATTTTTAATTCATAAGTAATTATTTGTTAATCATTATGATTGCTGAATTTGCAAAACATGTTTGTGAAAAAAATAAACAATGGTATTTAATTGTCAGTCAAATTAATGTTGGCATTTAAGAGTTACTTGAAACTATTGATAGAATCCAGAGGTTAAAACACAGGAGGCAGGAATTTGCTGTTGGGATGGTTGGGATGTTATCAGGCAATTGATCCTGATATGTGGCACCAGTCAAATATCTGTAGTGTTTGCAGAGTCCTGGGTTAGACCTGATCTTTCACCATTAGTTAGTTGCATCAGCAGTTCTGCTCCCAGTGTAATTATGCACTTTGATCTGTTGATTTAAGATTTGGACCAAAATGGAGGAGGATTCCACTATCATTATATTGACTGCTGTTTGTTTGTGAACATACTGTTCCACCATTTAGCTTGATAGTAGATTAAATAAATCTTTCTCTGTTCTCTTGCTCTCCCACGCCCACATGCACACACAGACGAAAACACCTGGTTGTACTCACACTTGCACACACACACACTGATTTGGATGTAAGTACACACTAATCACATAGTCACGCACATAGTCTGAACTGATTTTTGCACATATTTACACAAAGTATTTCTTTCTCTTCCAAACATGTACTCTGCCATTTACAAATACTCTATCTCTCTCATGCTCACACACAATGTTCTCTTGTGCAGACATACCATGCACACTATTTTTCTTGCAGACACACACACACACACAGACACATGCATACACATTCACACAAGCACAGGCACAAGCACACACACACCCACATGTACACACAGACACATACACACACACTCTCACACACACACACACACACACTCAGACACACGCGTGCACACATACACAAACACACCACTATTATTGCCCCCCCCCTCCCAAACCCTCCCTCTGAGGGTAGGGACCTATCTGTTTGATGTTTGCAGGAACACTGTCCCCCCCCCCCCTCCCAACCCTCCCCCACTCAAACACAGGCTCTGGTCCCCCTGTGTGAGAGGGAGCTCACACCCCTCCACCCCTGTCCCCGATGTAGCATATAAAGCCGGACGGAGGGAGACGACGGGCAGGCCTTCGTCCCCTCTCTGGAGCCATGGCCCTCTGCACCGTTCCCTCTCTGCTGGCCCTGCTCTTTTTGGGGCTGTGCCGTGCGGCCCCCACCCCCGGTCCCGATGTTGCTCCCTCCGTGGAGGACCAGAAGGCTGCTGAGGTAACCTGCTTTTCCACCTCTGCCTCTGCCTTTCATTTCCCACACCTCCGCCTCTTTCCAGCTTTCTGCAGAAGGGCACAAAAAGGGCTTAAAAAGGGGAAGGTATGTGGGCATATACTGTGAGCTGGATATTGTCTGTGCAGAAAATTGATTTTACAGCTGTTATTTTACATTAAGACAGTTTACACACTTTATTACAATAATAATGGTTATCGTTGTTATAAGTATTTGCAGTGACAGTTGTAGTAAACACTAGTAATGTTATAACTATCCAGAGAAATTTACAGTGCCTTACATTAATAATAATTAAAAAAATAAAATATTGAACATAGAAACAATGTTTCTAGGCAAATCATAAGAACAATATTAGAACATAGAATTTAATACAATACAAACAAGACAAGGAGATTACAGGCTTAACTGCTGTTTGACCTGTCAGAAGCCTATTTGACTCTCTCCATTTGGGCTGAGTTCCTTAGAGTGCTAGCCTTTGGAGGTTTCCAGCTGGAATGGCTTTTCTTAATATACAGGGTGATTTAAATGCCCACACCCCTGTCAGACCTCTCTCTGTGATTTTGGGATGCCAGGCAGTTCTTCCCGAGCTCCCCTTGATTCGTGCCCCCCAAGTGATGAAATTGGGTGTCGGAGCTGCAGGGGGGCTTACTCAGCTTCTGAGCAGGCTCACCGTTACCCTTCTTATGAGCAGCCTCTCAGTTCTTATGTTTAACTGTACCTCAGTTAGTCCTGGTGCACTCTGTGGTTGACATAATCACACGTTGTGCTATTGATTGGTTTTGTTTGTGCTTCTCCCTGTGGTGCAACGTCACTTGAAAATACCTTTATCACAGCATGGATTTATATTATCTATTTTCATGGATGCACTAATCAGCTTGTTGCCCATGGATACATGTTTGCTGAAATGAAAGATAGATTCAGATATAAATGCTGAGGGAACATCACAGGATCAAGAAATCTGATTGGATTGACAAATTCTTAGCAGAGCTCTGATTAGCTGTATGTGGCCTTCAGCTTACAAAAACAGGTCTCAAACCATGGTCATAACCCTGTTTCCTTCAATTTTCACACCATCGGATGTAGCCGGCTTTACGTTCAACTGCGGCTGATTTTATCTTGCAGGACTACCTGTCCCAGTTCTACCGCGATGTGGGGACCACAAACTCAACAGGGAGGAGAATCTCAGTGTCGAACTTTAAGAATGATCTAGAAACCATGCAGTCCTTCTTTGGACTGGAGGTGACTGGTAAACTGGACAAAAAAACCCTGGAGGTAATGAACCAGTCCAGGTGTGGTGTTTCAGACATCTCAAGATATGGGCACTTCTACGGGAAGCCGAAATGGGATAAGACCACCATCACCTACAGGTAGAACGTTTTGAACTAAATATTCCAGATTTCAGCCTCTGCTTGCAAGAACTCTGAAATGAAGTAGCTGGTTCATATTCAGTTGCCTGGAAAAAACATAATCTTTGCTATAAAAGACAGTAGCAGTGAAGGACAGTAGCCATAACTACTGAGGGATTCATCGAAACTCCTGAAAGCCCCTCCAATTAGCTAATTACTGATACACAGCATCTTTAACAGAAGTGACAGGCCACACATCAGTGTAATTACACTTCTGATCTTGGCTGTATTTGAAATCCTTGATTCCTCTTGGACCCAGAATTTCCTGCAGATTACTTATCATTTTAAAAGAAACATGTTTTTCACTGATATTCAGGCAACCCTACTTTCATTGGATGGCTAGATATTGTTTGGCAGCCTGACTTAAAAAAATGAAACATTCCCCAGAATTACCCAGTACACGCGGGATCTGAGCCAGAGTGAGGTGGACACCACCCTGGCCAAGGCCTTCAAGCTGTACAGCGACGTCACGCCACTCAACTTTCAGCAGATCCAGAGCGGCACGGCCGACATCATGATCCTCTTCAAAGGGGGTGGTGAGTACGGACCCCCCCATGCTCAAACCAGCACTCTGATTTACGCTCGCTCGGGGGGTCTGGTCCAGTCCTCGAGGATCTACTGGTTTTCGTTCTAAATGAAGTTGCTAAAATGTACATTATTTCTTGGATTTCCTGCCATAAATTAGTGACTCTGCAGATGGTCTATAATGAAGTTGTGGTGACTATTTATTGAGGAGAGATAAGATGCTAAGATGTTAATACCAATTTAAATCTTTAGGCTCATCTTGACTGAAGAAATAATACCGATTGGCAATTTTGCACATTCAGTACAACCTCAAATGTATGCAGACTTTTGACTTTAACTAAATGATTAAGCGCTCAGTAACTATGACGACCAGCAGAACTTTTTGTTTTTCAGATCCAGGATTAGCAACCCCTGTTCTAGGCCAAGTGCATAAAAAGTCTATCCTGCGTTTTTTTTTCTCCAAATCAGATCATGGGGACTTCTATCCCTTCGACGGCCCCAGTGGGGTTCTTGCCCATGCCAACTCGCCGGGACGGAACCAGGGAGGGGACACACACTTTGATGAGGATGAGGGGTGGACTCTGACTCGCAGAGGTAAGACCCAGATAGCACGACCCAATTCGTTGTGTGTGTGTGTGTGGGGGGGGGGCGCAGTGGTTGAGTTTAGTCCCAGCGCTATGGCCCAACCAACACTGCTTCCCAATGCCGCGACGCGCACAGGTGTGAACCTCCTGCTGGTGGCCGCTCATGAGTTCGGCCACGCCCTGGGACTGGATCACTCGCGGGACCGGAAGGCGCTCATGTTCCCCACCTATCAGTATGTGGACACCAACGGATACAAGCTCCCGGACGATGACAAGGCGGGAGTCCAGGCTTTGTATGGTAAATACACGCCATTACGCATGCATGAAGTCTATGGTCTCTACGTTAGCCGGCAAAGCCCAAACAGAACGTAAACACCGGCCTCCCTACCAAACAGTGCAGCCCACTCCTTTCAGTCAAAGACCTTGGTCCCCACCGAAGAAGGACTTTCTATAACAGACTTATAAACTCTTTCTTAGGTACTCTTACATGATTCAATGAGTGAAGATGTACTCACTGGCTATCGTTAATGGTTCCGAGTGTTTATTTAATCTTGCGTAAACATTTTCCCACTTTTTCCCAATTTGTAATGACCGTTTGTCCCGCTGGAATTACCATTGCGCCACCAGTACCCAAACCCCAGGAGCACTGCAGCAAAAACGTGTGCACTCCTATAAGGCAGGTATCCCATGGGCCCTTGGGCTGCTTTTAGGAAGCGCTAACATACAATTACACCCCCCCCCCACCTTTTCTTTACTTCTATTAAGGGTCACGGACACCAACAGACAAACCTGAGCCGAAGCCTGAACCAGTTCCTCAACCATCACCGGACCCAGATACCGAAGAACCCGAAGAACCAGATCCCAAACCAGATCCCAAACCAGATCCAAAACCAGATCCCAAACCAGATCCCAGACCAGTCCCCGGGCCCAATCCGAAAGATGAGCAGTGCAGTCGGGACCTGGTTTTCGATGCTGCCACAACCATCAGACGTGAGCTTTATTTCTTCAAGAACGGGTGAGTCGCGTGCGAATGTCTTCACAGCTTCGTAGCAAAGAAAAAGTCGCGTATTACTCACACAGCTGTTCCTAAAACCCCATGCCAAATGTAGCCGTGTCCCAAAATGTATTTTTGTTTTGAATATTTTTGTTATTTCACGATGCTGACTTGCAGATACTTCTGGAAGAAAAGTACCTGGTTCACCGGGGTGAGGTTAAGGCAAGTGAAACAGACCTGGCCTCAGATTAGTTACGTCGACGCTGCTTATGAAATCAGGACAAAGGACACTGCCTATCTTTTTCAAGGTACGGCACACCGAACCTCCACACATTCAACTGTGAGAAATCAGAAACATCTGTGCATACTTAAAAAAAATATTTCTAGCGTCTGTGAGGTAACAATCCAGAAAATTCGAACATACCGCTCCCACAAAATACAAATAGTTATAAACATAATTTCTAGATACACTTGTGCTCGTACCCTTGATGTTCGATATTCTCTCATTAAAAAATAAATTAATTAAATGTTGCTGTTTGCAGGCAATCAATACTGGGGAGTAAAAGGTTACAGAACCCTCCCCGGTTACCCCAAATCCATATCCACCCTTGGATTCCCCTCCTCGGTGACTAAGATCGATGCAGCTGTCCATCTGTCAACAACCAGAAAGACCCTCTTCTTTGTCAACAACCAGTACTACAGGTCAGCCCCGCTCAGTACCCTCATGTTTCACGTCTCCTGCTTTACATGCTGGGCTTTTTACACGCTCACATCATGGCATGCTTTGCATTTTTAAATAGTAATGGACTTTGGTCCCTTAAAGGTCTGCAGGTTAAAGTCCTTGGTATTTTTGTCAGTACACTTCTGTTTTGAACACTTTGTGACCAGAAAACAGTGCTAACAGTGACATTTATGCCGATTACTCTTCATGATTTGGCATTCCAAATTGAGTGAAAGAAGAAAAAAGTATGGATATAAAGTTGTATACATTATTGCTCCCTGGATTTCCTGCCATAGGTTTGTGTCTTACAGAAAATTGACCACTCTGCATTTGGTCTTTACTGAAGTTGTGGTGAGGGTTTAGATTTTAGAGAGCACAATAGTTTGCCATTAGTGTTACTACCAATTTCCCTGAGGAGGAAAGTATGCAAACAATAAATCCTTAGTCTCTTGACAGTCCTGGCAAAATTTTAAAAAATACTGTGTGGATTTAGCATGTTCAACTTCAGATGTACTGTATGTTGATTCTGGTCTCTGGTATTGATCATGGACCCCTGGCGTATGTTGCAGTTATGATGAGACAACAGGCAAGATGGATCCAGGATATCCTCGATACATATTTTTTGACTTCCCTGGAATTGGATTAAAGGTGGATGCTGCCTTTGAGAACTATGGTAAGCACATATATTACTGTATACACAAACTTAAAAAAGAGGTAAATTTATGTCAGATAAATTGACAGGAGGGAATTTTTAATGGTTAAAATATCTTTTTTTATGTTTAGTTTTCAATTTTTTCAATACAATATCTCTCTCACACTCTCTATACATCATTCAAACATGCTCGGACAATTAGTCTAGAGACTAATTAGTTATCAAAATGATGTATATACTTATACTTAATGCTGTGTTCCTTAACTTATAAGAGAGTGCACATAGTCCATTGTAAACTGGTATTTCTCTGTGAATGATTTTCAACCCAGGACAATTCAACCAGACAGCTGCTATGTTTGTTTGACCTGTTGTTTGAAAAAAAAAGAAGAAAGCATTCATGTGTAAGGCCTTGTTTTGATATATCCTGCATTTTGATATATCCTACAGGTTACCTTTATTTCTCTGATGGTCCACGACAGACTGAGTACCACTACCGCACAAAAAGAATCATCCGTGTTCTTTTAAACTATGGCTGGCTGGACTGCTACTAAACCATATTCTCCATCGGTGTTTTGCAGTTGTGTGAATTCTGGACATTTTGATCAGTTTCGCCGTATGAATAAATAATCAAAAGCTATTACGCTGCATTTGGAAATGTAATGTTTTGACCTCAAAGTATATATAATAAACTCCTTCATATTAGTTTTATTATTGTAATATGAGACACTAACACTATCAAGAAGTATTATAATCAATATCTAAATAATATTCTATTTTTGGCTATTGGCTTCTCATTGACAGGGCAGCCTTTTTGGGAATATTTGGGATTCTTACTAGTCTCCATATGGTAGTATATCTTGCATAAAATGTTGCCCGATTAGCAAAACATCAATTTACCAAACAATTAATCAGACGTACACCAAGCAGCGACTGGAACATAGGCTACATTTGTGCACGTTCATTCTCCACGTATCCAGCAAACAATCAGCCTACAAAACGTAGCAGTAAAAACACTCAAGCTGCTAATGTTGCCCTTTTTTAAGTGGACAGTATAGACGCTGAACTGCTGTCTACAAACCACTTTTCTGTAGTACAGAAAGTGACTCGCATTCAGAATTTCCAGTCAAATCAATGTCTATAGACCTTCCCTTCGGAAAAAGTCTTGAGGCTTTAAAGTTAGATTTGTATGGATAGCTAGAAATTGTGACCCAGTTAATAAGGACTCTGTGAGCAAACGGGCAGGTAAAATAGTCGTGTCAGGGTGCAGTGGAGGGTTAGGACCCAAACGCAGAGTGAGGGAAAACACAAAACTCCAAACGGTAACTGAAACAAAGACTTTACTTTAAACAGGACAAAAGGGAACAAAAAGCCTCGCAGGGCAACTCTCAAAAAACACAAGGAAAAAACTTCAAAGACACTGGAAACAAAGAAAATCCAAAAAATCCAAAAGCACGTGGAAAACAGAACAGGGCAGGGCAGGGCAGGGCAGGGCAGGGCAGGGCAGGGCAGGGCAGGGCAGGGCAGGGCAGGGCAGGGCAGGAACACACAGGGCAGGAACATGATCGGAGACACATGCAACCAAACACAACCAAGGATCCAGCACCTGAGTCAAGGAAGAAGGAACTTAAATAGAACAGACACTGACAAGACACAGGAGGGCACCATGAACAATCAGGCCACAGAGAGGGAAGGGAAAACGAGACAACCAAGAACCAATAATTGAACAATTGAAGACAATCATACAATTACACAGGGTACAAGCAGGACACAAAACAGAAGTGCCGCCATCTGGCGGCCCAACAAGGAAAGACAGAGACAAAACACAGAACCCTGACAAGTCGGGGTGCAGGCAGAATACAGACCCGCAATAACAGTGGCATACATGCTTAGAACAGACCAAATGGCGCTACAAACCAAACCCTCACTTATTATTCTTATGCTTTCAAAATATTTAATAAATAACTGTAATGAAGTTATGAATTGCAACACGTGTTAAGTTTAAAATGGACAAGAGTTGCTGTCCAACTTTATGACTGACAAAAGGCATGGACGCGTTAAATCGTGGCGCAAATATAGTATTTAAAATCATAATTAATAATTTATGTTGTAGCAATAGGCCTAATTATTTCTGCTGTGATTTACAAAAAGGACAAAAATAGACCTGTATATCGCTTTTTAGCCTATGCCTTATTGAATAAAATCTGCTGTACAAACAGATTCAGGAATGTACTGTAGGCTAATACACAATAACTCATAAATGTAAATAAAATTCAAATTTACAATTGAACAGAAAATTATATGAAACACATAATAAATAAATAAATACATTGTTTGTTGAGTTTCTTCAAGGATATTACCATAATGATTTATAAATCTATTACATTTTTTGCTTTTTAATAATTGAAGAAATTTGAGAAGTGAAGTCATTTCAATGAAAAAGGGTGGCGGGTTGGGAATTTGAAAATTTTTGTATTTGGATAAAGAATTTAGCAAATAAACAAATACGTTCACAATAGGGGTTTGTTGGTTATGTTATTGATAATAAAAGAGTACGTTCCTTTGGCAGCATAAAAGAGGTGAGTACCTAAATCTGTCCAAAAAAAAGAACAGAAGTTTCATTATGCACAGAAGGAGCAAGAATTTTCAATATCCACATATCTGGACATAATAGAGTTTACCAAAACGTTTTGGTTCTCCCAATTAAAAATTCTTAACTAATTACAATAGCACTTTTGAGTTTGCTGAACTTTCAAGGTTCCGTGGATTACAAATTCTATGCTTTGTTGGCAAGGCTTTCACGTTGGCACAGCAACCATAAATAAGTTGTATTGAATTATGGATGTGAGGTGACAGGTGTGATAGAAAGCACGTCTATTGTCACGTAGGCTACATCATGGCCAGAGAGCCACCGGCGTATGATGGCATGATGGCATGAAGATGCACAATCTGATTGGGAAAGATGGTCATACCAATGTCTGCAATAAGATCCACACGGTCAGACACAGTGAGCTCTATAATGTTTGGGACAAAAGCATTTTTTTTTCTTGATTTGGCTCCACAATTTTAGATTTGTAATAAAACAATGCACATGTGGTTAAAGTGCACATTATCAGCTTTTATTTAGGGGTGTTTTCAATACATTTGGCTTCAACATGTAGAAATTTCGGCACTTTTTAGGCATAGTCCACCCACTACAAAGCACAGTAAGGTTGGGCACAAATGGCTTCACAGGTGTTTCTGATTAGTCAGGTGTGTTCAATTGCTTCCTCAGTGCAGGTATAAGAGAGCTTTCAGTATCTAGTTTTGATTCTAGGCTTTTGATAGCCTTTGGAGTCTGTTATTGGCATTTGTCAACAGAGTTGTCCCATTGAAAGTCAAGGAAGCCATTATGAGGCTGAAAAATCATTTTTAAAAATCAGGCCAGAGACATAGGCCAAACCTTAGGCTTAACAAAATCAACTGTGGGGAACATCATTAAGAAGAAAGAGAGCACTGGTGAGCTCAGAAGTCACAAAGAGCCAGGCCAACGAACACATTTTGCCAGAATGAAACAACTTTCGTGGTCTTCAGGAGGCAGAGGCACAAGCTAAATTACGTGTACTGTACGTATGATTTTTGCTAAAACATTGGACTCCTTATACTTTCAATAACACCTGTTTAGTTATGCATTGTATAAAATACTGTAATCCACTTACATAGTGGATTACAGCTGAAATAATTTTTACTCATTTAAAAATTAACATTTTTTTCACTTTTCAATGTTTGCTTGCCTCCCCTTCATTATGGGATAAAAACGGTTTTCTACTGTATGTAGAAAGGCCTAGGGCCCAAAAATATTTTACAAAAACTGCCAACTGGAAAAGAACTGGATTTAATAGCTTAACTCCTAAAAGAGTACAGCGGGTCATGACCCAGACTTGAACCACAGCAACTCCTGTTTCTCTGGTCTTTTGGTGTCTGACATTTGTGTTTACTGATCATAATATTTACACAGCCATAGGTAGTATGATGAGATGCCCAAAGGGAAAGCTGTTCATTTGAACGAAAAGTGGAAAATTAGATCAGGGTTTCCACTCATTTTAGGAAATAATTTTCCAGGACTTTTCAAGGACAATTTCCATGACTTAGACTTACAGACATGAAACCCTGTTAGATGTCTCACTCTCACGCTAGCTTGCTCAACATGAGTAAATTAAAACCAAAATGCATTTTGATCAGTATTAAAACATTGTTTTATTTTATCCCGTCTCTGTTACAAGTGTCATCACAAAATTATAAACAACACAAATGTATTGTGTTATTGCTGTGAGCAGCCAAAAATAGTTATTTTTATCAGAACACAAATTAATAAGTGTAAAATGCTGATTTTGAAATGTCCTGCATTCCAAAGCCGCAGCATTCCACGGGCTAGCATAACCAGAGACTCAACCACAATTCAAATGGAACATATGCTTGAGGGAGTACAATTAAACAAAGATGAAATAATGGGGAAAATTTTCATTAAAGTTCTGCTTAAAAACATTTCTCACATTATTCTCAGGAAGACAATCCATTTTTTTTGCATTCTAATAATATTTTCTGAATCACATCCAAGTACATAATCAAAACCTTCCAATAAAGTGAAGTGTTACTGGCCAGTTTTTTCGGTATCCGTGGAAGAGTGAGACTTCATGATGTGAGACTATCAATGCCTTGGTGATTTTAACCAATCATAGTTTTGGACTTGTCTTCTGACTATCTGAGGAATTCATGTGCACACCTGAGTTCTGGAACTGTACTTGATATGTCACTGACAAACACCCCTATTGTTTGAGTGCTCCAGGGAGAATGCAAGTGTTGGTTCTGGAACACAACCCCTGCCTTTGGTTCCTTGAGTCCAGTATAGCTCGCTGGGATAGGATGGTAGAGGAGGAGAAAGGGTGTCCAGGGCAATGCCGTTACCCAATCGGAAGCAGAGCCCTAAATACCGCTCGCCTTATTCGTCGTAATGCAGGCAAGACAGGAACTTGTCCACATCGACGTCGTCAGGGAAGCATTCCAGTAGTATCTTCTGTCGCTGGTTGATCAGATTGAGGGGGTGCAAGTTATTGGTCAGAGCGGCAGCTTAACAATAATTAACATTTCAAATATAAGCGCAAGCAGCAATAACGGGGTGTGCCACACATTTGCATATTTGGAATGATATTCAAATACTCTTTGAATATGAAAAAAACAACATTTGAATTGTTTAAAATGGTTTGAATATTTGCTTTTGAAATAGATTTTTATGCACTTAACCGATTCATTTAAAAATATGTATAATAGTGCAGCGGCAGTACAATGCCTTATTTTGCCTTTGTGGCTGCCTCCTTGTGGACATAACATGCATTACAGGAAGAGCCCAAGAGGTATTCATGGCCAAGCATCAAGCCTAATGATGCAATTTTGCAATAAATACCGGAAAATATTCAAATATCTGTTGTTTTTAAAATAGGATACTCTGGTTTTTGGACCAATTGGCAGCTCTTATGTGAGCCAGGTCCCGGATATCCTACAGGGCTACAACATTTTTACTGGGTTCTTTTTTTTTTTTTTTTTTACCAGTTTCAAGAAAACCAAGTGAAGTGAAGTATTATCCAATGATTTCACTGATAAATTACTGCAAGTGCTCAGTGTCAACACAATCCAGCAGACCCTTTTTGGCCACCTAGGACCAGGTTTGGGGACCACTGATCTACGCCAGTTTGCCCCAGCGCGCACCACACAAACGAATGTTTACTCTGGTGATGTTACTTAACCGCCCGCTCCTTACCTTGACCCTCGTCCCATTGGTCGAGAGCTGCAGCTCTTTCGCGGAGGCGGGGCCAGGAAGCAGCTGGCGCTGCAGGCGCCTCCTCCCTGGACCGGCGTGGGGCGCCCCCTGCTGGTCACTGCGTTTCGGCGGGGTATCGGTCCGGGCCACGACGGAACGGGAGAGGACCATCAGAGCGCGGGCGGCCGCGTCGGCGGCTGGGCTGCAGCGGGGGGCGGGGCCGCCCGGGGAGGCGGAGTCTCGCAGGAGGTGCTGCGATGCGGACTCTCTCTCCGGGTCACGCCCCTGGGCGGGGCTACTGGGAGGGGGCGGAGCCTTGGATGGGCTCGGGCTGGGACTCTGTTCCTGAATGTTCCGCAGTACTTCTGCCACCTGCCTGAAGAGGACGCTGCTCTCCTCAGAAGGTTGTTGGGGGCAAACCGAGGGAAGACGTTCTGGAGGGCGGACATGGGCCCCCGAGGTTCCCACTGCTCCAGTGCCTTCCGAAACTGGAGGTTTAATCCACCAGAAGGTGGGCCCGCTGGCACACTGACCAATCAGGCTGAGTTTTGGGGTTTTTCCGTTCCTGCCGGACACTTGGAAGCACAGCATCCTCCTGGGGCTCTGGGGCCCAGGGCCGGAGGGGATCCCCGACCGAGGGGTCGCCGCAGGTCCCCGCTCCGTGGCCGAATCTGGAGAGCGTGCCACCGCTGTGCCTGAAATGAACTGTGGCCTTAAAACTAGCACCACTCTCTCACCTCACCCACTGAACAAATACATGAATTATTCTTAATACTTATATAAACATATGTTTTTTGTTTGTTAGCATGCTAATAAGCTGCCTCAGTGATCACTTTCGTTGTACTGTGATTTCTTGCACCAGTATAACAAAAAGCTCACCGTTGTGTGTCCCTTGCTTTTGAGAAGCCTCTGTTCTGGGATTCGGCTTCACCGGGCTTTGTACGGAAGGAGCTGGCGACACTAATATCTGCGCAGACAAAAATGTAATTAAAGAAAGGAATATGCACACGCAGACTAAACGGTATTCCTGTCAGCACGTACAAACATGGAACTGAAGTGTACCTGACTGGGGACCACCGTGAACTCCTCCACGTTTTTCTGGTCCATGATGCTTTGCAATGTGGGCTGAACAGGCGATACCTGGAGTGTTGAGGCTGAAAGGAATTTGAGCAAATCAGGAGAAATGCAGAACCACTTAATGTGCAGTCATGTTTCACTCTTCTGCCTTCTTACCAGTAACCGTTGTTCCAGTCGCCCCCTGGTGGCCGTCTCCAGGTAGCACGCTGTGTTCTGCAGTGCCGAAGGCCTCTGTGCTTGGAATGGTGCTCACAATCTGATACGAGGCACTCCTCCCATCGTCCGTGTCACTACCGGTGACAGTTTTACAGGGCTCAGGCTTTACACCGGGGGGGTTAGCCCGAGAGGCCGAGCGGGGGGGCGGGGGCGCGGGCGAGGCTGTCGAGGTGACGCTTGTCGGGGACGTGGCGTCGGGTGCAATGGGCGGGCACCCCTCCGTGGCGGGCGGGGCCTCTCTTCCACAGGGCCGAGTGTTTTTGATGGGGGGCAGGGGGCACCCCGATGCAGGCTGACCCGACGTGGCAGAGGAAGTAGAGTGCGATCGGGTTCCCCCGGTTCCCGAAGTGTTTTCGGAGGGAGAAACGGCCGCTTGGCAACGCGACTGTCCCCCGTCCTCCCGTGGAGCCCCGCTTTTACCCGACGCCCCCGGATCGCCACCCCCAGCGGGAGGCCCGTTCGGGTCAGTCTCAGAGCCGGACGTGGAGCGCGCAGAGAGCCGGTGGTTCTGTCCACCGCGGCCTTCTGGGATACGCAGGCCCTCCTGGACACCCGACTGGTAGAGGGCCGGGGCCGGATTCCTGGGAATCTCAGCGGAATATTCGGAATCTCGTGGCTCATTGGGATCTGGGTGAGTTCCAGTTTCTAGAGGCAAAGGGCCTGGTGCACCACCCCCTGCTGGCACGGGGCGGGCGTCTCTAACGCACGGAGGCGGGCTCATTTGCCCCCCACCATTGGATGCAATACTCCCCACGGGCGACTGAGCCTTTGGGTGCGGGCCTGACTGGGTCTCCAGTCC
Source organism: Anguilla anguilla (assembly GCF_013347855.1). Lineage (NCBI taxonomy): Eukaryota > Metazoa > Chordata > Actinopteri > Anguilliformes > Anguillidae > Anguilla > Anguilla anguilla. The sequence continues at coordinate 10,645,181 of NC_049212.1, forward strand.
AGAAACACTAAAGGGAAACGAAGGGGTAAGGGGCTCAGCCAGCCTGGAAGCTCGTGGGATGGGGTGCGCCATTTTCCTGCGTTTGCTGCTTTTGGGCTCGGCCATATTCCTCATCTTTGATGTCCTGGACTCCGCCTCCTTTCCGGACGCAGCCTTTTTACAGCCTGTAAGACGAAGCCGCACGTTACACACTCGACATCGGCTACTATTATTATTATTGTAGTTATTGCTATTGTTATTAATGTTATTGTGTTTGCTTGACTTGTTAATGTTGGAAATGTAAAATGAATGAAAGCATTAAAAATCTGGGCAAAAACCCACACCGCTGCTGGAGCACACGAGCCTGTCTTAGTAAAACGCCTCAAAAGGAATGGCGATCAAGGAGTAGGTGGCCATTTTAGCTCATAATGGTCAGGATATGGATTGGGATGCGAAGAGGGCAGAACTGATCCGAGATCAGCACTTCTACTGATGCTTCATGAACATGGGCTCAGATGTCATGTACAGATTCGTGAAATGAAGCAGTGCTTTATGAATATGGGCTCAGATGTCATGTACAGATTCGTGAAATGAAGCAGTGCTTTATGAACATGGGCTCAGATGTCATGTACAGATTCGTGAAATTAAGCAGTGCTTTATGAATATGGGCTCAGATGTCATGTACAGATTTGTGAAATGAAGCAGTGCTTTATGAATATGGGCTCAGACGTCATGTACAGATTCGTGAAATGAAGCAGTGCTTTATGAATATGGGCTCAGATGTCATGTAGAGATTTGTGAAATGAAGCTTACATCTCTGGTCCTCACGAAGAGTCAGAAAGCTCTGCAGACACCTGTCGAGAGAATCAGCAATGTCGGCATGGAAACGCTAACGTGTGTGGCCTCACCCAGAGGAGTCACCCACAGACATAACTGCACATGCACTGTTTTTACCAGTACTCTTCCACTTCAGTGGGGGTATTCTTTCATCCCTGGGCCCCTCAACAAGAATATTTTGCACCAATAACCTCATCCTATATGTCAGCACCACTGGCATTTATTTCAAGAAGCAAAGCTTCCCAGTAAGAAGAAAGGGTTGGAAGTCCAGATTAAGGTGTGTGTGTGTGCGTGTGCGTGTGCGGTGTGGGTGTTTGTGTGTATGTGTGTCTGCATATGTATGTATGTGTGTGTGTGTGTGTGTGTGTATGTGGGTGGGGGTGGGGGGTTGGGCATTTCTGTTGATATCAAATGATAATTTCCATTTTCACAGTTTTCCTAGATATGTTTATCAGCAACAAAGACAAAAGCATACATTTAGCATACAGCAAGTGAAAATTCTACTTCTATAATTTATTCTTTAAAAAAACAATTTACATACTTTATTTGGTTGAGTGTGACATCTAACTTTTCCCATAGTGATATCTTCCTGGCTGGTACTTCAATCTCTTGGCATGATTCTTTGAGGGGGAAAATGATTTCATGATTTTGTAATAGCAGAATTCTGTCATTTAATATTGTAGTATACGTATAGGATGTATTCTTCCATCACAACTTTACCTGTAGCCTTTTTTGCGACATATTCGGTCAGAATTGTTGATAGATTTTTTCCATACAAGGACTGAAATATAAAAAAAAAATACTACAATTGGTGTGGACATAGTTTTATTTCATAATACAATGTGTAGGGGAATTTAATACTGTATAATAATAAAACACAGCTTGTCTAATGCGGACAACCAGCTTTCCCAGACAGAATTCGACCGTTCATCTCATGTGTGCACAAAAATGATATGGAAAAAATATTGTGTGACGTTATTATAACTGCAGGGTATTTTACATAAGTAAGTCTACTCACAAACACGCACGTAGAAGTTGGCCCATGGATTCGGCTGTGACTCGAGTACTCCTTCAAATTCGGGCTCTCCAGGACGAACGCCTGAACAGTGGCACACAGTCCTTCTTGCTGAAGGTATCCTTTTAAAACGTGCATCGCGAAAGGGTAAGTATTATTTCAGACCATGCAATTATTTATGATACATCAGTTAACAATGTGTTAGCAACTGTGCAGCCTTTCAGTGTTAGCAACGTATGCAATGAAACTAAATGAACAATAAATGTTTGGTTTACAAAAATGACTAATTACAAATCTGTATTTGTCCTACAGCAGAACCTATATGCACAGGTATCAACAGCCACAGTACTTAGCCTATATATTATATCGATTGCTAGCTAATGTAAGATAGTTATTTTTCGTGATGTAAACAAAACACTTACAAAAAAGGTCACCGCATGGACAAAATAGATTTTGCATTACAGATTATTATTTAATAGCGGTATTGCCAAGATTTAACCCCCGATCATTTTATTTTACAAGGATAACATTAATTATTATTAACAGTTTGTCATTTACATAACTAACGTTACTGTTGACACAATAACATGACTGCTCGCTTTTATACAGACAATTGACACTTGCAATAGCCTAAATAGCTTAGCTAAAGTTTCAGGATTGTCGACCTAACTTACCTAAAACAAGCCTCGCCACGTCCGACGGCAGCAACATAACTGATTACTTAGCTATATGGATTATTTTATCTTTTGTCTGCTATAGGTGCAATTTGAATTAAATCTATCTAACTATGTTACAGCAGGTTGGCAGCTTGCCGCTTGGCTACCGATAAATATTAGTGTTGCATCTCTCTGTCCTTCGAAATGGCGCGGAATTTATTGAAAAGACGTCGGGAGGAAGAAATCCTACACGGGACCACTGGTTGCCAGATGCTGATTTTGTTCTCCGAAATATTTCCTCGGTATCATATCCTATTTCCCAACTCACACGCAATTTTTCAGGAGTATATCCCATTTCTTATTCTTGAATCTCTCGTTTACTATTAATGCCAATGTTTACTTTATCAGAAACTTACCCAATATATATTTTTTTCAAAACCCGAAACCTCAAAAATTCCTCTTAACTGGCGACCACGGGCGAGCGCGTAGTCCACTCCTCTACTAAATTAAAAGTCACGGAGTATTACAACAGTGATAAGTTAGACACTATTACATATATTTTATCACATCCCATCTCACAGGTCTCCCATCCAAGCATTACCCTGCATAACCTCCTTAGCTTCAGCAGAGAACGATACTGATACAGGGTGATAGTGCTGCTTACAGTATATAACCCTAAGAGGGTGAATGATCCTTCGGTTGACAGTGTCTTACTAACAATTCACTGCTCCCACAGCTCCTAATTATTTACATAGGAGCTGCAATTATGGTTGGGACAAAACAAGCATACACATTGGGTCCCCAGGACTGAGTTTAAAGCCCCTGGTGCGTATAGCGCGTTAAAATTACTTTTATTTTGAAATACGCGTTGTTTGCAGTCACAGGAAGTACAATCGGGTTCAATTGGATTTTCTCGTGGCGCTTGAAAATGCTGTGATTCTGACAGCTGTTGAAGTATAATAACTGCAACAGGGAGCGCAAAACAATGTATGTAAACTGTTAATTTATGCAAATAACAAACAGTCAGAGTGGTTGAACTTAATCGAATTGTTTTTAGACCTCAACCTGTACTGGTTAGCTTGTTGGTACAACTACGTTTTGCTTACAATTCATCCCTAGTGTTATTCGCTGTAGGTCTATATAGATCTATATATCTCACCTATCAATATCTGGCCATCTAACTGAGCCATAAAGAATGATTGAAAACAAGCTGTCTTGTTTGATTTGACAACCGTATAGATCCAGCTAGTTAAGATTTTTTTTGGGGTAAAGTTACAGTAACGTTATAGGTGTCTTGGAACCAAGCTATGTATGACTTTGAATGAAAATCAAAGCACCGTAAACGGCCTAGTCTTGCCTCTCTATTTTGTTTCGAAGACATCTGGTGAGGTGTTGGGCGGCGGAGTGGAATCTTTGCCCTGCAGTGCAATCATGAGTCTGGTACTTGACGAACTGTTTATTTGCTGCCGTGGATTGGGAAATGAAAAGGCCACGGAGAGGAAGGTACACGCCATGCGCAGATCTGTAGAAAAAAAACTAACGAAAGTATGTTTATGTGTTGTTTTAATCTGCACGTGCTAACGGCAGATACTCTACATTCCTTCACCTTGCAGAAAGAGATGGATCGATTCAGACGACTCATCCGCTCCTCCGAAACCGCGGAGGAACTGGATCGCGTGTCAGGAAACAGAGCGTCCAGACAATCAAAACAGCTCACATGGGACACTGTATTTAGGTACATAACATTGCAATGCAATTTACAGATTTTTATGCAGTGTCACTTCGTTTTAGTTACGCATTATATGGTGCGTTTTGTCCCTCAGTTTAACATCTTGCCATAGAAAGCTTTGCTGCATTTGTGCATTTAATGTATGAAAAGTTTTCTTTTTCTGTTCTGGAAGGTATCTGCAGCGGTACCTCCAGAAAGAGACAGAGCTGTTGCAGTCGGGCAAGGCTAACGTGTCAGCCTCCACGCAGGCCAACCGCCACAAAAAGATGCAGGAGCTGAGCAGCCTGGTCAAATACTTCATCCGCTGCGCAAACAAGCGTAAGCGCGCGACGCCCGCGTGTTTTTGCGTTCTATTCCTGCCTGCTAGAGGCATTGGTGCCTGTATATATAAAAAACGTATTTTGTCGTTATTGCAGGAGGTCCGAGGCTAAAATGCGGAGATCTTCTCGCGCACATCGTGGACGTACTGGGCGGTTCCTTCACCTCCAGTGCCTACGGGGAAGACTACAGCAGCATTCTGCTGAAAGACGTCCTATCCATCCGCAAGTACTGGTGTGAGATCACCCAGCAGCAGTGGCACAGTTAGTACTGTTAACATTGTTCAATAAAAGTGCTTATTTATTGATGGGAGTTCTTCGCAAGTGTAGCCTTGTGTTTAAGGAATCAAACTTAAAACCAGGAGGCTGGGAATCCTAACCCTTGTTTTAGTGTCAAGGTTCTTAAGCACAACCTCTGCAGACATTCAGGTGTTTAAATGGAAAATATGTGAGACATAGCCTGTTTACAGGCCACCTGTGCCTTGTGTGGGGACTGCAGACAGTCCTCTTGAGTGCCTGTGTTTTCTTTGATGTGCAGAGCTGCTGGATTTGTATTGCGGCCTCTTCAACGGCCTCTCCAGAGCCATCAACCGCGTCCTCCTCAGCCGGATCATCCACGCCGTGGTCCAGGGCTGCTGTCTGCAGACCGACGGGCTGGCCCACACGCTCTTCAGCTTCTTCTCCAAAGCCCTGGGCAGTGCCAGGTAAGCTTCTTGCTCCAACACAGCACACAACCTGAATTACTGCATTCCAACTGTGCGCATGGCAGAGTTTCGGAAAAGAGTATTATTCAGCCAGTTGAGGAAAACAATTGAAATTCAGTCCCTCCATTGAAGAATCCACGTAGAACATGATAGGAACCTATTCATTTATGTATTTATGAATTGAAGCGGAATGAATTTGAATGAACTGGACTCCAACCCTGCTATCGGTTGCGTTAAATATATAACCATGTGATAACGGTTGCCACGGTAACGCGATGAGCCCTCCGGCAGACCTTGCCCATTGCTCCGCGGCCTGACCCCTCTCTCTCTTTTTGCGGGGGGGGGGGGCTCGTACAGGCAGGAGAAGCACCTGGCCGTGCTGGAGCACCTGGTCTCCGCCCTCAACGTGTTCCTCCGGGCGTCGGCCACCAACTGGCGGGCGCGGGCGTGTCGCCTCGGCGAGGAGCTCCTCCCCTCGCTGCTGTGCGTGTGGGCCCAGACCCGGCCCAGCCCCGCCCTCAAGGAGGAGATCGTGCAGTTCTTCCACCTGCAGGTGCGCGTGCACCACCCCAAGGGGGCCAAGACGCAAGCCACAGGTGAGGAGGGGGGGGGGGGGGGGGGGTAAAACTGGGGTTCTGCTGTAAAACCGGGGTTCTGCTGTAAAACCGGGTTCTGCTGTAAAACTGGGGTTCTGCTGTAAAACCGGGGTTCTGCTGTAAAACTGGGGTTCTGCTGTAAAACTGGGGTTCTGCTGTAAAACCAGGTTCTGCTGTAAAACCGGGGTTCTGCTGTAAAACCGGGGTTCTGCTGTAAAACCGGGGTTCTGCTGTAAAACTGGGGTTCTGCTGTAAAACTGGGGTTCTGCTGTAAAACCGGGGTTCTGCTGTAAAACCGGGTTCTGCTGTAAAACCGGGGTTCTGCTGTAAAACCGGGTTCTGCTGTAAAACCGGGGTTCTGCTGTAAAACCGGGGTTCTGCTGTAAAACTGGGGTTCTGTCAGGTTTACTCTCAATAACGGGTCCCCTCGCCTGGGTCTGGTCTGCAGTAGGGTCTAGTGCTGAGTTTTGAGTTCTTCTCTAAATGTGCTCTCCCTGTAGCATGGCATTTGCAGCATTAACTGTGTATTCTCATCTAATGAAATGTGCCGAATAGCCTCTCACTCTGTGTCTCGCCGAGGCATTTTTGCCCCCGCGCTGCCAGTCCTTCAGTGCCCGCGCTGCTTTTGCCTGGCACACAGGTGCCCATGCGGAGGACTGGGCGAAGTGGCAGGGCCTCCTGTACAGCCTGTACGACGCGCTGGTGGGCGAGATCGGCCAGATCGGCAGCCGGGGGAAGTACGTCACCGGGTCGCGGCACATCGCGGTGAAGGAGAACCTGATCGAGCTGACCGCCGACATCTGTCACCAGGTGAGAGCCGCCCGCGCCGTCCTGTTCGCCCACTCTGTGTGGCGGGAGCGAGTGGGGGATGTGAGTCACCACTCTTCCAGGTGCCTGTTCCAGGTGCCTGTTCCAGAGTCCTGTTCCAGGTGTCTCTTCCAGGTGCCTTTATCAGGCCTGTTCCAGGTGCCTGTTCCAGGGGCTCGTCCCAGGGTCCTGTTCCAGGTGCCTGTTCCGGGTGTCTGTTCCCGGTGCCTGTTTTCGGGTCCTGTTCCATGTGTCTGTCCTAGGTGCTTGTCATGAGTGTCTGTTCCAGATGCCTGTTCCAGAGTCCTGTTCCAGGTGTCTCTTCCAGGTGTCTGTTTTAGGGGCCTGTTCCAGGTGCCTGTTTTAGGGTCCTGTTCCAGGTGCCTGTTTTAGGGTCCTGTTCTAGGTGTCTGTTCTAGGGGCCTGTTCGGACGCTGGGTGCAGACCCTTGTCACGGCTGCTGTTTTTCCTTTCGTTTTCAGCTCTTTGGCAATGGCATGCATGAGGTCACCGTGCCCCACCTGAAGGGGGCGCTGCAGGACAGCACCCAGGGGACCCCCAGCAAGCGCAGGCGCATCGAGCTGGGGTGGGACGTGATCCGGGACCACCTGCAGCCGAACCAGGACGACTTTGACATCATACCGTGGTGAGGCTCGCGAAACAGCATTCCTGTTCAGCATCACACCGCGCTTTCCAGTCCCTGTCCCGCTTCCTGTTCCCGTCTCGTGACCCGACCCGGCTGACGGGCCTCCTCTCGCCCCCGCAGGCTGCAGATCACGTCGGTCCTGGCGTCGCGGTACCCGTCCACCCTGGGGGACTCGGAGCTGGCGCCCCTGCTGTCGGCACTGTGCCAGCTGCTGGCCGGGCAGCGGCGGGGCGAGCGGGGCCCGTACGTCCTGCGCTGCCTGCGGGACCTGGCGCGGTGCCAGGCCCGGCGCCCGCGCCCGCGCCCGGGCTCCTCCCAGGGGGCGGAGCTGGGCAAGCTGTGGGCGCGGCTGTGGGCCCTGACCGTGCGCGGCCTCGGCTCGCCCCACACCGAGGCCCTCAGCCTGGACCTCCTCTGCGCCCTCCTCCAGGGGGCGCTGGTGCCCGTCGGCAGGGAGTTCTGGAAGATCTTCACCGGCTCTGCCTGCAAACCTTCCTGGTGAGCGTCTGTAATGATGTGGTGGCATCGGGGGGGTATGGGTTTGGGGTCCCAACCTGGGGTCCGGAAGTCATCAGGATTAGAGAGTGGGTCCCCAACTAGGGTCCAGTGAGTGTATTACACTGCTGGTTTCAGTAATTAAATTCAAAACCAAACTTCCTGGGACCCACGACAGCGCTTTTATTTTGACAGTATTTTTGCTATTGTTTATTCAATTGCTTGTTGTTTTCCTGATTTGGGCGGATGCAGCGCCACGGTGATGTGCCTGTCCCAGCTCCTGCTGAAATGCGCCGTCCCGAAATCTCTGGACCTGGCCTGTGACAGCCTGGGGGCGGGGCCAGAAGGGGGCGGGGCTCCCTGTCTGAAGGAGGCTATCGTCAGCTGGCTACTGATGAATGAGCAAGGCGAGGAGATGGAGGACAGCTCCAAACCCCATCTCGTCCTCTGCAGACCCCATGACATGTCCGTGATGACCACATTTCTGTTTTTTCTTAATAAAAATACTAATTATCATAAAAATAGGAATAATAAGTAGGTTTCTCTGATGTGACGATGTTTAAGAATCCTCTAGCCTTTTATATCTTATCATAACTGTGATGTTCCTGGGGAGGTAGATGTAATTGTTTTGCTTCTGCCTTGCCTCACAGGGAATTTCCACATCTCCTGGTTCCCAAAATCCTCTTGTCGTTGATGCTGAAGGACAGCAGGGCAGGCATGCTGTTTCTCCAGGGCCAATCAGCAGAGAGGTGAGGGAGAGCGTTCACCAAGATGGAATCAATGGGACACATATCCTGAATTCCAGTAAAGAATCACTACATAATATTAAATTACAGGCAATTAGCAGACGCTCTTATCCAGAGCGACTTACTGAACTCAATTACTCAATGTACGCAGCATTTACATAGCATCTACTTATACCGCTGGATATATACTGGAGTAATGCAGGTTAAGTGCCTTGCTCAAGGGTACAACGGCAGTGTCCAACATGGGATGCGAACCTATGAGCTTTAGGTTACAAGACCAGCTCCTTACCCATTATTATACACTGCCGCACCTATAATATAAAACACGCATATCAACATTGAGTCCATAAACACATTAAATGTAACAGAAGAATGTAAGTCATTTAGGGGTAGGTTCTGAGTACTGAAGTTCTTTAATCTGTCCCTCTTTATCTCTCCTCCCCAAAGCACATGGAGCCCGAACACCCCGGCCTCAGAAGGTGAGGATTCTCTGTCCAAAATCGAGAGCCTGTACCTGCAGTTCACCTTCGACGAAGAGCCCCCCGCCTCCGCGGCGGACCTGGGCGGGGCCGCGACGCGCCCGGAGGACGCTCAGTTCACCGCCGTCCCGGCGCTCCGGGAACGGGTCGAGCAGCACCTCCTCTCCGTCGCCGACCACCTCCTCAACTGCTACTCCCCTGATGTGAGTGTGAGGACTAGACAAACACTTTCCTGATTCCATTGGCGTTTGTAAGACCGCTCTGCTGATGAAGTTGTGTTCTGTTGCTTTGTGACACCGCCCCCCACCCCCCCCAGTCTCAGGCCACGCCCCCAGAGTGCCTGGTCCGAGGCTGCTCCCTCCTCACCGGCGTTTTGGCGGGGTACCTGTGCACCGGTCTCCTCACTGAAGAAGAGTCTTTCAGGTCCCCGCTCTTCCAGAAGGCCAAGGTGGGTTCACCTGCACCTCATGTTTCAGTTTTGCTCAGTGCTGCCCCCTAGTGTTGCCTTTTAAACGTTCAACACGGCAGTGTCCAGTCTTCTCTGAAGACTGATAAGATGCATATTTTTGTTTTAGCCCAGCACTAAGGCACCTGATTCTACTTATCAGGGTCTTGGTTGAAGACCATAATTAGTTAATTATTTGAACCGGGTGTTGTAGTCCTGGGGTATAACACAAGCCTTCACCCACACCGGCCCTTTTTGGGGTATGATTGGACAGCCCTGCTTTAACACCTGAATCCTGAACAGCGTTTAATGTGAAAGATGTGACTGGTCTTCGGCAGTCTTTGGCGCAGCTGATCAGCGAGTTCGCCTCCATGGCGAAGAGCAAGGCCGCGGAGACGGCGACCGTTTCCACGCTCAGGGACGTCACGCAGCTCTGCGGGGACTGCGTCGGCAGGGGGTCAAAGGTTAGACCCGGCCTTCGCCGCCATCCTGTCCCCATCATCATCATCATCATCATCAGTATTGTCCCAATGGAGGGGGGGGTCACGCGCGTTTCTGCTTATCTCCCGCAGGACCCCGTGAGTGTTACCGCCTCCTCCCTCTTCCTCAAAGTCCTGCCGTCCAGGCTGCTGACCGAGCTCTCGGAAATCTGCAAAGTGATGGTGAGTTCGGTGGTGCTGCCAGCCTGACAGCGTAATATCTGCGTACACGTTACTCTGACAGGAGCACCCTCTTCCTCACATTTCTCCTTTTCCTCTTCCTCGCCTATGCTCCACTCAGCGCTATTAAGATACTTTGTCCCCTGAGTCATGATAAGATGCACGGATTACATCTCATTTTAAACGGTGCCTCATCATGTTTCAGAGTGCTTCTCAAAGGTCATCTGGGTGTTCATGAAAAGCCTTGAGTTGTCCTTGCATGTGGAACCAACTGGACCTGGGGCAGTGCCTTTTAGATTGCCCATGAAAAACACAACTTTAAATCTGACGCAAAATGTGATTTAAAAATCTGGATAAAGGATGGAAACGGAGTGTAGCTGTAGAAGATGGTGAGATTGTGGACCGGTAAAGGCTAAATCTTGTCGGATGTAGAATCGGCGGATATTACTTGAGGTGCTGCTGGTTACTGGTACCGCGGTGTCATGGGAGATTCTGTGAGATGGGGCTGAATCTGGCGCTAATAGCGTTTTATCCCCCAGCTGACGAACTCCTGCAAGCCAGGCGCCGCGGTTGCCGAGGACGACCAGAAGGATGACGACTGGGAGGAGCCGCAGACGCAGGCCGATCGCCAGGACGACCTCGACCTCTTCGACGACGGGGGCGAGGGGCACAGCGGCACGAACGCAGAGAAGTGGCAGAGCGCCGACGGCAGCGACGCCCAGTATGGCACAGGTGCGTGCCTGTGAATGTGCCCGTCTGTGACTGTGCTTGTCTGTGACCGTGCCCATCTGTGACCATACTCGTCTGTGACTGTGCCTGTCTGTGACCATGCCCATCTTTGATGGTGCCTGTCTGTGAATGCGCCTGTGTGGGACTGTACCCATCTGTTCCCGTGCCCGTCTGTGATGGTGCCGGTCTAATGGGCATGGTTACTAATATACCGCCAGATTCTACGGGAGATGTGTTTCCACTGATCCGGCCATGCCATCTGTTGCCCCGTGCAGGGGTAAGGAGCACGCTCGCTCCGGAGCTCCTGACCAATCAGGACGCGGCGTTCCTGACCGCGCTGGAGTTCCTGTGCCTGTGCGCTCGCTCGGAGTTCATCCACGGCCTGTCCTTCCGGCCCGCCGAGGTCCGGAGGCGGCTGCTCCTGCTCCTCCACCAGATCGACCGCGCTAACCCGCTGCACCTCCACACGGTGAGCGAGCGCGCAGCACGGCATGATGGGAAGGGTTAACCCCGCGCATTAAAAAAGGCTTTACAGCTTTACTGATCGATATGTTTTGTGTTCCTAAGGAACAAATAATGTTAACTAACATTTATTTGAATTCTTAGTTATTGTACACTATGGTTCCACTTCTGCAGATCTGAATCATAGATACTTAAAGCCATTGGAAGAGATAAGTATACTGAGGGAAGAGCCATTCTTTTACAATAGAGAAAAGTAGGAATGCAACTTTAGACCACTGGAGTGAATCCATCCATCCATCCATTATCTATACCCGCTTATCCTGAGCAGGGTTGCGGGGGGTGCTGGAGCCTATCCCGGCGTGCATTGGGCAAGAGGCAGGAATACATTCTGGACAGGCCACCTATCTATCGCAGGGCAACTGCAGTGAATGATTTATATTAAACCATATATCAAGTTGTTTAAAAAAAAATAATAATCATTTTTATATGTAATATGAGCTGTAATGAACACTGGCAGTTAAGCACCCTCTATCAGTTTAAATGGGACCGGCGTGTGATTGGACACTGACGTGACCTGTTTGTTTTTCCATTTCTAGTACCTGACTCTGTTGAAGGAGCTCCCTGCTGAAGACACGATTCTAACGGCTGAAGATTTTGACTCCCTCCTGGGCCCACTGGCGTAAGAACAGCGTCCGCGCGTGTGCCGACGGTCACTACTGTCACCAGCGAGATACTCTAAGGCTGGCTCTCATAAACCTTCAATGATTCTGGTCTGCAGACGTAGTTAGGAATCATATTTTAGTGAGGCACTGTTGCCCTCTGTGGAACTTACAAAGGTGGCACCGGTGTAGTGAGTGGTTGGAATGAAAACCTGCATGCTCTGGTCCCACCATGGCACATGATTGGGCACCACTGGGCTAAACCATCTATGCCAATTAAAGCTACATTTCCTTTTCACTATTATTTAAATGACTACATTTCCCTTGCACCATTGTGTGGATGTCATTTCCCAAACAATATCATTTGGATATACCTTTGTGTGTGACACAACATTTTCAACATTCATTTTTGTGAACAAAACGTTGAACATCCGTTTGTGTGAGAGACTACATTTCCCAGGGATCCTTGTGCCAAATGTCACTGAGTGTTGCTGCATCTCACGGCCAACAGGGATCTGTGCTCCTTGTACCGGCAAGACCAGGAGATCTGCACCGCCCTACTTCTGGGCCTGCTCCCCTGCATCCGCTGTCTGGGCCGGGCCCAGAACCAGAACCAGGCCGAGGACATGAGGGACGTGCAGGGGGCCTTGCTGAAGGTCGTCTCCGGCTTCTGGTGAATACCACGGCTTACCTCACCCTTCATCTCACCCCAGTGCACCTCTCCCACCTCCCGTCATGGAGCACCACAGAGGCTGAAGAAGCTAATTCAGGCTCTGGAAACCAGCTGTATGGACTCGAATGCACTGAAAAATGCACTCTTCCGGTTAGAGATTCCTGACATTATGTCTTTCCTATCCAGAGAGACAGGGTATGATAATTTCAATACATGTCACAGGAGCCACAAGCGTAATAGTTATGTGAGTAATGAACAACCAGACTTAAAAAAACAGCATGTAGGCATCAAAATTTTTAAAAAGTAGGCCAGTTGCCACATTTACTATAGATTGAAACGGACTCTTTGAGTCATGTTTTTAGTGAATGACAAGTTTTATCTTGACCTGAAAATTGTTTTTTCGTTTAAATATTGAACTCTTTGGGCTTGTTTTCTCCTCAGCATTCTTTCCAAGACGGGCAAGTGCACAGCGTCTGTGAGAGCAGGTCTGGTGAGGTGTTTGGTGACCCTTCTGGAGGTGAGCCGGCTGTGGCCTGTGTGGCATTGCTGAATAAACCAGGGTTGCAGGTTTGCGTCCCTGAAGGTGCACTGCTTTTGTCCTCGTGAGTTTTGTCACTGATTTGCCGCTCCGCCCTGCCTCTCATCTCCCTCCCAATAGGCCGACCCCCGCTGCAAGTGGGCGGTCCTCGGGCTGAGGGAGGAGGAGCTCCCCGTGTCCGTCGTTCTGCCCTCCCACCTGGCCGACGCCCACCACCACGTCCGCATGCTGGCCGCCATGACGGTCGACAGGTGGGTTGCGCGTCGGCCCCGCCCATATGACTGCCCAAATCCGGCTCTCATCTGAGAGACCCCCAAAATGAGCATCCAGTGGCTGACGACCCCCTTTACCCTTCACCTAATGCCCACTGCTGGCTGAAAGGCAGTAGCTATGTAACACACTAGTCCATGGAAGTATGTGTAAATAGCAAAGCCAAAGAAGTGTGAATAAAACGGTATTCATTTTATCTGTTAGTGTATGATATGTGTGGGCTAAGGAAATAAAAATCACACCGCTGGACCCTGAATGTGGGTGTGTTTGGGCCGCAGGCTCTTCCTGGAGTGGACTCCGGACGGCTCGGAGAGGAAGAGGATGCTTCCGCTGAAGCTGCAGCAGAAGGCCTTCGAGAACGTCTACCTGGAGGCTCAGAATGGCATGAGGGTCCAGGTAAGACCTGCCCTTCCCCATTGGCCCCACCCTCTCCCACTGGCCCTGCCTTCTCCCACTGGCCCCACCCTCTCCCATTGGCTCTACCCTCTCCCACTGGCTCCAATACAAATAAACTACAAATAAAAAGTAAGATGGCCTGCAGGCTAACTTGGGTACAATGAATTAAATATGTGTCTATACGTTGGATTACGTCACATTACATTACATTGATTTTAATACCTTTCTATTTACAAAAGCATGTAAACAGGTTCAGTCAGAGCAGTAAAAAGCAAAAAAAAGTATAATTGAAACTGTAAATAAGCGCTTGATTCACCTCTTAATGTCAGTCTGTCTGACTGACACACACTAATCACTTGAATGTGCATAACCCGACGCTGTCCGCGATGGATGGGCGGTTGAGTGAGTGAAGGTGTGATGGTGTGCCGCAGAGAGGCGGCGTGCCGGAGGAGCGTCCGGACGAGGCGCGTAACCGGCGAGCGACGCTGCTGAAGAGCCTGGCCGTGGTGCTGTGCAGCAGCCCCGTGTGTGAGAAGCAGGCTCTGTTCGCCCTCTTCCAGGCCTACCAGGAGAACAAGATCGACGAGAAGCTGGTCAAGAAGGCGAGTGGAGCTCCAGGCCCCGGCTCCGCCTCTACCCCTCTCCTCTAAGCCCGCCTCTGACCCCGCCTCTACCCTAGCCTGTAACCCTGCCTCTACCCTATGCCTCTACCCCTCTCCTCTAAGCCCGCCTCTGACCCCGCCTCTACCCTAGCCTGTAACCCTGCCTCTACCCTATGCCTCTACCCCTCTCCTCTAAGCCCGCCTCTGACCCCGCCTCTACCCTAGCCTGTAACCCTGCCTCTACCCTATGCCTCTACCCCTCTCCTCTAAGCCCGCCTCTGACCCCGCCTCTACCCTAGCCTGTAACCCTGCCTCTACCCTTTGCCTCTACCCCTCTCCTCTAAGCCCGCCTCTGACCCCGCCTCTACCCCGCCTCTAGTCCTGCCTCTACCCCTCACCTCCACCCCATACCTCCAACCCCTGCCTCTAGCCCTGCCTCTAACCCCACCTCTAACCCTGCCTCTAACCCCACCTCAAGTGTTTGCTGGATTGTTGTAGTTTTAAAAACCTGCTCAGGAGTTTGGAGTGAGACTGGACTTGCGTTCCGGCAGGTTCTGGAGAGCGTCTCGAGAGCGCTGAGCTACAGGAGCGGGGAGAGCTTTGTGAACTCTCACCTGCACTACCTGGTCACTGAGTGGCTGCGTCACTACAGCCTGGGGTCGTTTCCCTACGGGCTGCTCTACCACACCTCCCTCCACGAGTTCTACAGGTGAGTACCAATTTCTGTATTTAAAAAAACATGTATTCATTCAAACGAGTTGTATGTGCAAATATGCATATTTGTATATATTTCTATTTTTAGGTAACGATGAACAATGCGTACGGAAGTTCATGCTGAGTAATTACTTGATGTTCACCGCCTTATGTTTGGTTCTTTAGGGACAGTTGCTTTTTTATTTGCTAATTATTTCTCTGTTCATTCTTATTTAAAAAAAAAAAATTTATAACCACCTGTTGGGTCTGTATTCTGTGTAGTCCATTTTTTGAAAAAAAAGGTGGAGTAAATAAAATTTTAAAATCTGTACTTGTGGATGTGTTCAGAAAGTCCCACAGAAAATTGAAATATTCAGAAATCGGAATCTGTGTGGAAAGATCTCTAAGGTGTCACTGTGTGTGCGTTCCCGGCCCCCCCCGCCCCCCCTCCATTTCGTGTGACGCTGGCCCCTCAGGTCCTCCTACCACGTCCTGGTCCCTCACCTGGTGTACCTGGACGACTTTGAGCAGGTGAGGGCCGTGGGGGCGGAGCTTGGGCAGGACTGGAAGCAGCTGCTGGCCGACTGCTTCCCCAAAATCACCGTCAACATCCTGCCGTACTTCGCCCCGCCCGGGCAGGACGGTCGCGCCGCCCAGCAGAGGGAGAAGGCCCACCGGGTCTACGACCTGCTCAAGGACAGCAGCTGCCTGGGCAAGGAGGTGAGGGGCGGAGCCTCAGACCTGCCGCGCGATTGGTCCGATTGCCCTGCCTGCCTCTGCTGCCTTTTCTAATGGGCATTTAAGAAAAGAAAATATTGTTCTGGAAAAGTCTGGTTTGGGGTGTTGGGGGGTGGGGGGGGGGGGGGGGGAGAGTGAGGCAATGTGAATCCCATAATTCTCTGCTGTTTCGCTCTGGACGTTTAACGTTTTTGCTGACCTTTGACCTCCTTCAGCAAATCGACAGCCTGATCAAGAGTAACCTGGCGGACATCGTGGTGGAGCTGCTGATGACGCTGTACGAAGGCGCGGGGCAGGAGGAGGGGGAGGAGTCTGGAGACCTGCGCAGGTTTATAGGGTAAGAAATGGGTCAGGTGTGGAATCTTAGCCACGCCAGGGGTGGCTTTGGCTGCCGGTAGGGCTGCGTGTGGTTTGTGTAGCGATTGGGGGGAAGGGAGGGGGTTTTCGTATGAAAGTTTGTCCCTGTTTTACTGCACAATACTGACCCCTCTTGATGGTGGCTGCCAGCACACTGACTGTACGATGCAATTGGTGGACTGCAGATTGGCAACAAGCAATGACTGTCAGCATGCACGGAAGTGCAAAATTGGGGCTACATTTTGGATTTATGTATGGCATGTGTTTTTCAGGGAACTGGATCCAGCCCCGAACCCTCCTTACTTCAGTTCGTACGTGATCAAAGCCACGCTGGACTACCTCAGCAAGTGCCACGGCAGCAGCGGCAGGTCTCTGGTCGCCATCCTGTCTAAGACCCCGGTGAGTCCTGCCCGAAACGCGTTCTCACGGTACACGGGTGTCCATGCGCCCCGCTCCTGCCGAATGGCCTAAGCTCAGCAGGTATGGACTTGGTTAGTACTTGGATGGGAGACCTCCTGGGAAAGCTAAGTTGCTGCTGGAAGTGTTGTCAGTGGGCCAGCAGGGGACACTCTTCCCCCTGGTCGATTAAACCCCAATGCCCCTGTGCAGTGATGGGGACACTGTGCTGTAGGAGATGCCTCCTTTGAGATGGGACATTAAACCGAGGTCCTGACTCATTGTGGTCATTGAAGACTCCATGACACTCATCGCAAAGAGTAGGGGGGGTCTCGATGTCCTGGTTAAATTCCCAACCTGGCTCTCTCAAACTGCCTCCTAATCATCCCCTGATTTAATTGGCTAAACAAAAATAGTTCTCCTCCTCTCCACCTCAACTAATGAGTGGTCCGGGTTTTGGCGCAAGATGGCTGCCGTGCATCATCCAGGTGGGTGCTACACGTTGGTAGTGGGCGAGGTGAGATCCCTCTCATCACTGCCAAGCACTTCGAGCGTCTGTAAAAGTGCGATATAAATGCAACGTTTCAGTTGTTCATCTTGACACAGCGACCACCCTTGTACGAAGCGTGCGATGACTGCAATGTGTGTTGTTCCCGCCCCCCTTTGTTTGGGGTCAGATCTCCATCCAGAAGATCCTGCTGGCGGTCTGCCAGAAGGTGGCGGAGACGACCAACGCTTACGAGCGGCACCGCATCCTGCTGGTGTACCGCCTGTTCGTGGGCCTGCTCCTCCGCGAGGTGAAGGAGGGGCTGGGCGGGGCCTGGGCCTTCGTCCTGAGAGACGTCGTCTACACGCTCATCCACCACATCAACGGCAGGTGCGCGCGGGTCACTTCCTGTCCGGGGTCTGTCTGTCAGCCTGCGAGCGCTCTAGGATTTTAAGGAGGAAGATATATCGTTATGCAGCCATGCTTTTACACAGTGGCTCAGATGCTACGTTTCCATTATATAGATTCTGCATGTTCAATGTTTAAGGTGCCGAACTGACAGATTCTGATGTTGCTGCAGTACTTTAATGCTGGATTTAGTTTAAGATGCTATGGTGCTGTAATGGTAGATACTGGTTACGACGGTGTTGTGCTGTGATGGTAGGCTCTTTTTAAGATGCTGCAGTACTGAGGTGGTAGATTCTTTACCACTGCAGGACAGGAACCCTCTGCAAACCAGTAAATTTGCTGAGTAGGGCCAAAGTTTTTTTTATATCCATTTGTATAATAAATAAAATGAAATTTAAAAAATAAAAGATGCTGCAGTGCTGAAACAGTAGATTCTCGCTAAGATGCTACATTGTTGTAATGGTAGAATCTTGCTAAGATGCTACAGTGTTGTAACGGTAGAATCTCGCTAAGATGCTACATTGTTGTAATGGTAGAATCTCGCTAAGATGCTACAGTGTTGTAATGGTAGAATCTTGCTAAGATGCTACAGTGTTGTAACGGTACAATCTCGCTAAGATGCTACAGTGTTGTAGCGGTAGAATCTCGCTAAGATGCTACACTACTGTAACAGCTCATTCCCATTAAGATGCTGCAATGCTGTAACAGTAGATACTAACGGTGCTGCCCCTCCTCTTGCCTGTACCCAGCCCGGCCCAGTTAGACGAAGTCACTACCCGGAGCCTCTCGCTGTGCCTGGACCTGCTGGAATCCGTGTGCCGGACAGCTGTACTGTTCTGTGAGGATGCTCTGGAGAGCCACCTGCAGGTCATTGTTGGAACTCTCACCACACAGGTGACCGACCAGCCAGCCATCTCAGAGCAGGTAAGGGGCTGTGACATCACGTTCTGATGGCACTCTGTGTGAGCATGCAGGTGCTCAGATTGCTGAAGTTCCTGTTCTGTGTGAGCATGCAGGTGCTCAGATTGCTGAATGTCCTGTTCTGTGTGAGCATGCAGGTCCTCAGATTGCTGAATTTCCTGTTCTGTATGAGCGTGCAGGTCCTCAGATTGCTGCAGTTCTTGATTATGGAAAATAAGGACAACGAGCACCTGAGGAGGGCCATCCAGCTGCTGGAGCCCCTCCCAGATCGCCCCGCCTTCCGACAGCTGCGAGAAGCACAGCACGCGCTCAAATACAGCACAGGGGAATTCACCCTCCGACAGGTAACACCTGCTGTAGCGTCCCTAACCTAACCCTAACACATTCTTTTCTACATTGAGTTCCATAGCATCCATATCCCACAGTCCTCTGCATTGGGTTCCATAGCATTCACATCCCACAGTCCTCTGCACTGGGTTCCATAGCATCCATATCCCACAGTCCTCTGCACTGGGTTCCATAGTATCCATATCCCACAGTCCTCTGCATTGGGTTCCATAGCATTCACATCCCACAGTCCTCTGCATTGGGTTCCATAGCATGCATATCCCACAGCCCTCTGCATTGGGTTCCATAGCATGCATATCCCACAGCCCTCTGCATTGGGTTCCATAGCATCCATACCCCCCAGTCCTCTGCATTGGGTTCCATAGCATGCATATCCCACAGTCCTCTGCATTGGGTTCCATAGCATGCATATCCCACAGCCCTCTGCATTGGGTTCCATAGCATCCATATCCCATAGTCCCCTGTGTTTGGACTGTGCCCTGTACCATCCATATCCCACAATTACCTGTGTTTGCACTGTGTCCTGTACCACCCCTACAGTCTTCTCTGGTTGCTTTGGGTCATGTAGCATCCATATTCTAAAATCCCAAACCATCTTCATGGGACAGAACCACATCAAAGACTCTGTACCATAACAAGACATCAAACTCAGAGTACTTAATAAAATCTCTCCACCACTGATCTCCCCACTGGAACTCCTGCTGTCCTCTAATGACTCAGTAGTGATTGAAACTCCACTGCTAAAACAGAAGCGAAAGCAAAGCGTCTAGTCTCTTTTGTGATATAATGGCCTTGGCATATGTCCCACTGCTATCCCATAATTCTTTGTGGCCACACAGGTTTCCTCACTGTCAGACACGTGAAAGCCCCAACAGTCAGAGTACTCGCCCTGCTGTTGAATGCAGTGGAGTGCTCATTGCAGTTGTATCTAATAATGCTCTCTGTGTGTCCTCGCAGGAGATTGAGTACTTCCTGTCGGTGTCTTCCTGTGACTCCCTCCCCCTGGCCCGTCTGGAGGGGCTCAAGGACCTGAGGAGACTGCTGCGCACCCAGAGGGGCCAGATCAGGAGCCTGCTCCAGGAGTGTCAGGGTAGGGGTGAGGGTGGGGGTGCTGGAGCCTGCTCCAGGAGTGTCAGGGTGGGGGTGAGAGTGGGGGTGCTGGAGCCTGCTCCAGGAGTGTCAGGGTGGGGGTGAGAGTGGGGGTGCTGGAGCCTGCTCCACGAGTGTCAGGGTGGGGGTGAGGGTGAGGGTGGAGCTACGTGTCTGTGAATGTGTTTACATACATGTTTGCATGTCTGTGTGTACAGTTGTGTATGCCCATATATGTGCTTGCGTGTATGCGTACGTGTGTGTGTGTGAGTGTGTGTGTGTGTGTGTCTCTGTGTTTGTGTGTGTTTGTGTGTCTCTGTGTGTCTCTGTGTTTGTGTGTGTGTGTCTCTGTGTTTGTGTGTCTGTGTGTGTGTGTTTGTGTGTGTGTGTCTCTGTGTTTGTGTGTCTGTGTGTGTCTCTGTGTTTGTGTGTGCCTGTGTGTGTCTTTGTGCCAGACTCTTACTCTGCATCTCTCTCCGTGCTGCAGCGGACCCTGCAGACAGTGTGCTGGTGAAGCTGGTCCTCAGCCTCCTGCAGCTCTGCAAGCTGGCTGTCAATCACCCGGGAGGGGCGGATATCCTGGGTATGTGTGGTGGGCCGGGTCACAGGCTGGAAAACGATTGGTGGCGGCCGCTTGCGAATCAAACAGCGCCTCTAACCCTCGGGCGGTGTGTGTGTGTGGTGGTGTTCCGCAGAGGCTGCTGGGAGCTGCCTGGGAGAGCTGGGGCCGCTGGACCTCGCCACCATCGCATTGCCCCATGGGAAGGATCGGGTTACTGCCCGCGCCTCCGACCTCTTTGTGGACATCGAGCTGCGGTGGGCCTTCACCCTGTTTACATACATGAACAGCGCGCTCACCCACCACCGGTAAGGCTAGCAGAACGCGCGGTGACTCACAGTGATGTGCATTGACCGTAGACTGTAGAAAAATATGAACAAAGTCACAGTGACGTCACCCATTGACTCTCTCATTGGCTTTGTGAAAAGGGTTTTGAAGCCTGGGAAGTGTAGTTTGTGAGCGCCGCCATGTTGTACAAAGTGGAGCCTGAGACGGCGCAGTCGGGACATGTAGTCCGGTCGTCCACTAAGCGCATGGGATACAGTGATTCGGTAGTGATGCAAACTGTCCCTGATTTGTCCACAAAATATTACCGTCTTGTCCAATAGCACAATAACTTAACAAATGGGCATATGGGGAGACATTAGACAAAGAAAAAACACATATTGTGACTACTTTTTCTTGTGGAAAAAATTTTATTTTGTACTTTGACCATATTGCTACCATTGACTTCCATTAAAACGAGTGGCTGAAACCCCCTATACTGGAGCCAGCCGCACTGGCGCTAGTGAGCAACGTCTCACAACGAGACGAGGAAGTGAGCTGCAGTGACGCAGCCTGCTGTTGGCCACTTGGCATCGATAAGCAGGATGCCCCACTGCGGGTTCTGCGGCGTGCAGGAAGCTCGCCTCTCTCTCGGCATTCGGGCCACGCCCCTCGCACCCGTCTCACGCACCCTCCAGAATCTGCAGCTCCGGTGTGACTTCCTCTTCCTTTCTGCTGTGAACATGACCTCCCTTTAATCTCCTTGCTACTAGCGGTTAAATGGGTGACAAAGGTTGTCCAATGAAATGATTCATGACTGTTAAAAAATGAATTGAAGCTATTAATGCCCCTCTTGTTTTTCCTTTCTCCCTCTCCCCCCTTTCTTGTGTTTGCGCTGTAGCATCGAGGTGAGACAGGCAGCTGCTCAGTGTCTGAGGGACATCCTGGCCACTCAGACCGGGCTCGAGTTTTGGGCGGCGTACAAAGACAGTAAGGACCCCATGCTGGTCTACTTCTGCCCCTTCAGATCAGCCAAGAAGAAGGTCTGTCTCCTTTCTTTGTTTTTCTTTTTATTTATTTTTTGCTTCCCATTCTCTTTGAGTATGACTGTTGTGACCCTTGATGATGAATTGCATTTATGTAACGTAATTCTATTTTTTGTTTTTTTTGTTTATTGATGAATACGTTTGTCATCTGCTTATTTCCTGACTGTAATGCCAGCCTTCGGGCAGCAGGTTGGCCTTGCAGGTGAGGGTTTCTGTTCTTATTGCCGTTTGTCAGGCTGTGGAGGTGAGAGTGCCGGAGGCCAGCTCGGACTCCCGGGCGCAGCTGGAGAGCCCGGCTCTGTGGGACCCCCAGCAGGGGCAGCACAGCGACTGGCTGAGGAGACTGTGTCTGGCGCTGCTGGACAGTGGGGGGGTACAGAGCGAGGCTCTACTTCTGTCCCGACCCCTGTGCCAGGTAAAGGCCCCACTCTTATGACCCCTGTACAGGTATCTATGCATGGTAAGGGTCCATCTCTCCCTGTATCTGTACAGGTAAGGACCTCTTGATTTAAGTGTGTACAACGTTACATATATGTTGTAAATGCACATTTGTGTTACAAAAAATGTAGTTTTTGTGATTAATCCATATTACTGAATGAACTTCCACACTTTTGTTTGTGGTTCAACTGTGGTTCAACACTGGAACTGCTCATTGGCTGGTTTATTGTGCACACAGGTGAAGACGGACTTCTGCCAGAAAGCCTTGCCCCTCTTCGTCCACGACGTCCTGCTGCGGGACACGGATGGCTCCTGGAGGACCCTGCTGTCCAATCGCATCGGAGACTTCTTCACCTGCTGCGCCCGCAGCTCCTCCTCCTCCAGCCGCTCCACCACGCCCCTCCTCCCCGACTCTGGTCAGCTGACCTCTGACCCTGCCTCCTTTCTCCTCCATGACCGCCCACCCTGCCTGTTTCCTTCTTCATCCCTGACCTTTGACCCTGAACACCTCCTTCCTCTTCCCTGATCTCTGACCCCTGTGCACCTCCCTCCTCTCCCCCAGTTGCTGACACTGTCACCCCCCCCCCCTTTTCTCCTGAACTCTGACCCTGCCTGCTACCCTTTCAACTCTTCCTTTTTCCTCAGAAGGATATTAAAAATGCATTTTACCCTTCCACAGGAGAGACAGATTTTGCAAACCAGGGCCCAGTGGACAAGATCTCCCTGCGCACAATGCTGGCGGTCATCGACTACCTGAGACACCAGCCGAGATCGCCGCCCGGCAGGTCAGCTGGTCCCCGTGTGCAAAACAACTAAAAAAACCAGACACAAATACAAAAATGAGCCCGCTCTCTATAGGAAAAACACCCAGATTGGGTCAGAGGAGCTGTAGAACGCTTGGCTGTGCTCGTTTAAGGATCTGTGGTGATTTGGTCCCCCAACGCGTTCTCTCCTGATGCCGTGTGCCATGTACACGCCTCAGCTTTCAATCAATAAAACAGTCAAACAGCCAATCAGCCGATCAGTCCGCCAATCAATCATTTTGTCTGCGGCAGTAGCTCCTCCCAGGGGACCGTCTGCGACGCTAACTTCTGGCTGGAGCTGAACTACCTGGAGGTGGCCCGGGCCGCCGAGACCTGCTCCGCCCACTTCACCGCGCTGCTCTACGCCGAGATCCACGTGGACAGGCGCAAGTCCACCCTGGAGGACGGCCGCAGGTGAGGCCTGGAGGAGGCGGGGCCTACCCTCGTTTAGCGTCGCGAAACCCCACCCGCACCGTGCCGAAGGTCAGGCTGAGGTGTAGCGGTGCGTGTGCTGGATTAGCTGTGTATTTCGTGTTTGCTTTAGGTGTCAGGGTTTCATAACCGGGACAAAGAGAGGAATTCCTCTTTATCGTTAGCTTATTTAATCAGGAGGTCCCCGCGTTCAGTGTTTGAGAATTCTTTTACACTTTGTTCTAACACTGTATAGTCTTCTCTGATTGGCCAGTGAGTGGCACGTTGTGTTTGGATTGGACAGCACAATAGCACAATGAGTTATTTCCAGAACATTCTTTACTCCTAATATTTTGAAGCTGAAGCTGGGGCTGGGAGGTGGAAGGTGAAATACCTGCATTCCTAGATGGTTTACACACTTTGCTCACGTCCTCTCCAAAGATGAGCTCCACCCATCTGGTGGAATCTTCATTCGTGGGGTTGTGAGCTGGAATATCATCGCTGTGTCGCACGCAGCTGACTCCACGGATTCCACAGTTCGGTTTCATGCACACCCCACGTTTTCCTTCGCGATTTAAGCTCTTTCTCAAGAGGCTTTTAAGTTTATACACATTTGATGATTAACTCAGGTTGGCCTTCATTTAAGTCAGGAATAACATTAAAGTTTGAACTCCTTCAGGGTTTTTCCTGGCATGAGAAGGGTCTTTGGTGCTCCCCGTTATTGGGTCAGGGTTCATTTAACTCTCCTAATGATAAGGATTAAATTATTATTACATTACAGGCATTTAGCAGACGCTCTTATCTAGAGTGACTTACACAACCTTTTTACATAGCATTTGACATTGTATCCATTTATCCATACATTGTATCCATATCCATTTACACTGCTGGATATATACTGAAGCAGCACAGGTCAAGGGTACAACGGCAGGGTCCTGCCCAGGAATCGAACCTATGACTTTCTGGTTACGAGCCCAGTTCCTTTCCCACTGTGCTACACTGCTGCCCCATGATGAACACGTCATTGATTAAAGGTTTTGTTTTGCCTTTGCGTTCTCCTGGCGCGTACCTCTGTGGTACCGTACCAACTTCCTTATCTTCTGCCTCGTCACTCACATATTTGCTTGGGTACACGCAAAAGATTTATCTGTGCTGGAAAAGCCCTGTTCCAATTTACAATATAGATATGTAACAGACAATTAGCCAAAGCAGCTTACAGAAGGTGCATTTAACATGATTCGGAAACGGAAAGGAAGGAAAACTTTTTGTTCCAGTTTGTTTGGACAAGACCTCAGTTTATGTTTACTGGCACAGAAAACCTTCTTTTCTGTTTGAGGAGAGCGGATTAGCTCGGGCCCCTGATTTCCGTGTGTTTCTTCAGGTCTCAGTCCAGGACGTCCCGCAGGATACTGTTTGAGGACGGCAGCCAGAACTTCGCCATCACCGGGCTCACGGAGAACGGTGGGGAGGACACAGGCATCAGCCTACAGGTGGAACCAACCGACTCTGCATTACACCTCTAATCCTTCAGCCAGGGCAGTCAAACGCACTACAGCCTAACAGCTCACCCTTAGCCTAACATCTCACTCTTAACTTAACAACTTGCACTTAGTGTAACATCTCACACTTAGGTTAACATCTCACACTTAGCCTAAAATCTCAGTCGTAACCAAACATCTCACTCTTAGCCTAACATCTCACACTTAGGCTAACATCTCACTCTTAGCCTAACATCTCACTCTTAGCCTAACATCTCTCACTTAGCCTAACATCTCAGTCGTAACCAAACATCTCACCCTTAGCCAAACATCTCACTCTTAGCCTAACATCTCACACTTAGGCTAACATCTCACTCTTAGCCTAACATCTCACTCTTAGCCTAACATCTCTCACTTAGCCTAACATCTCAGTCGTAACCAAACATCTCACCCTTAGCCTAACATCTCACTCTTAGCCTAACATCTCTCACTTAGGCTAACATCTCACTCTTAGCCTAACATGGTAAATGGTAAATGGACTGCATTTATATAGCGCTTTTATCCAAAGCGCTTTACAATTGATGCCTCTCATTCGCCAGAGCAGTTAGAGGTTAGGGGTTAGGTGTCTTGCTCAAGGACACTTCGACACGCCCCGGGCGGGGTTTGAACCGGTTTGAACCGACTGCCAGACAATCGGTCTTACCTCCTGAGCTATGTCGCCCCCATCTCACTCTTGGCCTAACATCTCACCCTTAGCTTGCGGCCCGACTCCGCATTACAGCTCTGTACAGACCCAAAGCCGGCTGTAACGGTGCAATGCATCACCTGACTGCAGGTGGCAGTACATCGCTCTACAGTGTGTCTGAGCTTAACACAAGTCTTCAGCTCATGCAGTGTTTCTCTACTGCTTTCCCCTCAGGACCTGCTGATTGAGGTGTACAGGAGCATTGGAGAGCCAGACAGTCTGTATGGGTGTGCGGGAGCCAAGATGGCCAGTCCTCTGACCAGGTAATGTGTAACACATTGTGTAGTATCACTGTCAAACCTTCCTTAGTGTGTGGCCCTTTAAAATTGAATTTTTGGTGACTCTTTTTGCAAGTAGTGGCAGGTAGGGCAAATATCTCAAACTCCAGTCCTGGGGAGCCGCGGTGTCCAGTCCCGAGAGGGGGCCGCATTGTCTGCTGGTTATTGGTGTTCATTTCATTGAAATCATTGATTGGCTAATGGTCACACACCTTGTTTCCAAAGGCCTAAATTAGATGCTGATTCAAAGGAAATCCCAAGAACGTGCAAATGCTGCAGCCCTCCAGCTCTGGAGATCCAGATGGGACAGGAGATCCCTGATATATAGTTTTTAATATAGATGTGTAGATTACTGAAGACCATTGTGATACTGTATACACATTCTAATGCTGATGTAACAATCGCTACTTGTAATTGAAAGCAATGGCGTTCTAGAACACTGACTTAGAATGTTGAAAAAGATTCCAAAAACCTGCTCTCCAAAGGATTAAATTGTAAACGTGTTCTGTGCTTGGCAGGATCAGGACGTATGAACATGAGGCTCAGTGGGGGAAGGCCCTGGCGACCTATGACCTTCACACCAGTCTCCCGGACGTCACACGACAAGTGGGGATCGTGGAGGTAACCTCGGGTGTGGTTGTGATGTCGGGGGGGGGAGGCAGGGGAGGTTTGTGGTCTCTGACTGTGACACCCCCCCCCCCCTTACAGGCCCTGCAGAATTTCGGGTTGTGCGGCACCTTGGTGACGTACCTGCGGGGGCTGGAGAGCGAGGGGGCGGACTGGGGGGCGGAGCTTAGGGAGCTGCAGTTCCAGGCGGCCTGGAGGAACACACAGTGGGACTGCCACCTGTCCGACAGGTGAGGAGGGCGTGTGCGTGCGCATTCGGGAGGGAGGTTGACCGTTCTGTCGAAGCGTTGGGTCTGAGCGTAACAGGACGCGCGTTTGGTTTGTCCGTGTTGGTTTTCAGGAGTGAGAAA
The DNA here is from genome assembly GCF_013347855.1 of Anguilla anguilla. Taxonomy (NCBI): domain Eukaryota; kingdom Metazoa; phylum Chordata; class Actinopteri; order Anguilliformes; family Anguillidae; genus Anguilla; species Anguilla anguilla. Next base: position 10,672,056 of record NC_049212.1, read on the forward strand.
GCAGACCCAGGCTTTAACGAGTCGGTGTTCTACGCCCTGCAGGCTTTGAGGGATAAAGAGTTCTCTGCGTTCAGCCAAACGCTGAGAAACACCAGGTACACCAGAGCTTTACCGCTTACGAATGAGCGCCAACCATTCACCGTCTGCACCACAACACGTACAGTACACAGCCCTGAATCCCTAACTGCATGTGTCTGTGTGCTGTTGTGTCTGTATATGTGTATCTGTGTGTATATGTGTCAATGTGTGTGTGTGTGTGTGTGTGTGTGTGTGTTTGTTTGGTGTGTGTGTGTGCGTGTGGGTGTGTTTGGTATGTGTGCATGCGTGTGTGTGTGTGTGTGCTTGTGCGTGTGTGTATGTGCGTGCGTGTGTGTGTGTGTGTGTTTGCAGGGTCTCTGAGGTGGAGGCTCTGTGCAGGGACAGTCTGGAGGCCGTCTCCTCTCTGTATCCAGCTCTGTGTGACCTGCAGAGGATCAGCGAGCTGGAGAGCGTGGGAGAACTCTGCTGCAGGTCAGTCTAATAAAAGGGGGTTCCTGTAATAGACTCGTTTGTTGAATATTATTCGTGGGAAACTGCCATTGACCCCGATTAATTCTACTCTTTTCAATCCAGTTTTAGTGCTCATAGTCGCCCCCTGGAGGTGAATCCTGATATTCATTGGATGGCATATCTCCATATCAGTGGTTCTCAAATTAGGTCCTTGGGGACCACTGTGTATGCTGGTTTTCATTCCACCTCAACTGCAATCCCAGAATTTTAACAAGCTGTTGATTTTTCTTAATTAGGTGCTAATAGGGCCAGTGTGGGTGCACATACCGGATTCTACTAATCACTGTGCTTAGCAAAGACTCTAGTGGTTGATTAGTAGAATCAGGCGTGTGCACCCACACTGGCCCTTTCTGGATAAGACCGGGAACCCCAGCTCTAAAACATGAAATGCACCTAATTAAGAAAAATGAACAGCTTGTTTAAATTCCGGGATTGCCGTTGAGGTTGGAATGAAAACCAGCACACACAGTGGTCCCCCAGGACCGAATTTGAGAACCACTGATACAGAGATACGCCACTCGATAAATATCAGGTTCCACCTCCAGGGGGCGACTGTGAGCCAAATCTCTCTGGCTCCTCCCTGCCCCGCGGGGTCTGATGTCTCCGCGGCGTCTGGTTTCCCCCGCAGCGGGCTGACGGAGCTGGGCGTGGCGGAGGTGCTGGGGCGCTGGCGGCGGCACTCGGAGCTCCTGGCCGACAGCGACTTCGGCCTGCTGGAGCCGGTGCTGGCGCTCCGCACGGCGGCGCAGGAGACGCTGGTCCTGCGCGAGCGGGACGCCGGCCGGAGGGAGGGCCTCCGCGCCGCGCTCGCCTCCCACCTGCTGGAGCTCTGCAGGCTCGCCCGCGCCGCCGGGCGCACCCAGGTGAGGGCGGCGGGGTCCGCCGGGGGGGCCGCCTGCAACCGAAACCTCTGCTCCAAACTCCCCCAAGTCTACTGACCGGTCCCCAAACTCCCCAAAGTCCACTGACCGGTCTACAAACTCCCCCACATCCACTGACCAGTCCCCAAACTCCCCCAAGTCTACTGACCGGTCCACACACTCCCCTAAATCTACTGACCTGTCCCCAAACCCCCACAAGTCTACTGACCTGTCCCCAAACTCCCCAAAGTCTACTGACCTGTCCACAAACTCCCCAAAGTCTACTGACCTGTCCCCAAACCCCCACAAGTCTACTGACCTGTCCACAAACTCCCCAAAGTCTACTGACCTGTCCCCAAACTCCCCATAGTCTACTGACCAGTCCCCAAACTCCCCAAAGTCTACTGACCTGTCCACAAACTCCCCAAAGTCTACTGACGGGTCCCCAAACTTTCCTACATCCACTGACGGGTCCCCAAATCCACTCACCGGTCTACGAACTCCCCCGAATCCACTGACCTGTCCCCAGACTTCCCCAAATCCACTGATGGGTTCCCAAACTCCCCCAAATCCCCTGACCTGTCCACAAACTCCCCCAACTCCACTGACCTGTCCCCAGACTCCCCAAAATTCATTGATGAGTCCATAAACCCCCAAGTCCACTTATGGGTCCACAAACTCCCCAAATCAACTGAAGGTCTTCAAAATTTAGGACAACATCATCAGTGCCTCGACAGTTCTTTAAAATGACAGAAATTTAACTCTAATATATGCTTTAATTTTTTGGAGATTTTGGTGAAAAGCCATATATTCATATTTGTGTACATGATGGTAAATAAGATATTCAAATATTAAAGTGTGGAGGCTAGCAGGAGGCAGATTCACAGTCAGATTTGAATGGCGGTGTGTCAGTATTGGAGTGAGTAATAGGAAATGGTCTTATAACATGAGGCCAGGTACTTCAATGCGTTTGACCTGGCTCTGGCCTAGATTTGGCCTAGCTCTGGCCTGGTTTTGGCCTCGTTCTTGCCTGGTTCTCACCTGGCTCTGGCTTGGTTTTGACCTGGTTCTGAGCTGGTTCTCACCTGGTTTTGACCTGGTTCTGACCTGGTTCTGGCCCGGCTCCACCCCCCTGCAGCTGGCGGAGAGGGCGGTGTTTCAGATGAAGCAGCACGGCAGGCCCAGCGCTGGGACGGGCACATCGCCATGGCAACTGGAGGAGGCCCAGGTGTTCTGGGCCAAGCGGGAGCAGAGTCTAGCGCTGGGCATCCTCAGGCAGATGATCGAGACGCTAAGCGACCAGGTGAGAGGCGCCTAGCAACCAGGTGTGGCTCACTGAAAAACCAGGTGAGGATTGCGTTGACCCACATTCTTCCACTGAGTGACTGCAGCTGAGGTCTGTTTGTATATCACTGGAAAAATGGCCTCAGGACTGGAAACGTTTGCGCACTTGGAAAGGTATGTCCATTGTGTTTGGACAGTGTGTACATTTCAGAAAAAAAATCTTTAAAGGCTTTGAAGACAATGTGTCAAAGTTTACCCTTGAGCCGATTAAACATTTGCCTCATAGGTTGAGTGTGAGGGAAAAAAACTGATTTTTTTTGTAAGATACAGTGTGTGTTGTGGTCTTTGGGTTTGTACATAATTTAATCTTGAGTGTTCTCTGTGAGCTGACTGTGTGTGTGTGAGCTGTGTGAGCTGACTGTGTGAGCTGTGTGCTGCTCTGTGTGTGTGAGCTTTGTGTGTGTGAGAGCTGTGTGTGAACTGTGTGTGTGAGAGCTATGTGTGACTGTCTGTGTGTGTGTGTGCTGACTGTGTGAGCTGACTGTGTGAGCTGTGTGCTGCTCTGTGTGTGCGAGCTTTGTGTGTGAGAGAGCTGTGTGTGAGCTGTGTGTGGGCTGTCAGTGTGTGACTGTGTGACTGTGGGTGTGTGACTGTGTGTGACTGTGTGTGTGAGCTGTGTGTGACTGTGTGTGTGTGACTGCGCGTGAGCTGTGTGTGACTGTGTGTGTGCTGACTGTGTGAGAGCTGTGTGTGAACTGTGTGTGAGCTGTGTGTGTGACTGTGTGTTAGCTGTGTGTGACTGTCTGTGTGTGACTGTGTGTTAGCTGTGTGTGACTGTCTGTGTGTGACTGTGTGTGTGACTGTATGTGAGCTGTCTGTGTGTGAGCTGTGTGTGAGCTGTGTGTGACTGTGTGTGTGCTGACTGTGTGCTGCTCTGTGCAGGTGGACTTTAACCCTGCGCTGAGCCCCATGTACGCAGAGTGCTTGCGGCTGTGTGGCAGCTGGCTGGCAGAGACCTGCTTGGAGAGCCCAGGTGTCATTCTAGAGACGTACCTGGAAAAGGTAATGCCCCGCCCACCTTTGGGGCACTCGCTCTGACATCATCACCTTAAGTTTATAGACCAGCCACATAAGAGCTGTAGGGCAGTAACATGGGGCTTTTACATGGAAACAGTCTGAGCAGTAATGCGTTAAATACATGAAATACGTTTAAACAGTGTGAAGTACATCCATATATCAAAGCCTTAGGGCCTCTAGAAGCAAACTAAGGACACTCTTTCATAAAGAAAGTCTCCTAATTTCAGTTTAGTCCATCCTGGAAATTAGTAGAAAACGGGACTAAATTAAAATGGAGTCGTTGCCCATTTTGATAACTCTCTCTGATATTAAACCCTGACTTTGAAAAGTTCAAAAATATCAAAATAAAAGTCAGAAAAACAAGTATGAAAGTGAATGCAGTGAATGCAGTCTGTGCAGTCTGTAATAAGCGGTGAGCGTGTGGCCATGTTGGGCAGGCGGTGGAGGTGATCGAGGACCACCCCGGCGGGGAGGACGCCCGTCTGCTGGCCCAGAAGACGCAGGCCTACCTGTCCCTCGCCCGGTTCTCGGACGCGCAGTACCAGAGCATGGAGAACTACATGAAGTCGTCCGAGTTCGAGAACAAGCAGGCCCTGCTGGAGAAGGCCAAGGAGGAGGTGCACCTCATGAAGGAGCACAACGTCAACACCAACAGGTGGGTTTCCGTAGTGACCGGTTGCTCAGCAACGGACCGCCACGCGATAACTGTGTACGTGAGACGAAACTGAAAAGAGGTGGGGGTCGGTTCAGCAGTGTGGATCCATTACAGGCGTTTAGCAGACGCTCTTATCCAGAGAAATTTACACAACGTTTTACATGGCATTTACATTGCATCCAATTATACAGCGGGATATATACTGCAGCAATGCAGGTTAAGTACCTCGCTCAAGGGTACAACCGCACTGTCTTACCTGAGAATCGAACCTGTGACCTTTAGGGTACAAGACCAGCTCCTTGCCCATTATACTACTTTGCCCCCCAGCTTTCTCAGCTTTGAAAGCTGTGAGCCCAGGGACAGTAGCAGTGGCAGTGGATGTGCTATATGGTAATGTAGCACCGGCGGAAGGCCTGTGGGCAGGGTTAACGGTGTGGGTGGGGCTAACGGTGTGGGCAGGGTTAACGGTGTGGGTGGGGCTAACAGTGTGGGCTGGGTTAACAGTGTGGGTGGGGCTAACAGTGTGGGCAGGGTTAACGGTGTGGGTGGGGCTAACAGTGTGGGCGGGGTTAACAGTGTGGGTGGGGCTAACGGTGTGGGCAGGGTTAACGGTGTGGGTGGGGCTAACAGTGTGGGCGGGGTTAACAGTGTGGGCGGGGATAAAGGTGTGGGTGGGGCTAACGGTGTGGGCAGGGTTAACGGTGTGGGCGGGGATAAAGGTGTGGGTGGGGCTAACGGTGTGGGCAGGGTTAACGGTGTGGGTGGGGCTAACGGTGTGGGCAGGGTTAACGGTGTGGGTGGGGCTAACGGTGTGGGCAGGGTTAACGGTGTGGGTGGGGCTAACAGTGTGGGCGGGGTTAACAGTGTGGGCGGGGATAAAGGTGTGGGTGGGGCTAACGGTGTGGGCAGGTTAACGGTGTGGGTGGGGCTAACAGTGTGGGCGGGGTTAACAGTGTGGGTGGGGTTAACGGTGTGGGCGGGGTTAACGGTGTGGGTGGGGCTAACAGTGTGGGCGGGGTTAACGGTGTGGGTGAGGTTAACGGTGTGGGTGGAGTTAACAGTATGGGTGGGGTTAATGTGGGGGTGGGGCTAACGGTGTGGGCGGGGTTAACTGTGTGGGTGGGGCTAACGGTGTGAGCGGGGTTAGCGGTGTGGGTGGGGCTAACAGTGTGGGCGGGGTTAACAGTGTGGGTGGGGTTAACGGTGTTGCCGTGGCGCCCGGGCGGCAGGTACACGGTGAAGGTGGAGCGGGAGCTGGCGCTGGACGAGCGGGCGCTGGCGGGCTTGCGGGCGGACCGGCGGCGCTTCCTGCTGAAGGCGGTGCAGAACTACACGCTGTGCCTGGCGCTGGGCTCCGACCAGGACCTGTGGGTGTTCCGCCTGGCGGCCCTGTGGCTGGGCAACGCCGACGACGCCAGCGTCAACAAGGCGGTGGAGGTGGGCCGCCTAACCCTCCGACCCCCCCCCGAAGAGTGCGCATCTCTCCCCTCACCCCCCAACACGAACCGTGTAGCTTTCTCCCCCCTGCCGCTCCCCCACCCCCCCAAACACAAACCGTGTACATCTCTCCCCCCACTCCCCAACACAAGCCCCTCCCCCAGCACTTCCCCAACCCCTCTGGGATTAGAGAATGCAATGATTCTACGCCCCCCCATTTCAGGAACCTGTCAAGAACACTCCATCATCATGAAGGCAATGGTGACCACACACACAAACACAAACACAGACACACACACACACACAGACACCCCAGCCCGTGTGTGGCTTAAGAGAGCCCCCACATGATGATTTTAGCACAGTAGCATCACCACCCTCCACCACGTGCCTGTTGCTCGGAGACCAGGCTGCTCGGATTGCACGTGCTCAGTGCCGTTTCTCCTCTGTTGCAGGAGGCCGTCGAGAAGATCCCGTCCCACAAGTTCCTGCCCCTGATGTACCAGCTGGCCGCACGCATGGGCACCAAGGTGCCCCGCGGGACGGGCGAGGACCTGGGCTTCCACGACGTCCTCAACGAGGTGACCCTCCGCCCGCTCCCGGGAAGGGTGGCCCCGAAGGTCCTCTGCCGTCATCTCTAAAATGGCGGAGAGGAAACCGGCTTTTATAATCTAGAGGTTGCTGGTTTCAGTCCCAGATGGGGTACACTTCTTGCTCAACAAAAGGCTCATTCCCAGGCTTCGACTTTACTCTGGTCCTGTGTTTAAAGTAAACGTACCACCATGGAAGTACTGCAACCTATTTTTTTAGCAAAACAGTTTCTTACGGTATCCACGATTTAGCGAAATCCATATTGTGGTACTGTGTCATACCGGTTTTCATGTTAATACCGACATACGCCCCCCCCCCCACTCCCCCTTAACACAACATTATGCGCCCCCCCCCCAGCTTATCTGCCGGGCATCGCTGGACCACCCTCACCACACCCTCTTCATCATCCTGGCGCTGGTCAACGCGAACAAGGACGAGAACTTCGCCCGCACTCGACTGTCCAGGAGCACCCCCAGACAGCCCTCCCAGCTGGACAAGGTGGGCGGAGCTAGATAGACACTTCCTGGGTGGTAAGGTTGGCAGAGCTTGATAGACACTTCCTGGGTGATAAGGTGGGCGGAGCTAGATAGACACTTCCTGGGTGGTAAGGTTGGCAGAGCTTGATAGACACTTCCTGGGTGATAAGGTGGGCGGAGCTAGATAGACACTTCCTGGATGGTGTCAGCAGGCTGCTACTGAGGTCTGAGCGGAGGACTCTGCCTATTTAATCACAGATACATGCAAATAAATGCGAACTTCTGCGTGCAAAAGGTTGTCATTAACAACCTGGAGCCTTTCTCCACCAAGTATTGCATTGATTAACTTCAAAACTAGCCTTGTTTTGCTCATACCCGGAGAGACGTTTTAATGGATGGGGATTTAGAAAACAAGAACATAATAACGTGTACATTTGTTTACACAACAGCCAGTTAAGACGATATTAGCTCATCATTCGCCTACAGTATATCTCAAAAGTGCCATTTTGTGGCGCTTTTATTTAAAACGATTAGAAAATGTAGGACAAGAAATATAACAAAGAAATGTGAAAATGATGTTGGACACGGAGCAAATAACGCCGATAATGACGTAAAACTTGTAGCGAAAGAATAATGAGGCCGTCGTTCTGTTGTTTTTGTCTGCTGCTGTTCCAGGAGCGTTCGGACGTGGCGCTCAGGATCATCAATGAGATCCGGAAGCAGAGAGGCCGGATGGTGAGCGGTTTGGAGGCGCTCTGTAACGCCTACATCACCCTGGCCTACCTGGACGCCAGCCGCCACAAGAACGAGAAGAGTACGTGACCAGCCCTGCTCGAAAAACAGAACACAAAATGGCGGTCGGTCCTTGGTGTCGACTTTGACTTTGGTAGCAAATCTAAAATAGTGAACAGATTGAAGTTATTTCTGTGTCAGTTTGAGAGGCAACCAAATGTTCATAACAGAAAACTGAAAACTGTTTAATTCGAGCCGACTGTGGGAAAACCACACCATTGGAAAATGTTTGGAGAATGTTCCTGAGAAGAAAAACAGCATCCACAAGGACCGAGTTTGAGAAGCCTGGGTCTAAATGCTTTGTGAGGTTTCCCTCTTGACTTGCAAATCATGATCACATGACTAGCTTTAACATTTCTCTTTCCTCTGTTCCAGAAGCCATACCCATTCCTTCTGACCAGCCTATTATGAAAATTAAGGACCTGGATGATATTGCGATCCCCACAATGGAGATCAAGGTAGGCAGGAGGCCTGGTTTGAGTATTCACATACTCAACATCACTGGTTTGAGTATTCACATACTCAACATCACTGGTTTGAGTATTCACTTCCTCAACATCACTGGTTTGAGTATTCACTTCTGGCAGTTCGGAAGGTTAGAGGATTAGGGTTAGAGCTAAGATTCTGATGTTAGGTGCATTACTAATGAAAATGTTTGTACTGCATGAAAGTTGTATAAACATATTCATTAGAAAAAATTTTATTCATATCCAAAATATTTTGGATCCAAATATTGTTAATTTACCAGTCAGGCTCGCAAATCTAAACAATTATTCAGTCGCTGCGCAGACTAATGTTCTCAATCAATCGATCAATCAATTTTATTTGTGTAGCGCTTTTAACAAAGGAGCTTTGTCACAAAGCAGCTTTACAGAGAACTGGCCCCCAGAGAGTAAGCCTAGGGCAACAGTGGCAAGGAAAAACTCCCTGACTGATAGCAGGAAGAAACCTTGAGCAGAACCGGACTCAGAGGGGGAACCCATCTGCCACAGGCAGGCACCAGTAAGCGAGCTGGGCTTGCTGAGTGGCTCGTTCAGAAGTTCTTATAACCCCAGTGGACATTTAAATTAGACACTGGTGTCCAATTATCATAATTTCTAACAGACTAAAGGGGAAAGCTTACCTTTGTTTCAGCAGTACATCAGTATTTACACCCCTAATGGGCATTTTTACCTTCTCAGTCCAAAATGTATAAAAATAAATAAAAAGTAATAAAATTAAGCAAGAATGTTGAAATGTTTTGTTATACAAATAAAAGGAGTTTTCTTTCATGAAGTGTCATTGTAGCCCGTCAAATAAAATGAATTGACATCAGCTAGCATAATTTCCGGACCGTGTAGCCCTGGTCTAAACCCTAACCCCCCCTGGTGTTTTGGTGTGCGCAGGTGGACCCCACTGGTCGGTACGATGACCTGGTCACCATCGAGTCTTTCAGGCCTCACTACCACCTGGCCGGGGGCCTCAACCTCCCCAAAATCATCGACTGCGTGGGCTCCGACGGCAAGGCCCGGCGGCAGCTGGTCAAGGTGAGGTCACAGGAAACACGCGCCACGGCAACCGTTGTTTAGAAGCACCTGATTGGTGGTCCTCCGCAAGGTGACCTTGCCGTTGGAAAAACTGCAGAATCAGAGTGCAGTCAGCGGCGTGTTTGAGCTTACTGTACTCCTTTTCTAACAAAACTAAACCCTGCAGAAAGTCTTGAGCGCTCAACAATACTGACGCTATTGCAAGTTCTCAGTGTTAATTATTAGCCTGACATCTTTTTTGCGAGCATAACAGCTGTCAGAACTGTAGCATAGCCGGCCTTTACTGGAATATAGCGCTCTGTCCTCCGGTTAATGGTTAGCCGCGGGTGTGTCGAGTTTCGGCCATGACAGGGCTCGGCTGTATTTGAGGAGTTAATAGGGGAAGTCATTTTTCTTCATTTCTGTGCTCGATCTGATGAATGCGCTTGTCACACTCGGCGTGACTCCTCTGGGAGGGACGGAATAGCCAGCTTTCCCACAGGGAAATGGGAAAATTCCTTTTACTCAAGCGCAGATTTTCAGTACTCTGCCCAGCTTGCCTATGTGCTGCACGCTTCAGTGTTCCGTTCACCGATTGGCCGATCGGCCCCCGAGCACGGTTATTCCGCGCTGCGATTGGTCGGTGCCGTGACGCCGGCCCGCGCTGATTGGTCCGCAGGGCCAGGACGACCTGCGGCAGGACGCGGTCATGCAGCAGGTGTTCCAGATGTGCTCCACGCTCCTGCAGCGCAACGCCGAGACCCGGAAGAGGAAGCTGAACATCCGCCGCTACAAGGTACCGTCCCGCCCAGGGGGCGGGGGGGGCGGGGGGTGGCGCGGGTACAGGCTGACCCGCGGGCGCTCTCTTTCGGCAGGTGGTGCCCTTCTCCCAGCGCAGCGGGGTGCTGGAGTGGTGCTCCGGCACGGTGCCGCTCGGGGACTTCCTGGTGGACCCGCAGAAGGGCGCTCACCATCGCTTCCGGCCCGCCGACTGGACCAGCCTCGCCTGCCGCAGGAAGATGCACGTGAGGCCCGAGATTGCCCACCGCCCCCCTACCCCCGGCTTTGATTGGTTAACGCTTCAGCGTTACGTGTCGTGATTGGTCCACGCTAAGCTATCCCCACCACGGCTCAAAAAGGCACACATCCAGTGTTTGTGTCCGTTATATTTTCTGTTCAAATTCAAACAGACGCCTGTTACAGAGTCCGTTGACAGAGAATATCTCAGAATCAACAAAAAGATCTTGTGTCTGAATTCAGGTGATTTAAGATCAATGAGCCATTGAGCATTATATTGAGTCACATACAGGTATTGATTTATAGACTCTGCAGAGCAGAGCAGAGCTCAAGAGAACAGGTACAAGAGTGACAGAAAGAGGGCTGCAGTTCTGCAGAGTGGTGACCTGCATTGTAACGGGCCCAAAAACAGCCGTCTCCAAACCAGAACAGGGTCAGGATGCAGAGAGGGAGTAAAAAAGGGATTTCAAACTCTTTTTCAAACGCTTCCTTTCAACGGCTAGCCAGTTTATGCTTTGGAATCAAGGCGTGCGATATGTTTAGCCAATCAGTAACTTAAGTTAAGCACCTGTGCCGAAATGCACAGAAGATCAGCGGACAAGGCTTTTTAAACTTTGATTTTGTTACACGTTTTGCGTTGCGTGTTCCTTGCTTCATGTCCCGTGTTCCTTGTTTCATGTTCCGTGTTCCGTGTTCCGTGTTCCATGGCCCGTGCCGCACGCAGGATGCGGTGAGGTCCGGCTCGGACACGGCTCAGGCCTTCAGCGAGGTGTGCCAGAACTTCCGGCCCGTGTTCCGCTACTTCTGCATGGAGCGCTTCCTGGACCCCGCGGTGTGGATGGAGAAAAGGCTGGCCTACACCCGCAGCGTCGCCACCTCCTCCATCGGTACCACAGGCCCCGCCTATCCTAACCTTAACGCCTAAACGTGTTTATTAGGAATGTGGGCGTGGCTGCGTGCTTTGGGGTCAGTCTGGTCTGCGGAAGGTGATACCAGCGGCTGAGAAGACGCGCTCATCAGACGGCGCCGGTGTTGTTCTGATGTCAATGCGCTCGTGACCTTTGACCTTTCTCTCCCCAGTGGGCTACATCGTCGGACTCGGGGACAGGCACATCCAGAACATTCTGATCGACGAGCTGAGCGCCGAGCTCGTGCACATCGACTTAGGTGAGGAGGATGAGGAGGATGAAGAGGTCTGTCCTGGCCTCCCACGCCCCTTAAGGGTCTCTGAAATCTTCAGGTTTATGAATATTATATCAAGGACTTTGAGGTTGTTGGAAATAACAAAACTCTTGACAGGGGTGTTTCAATATGCGCGAAGGCTTTTGCTGAGTGATTTTGGGGATCATTTGGAAGTGTCATCTCCATGTTTTATACATATTACACAGGCCCTTAGAGACTGATCCTAGGTGAGTCTACTAGGTGATGCACTACTCAGAATGGTGTTTGGATTCAGCTTTCAGAGCCTGGGGAAGCCCTCAGTTGCTAGGATATTGGGGGAGTTTTCTCATTTTTTATTTATTTTAAATGTTTTTACTTATTATATTAACTATTTGCTCTGTTATTTGTCTGACCTTGTCTGCTGTGTTTGTTGTTGCACCACTGCTACCGTTTACCCTCATTTTTATCTTGATTTTATTTTTGTACTTAGGTCTTAAATGTTTTTTTTAATATCCTTCAATCACCCTGTTTGTTTCTGTCTTTTTATGTACAGCACATTGAGTTGCACCCGCTGTCGGAAACGTGCTTTATAAATAAAGTTTGATTGATTGATTATTTTATTTGTATCCAGCAGTTCTTGTGATATTGACCAGTTTCTATGAGTCCTTGAATTTTTGGACCCTGAAAGGAATCCTATTATTGCTGATATGATGACGAATATGGTCAGTGTGAACTGTCGGAACATTCGTTGTTGGATGATGTTTTCTTTTGAACTTCCTGTGACCCCCCCCCTTTCCAGGTGTGGCATTTGAACAGGGTAAGATCCTCCCCACCCCTGAGACCGTACCCTTCAGGCTGTCCCGGGACATCGTGGACGGGATGGGTATCAGCGGAGTGGAGGGTGTTTTCAGAAGGTAAGCGCTGTTATATTAAAATGAAGGCTTCCTTGCGTGGGCGCGAGCTGCAGAGCTCGAGAGAACATTGAGTGTGTGGGTTTGCTCCGGCGCGGCTTCTCATCGTTGTTTGGCCTCGTTTAGATGCTGTGAAAAAACCATGGAGGTCATGAGAAGCTCCCAGGAAGCCTTGCTGACCATCGTGGAGGTGTGGCAGAGTCCGCCCGTCAGAGTTCACCTTACAGAAACCCACCAGTTGGAGTTCACCGTGAAACTCTGGGTCTCCCTCCCCCACCCAGAGCAGGGGTCTGGTCTACAGAGCAGAGAGTTAAACCCTTCGAGCTGGCAATATACTGAATAATATATACTGGCTGTTTACCCCCCGCCCCATCCCTGGGTGCTCCTGTATGACCCCCTGATGACCCCCTGTTTACCTCCCCTCCCCAGGTGCCATTATATGACCCCCTGTTTGCCCCCCCCCCTCCCCAGGTGCTCCTGTATGACCCCCTGTTTGCCCCCCCCCTCTCCCCAGGTGCTCCTGTATGACCCCTTGTTTGCCCCACCCCCTCTCCCCAGGTGCTCCTGTATGACCCCTTGTTTGCCCCACCCCCTCTCCCCAGGTGCTCCTGTATGACCCCTTGTTTGCCCCACCCCCTCTCCCCAGGTGCTCCTGTACGACTCCCTGTTTGCCCCCCCGCCCCCTCCCCAGGTGCTCCTGTATGACTCCCTGTTTGCCCCCCCCCCTCTCCCCAGGTGCTCCTGTGTGACCCCCTGTTTGCCCCCCCCCCCTCCCCAGGTGCTCCTGTATGACTCCCTGTTTGCCTGCCCCCCCCTCCCCAGGTGCTCCTGTACGACCCCCTGTTTGACTGGACCATGAACCCGCTGAAGGCCTTTCACCTGCAGCAGCAGCACGAGGAGCAGACCGAGCTCAACGCCACGCTCAGCTCCACCCCGGGGGGGGACGTGCTGGACGCCCCCGGCAAGGCCAGGTACGCTCCACCTGCCCCGGGTCACCCTCACATGATCGCATGACACTTATCGAGAATGAAAAAAGAGATGTTGGCAAAGAGCACAGGTTCAAAACTTGTTTAAGCCCGTTGTGGTTGTCCGATCTGGGCCTAAATCTGTGTTTGTGTTATTGGCACAACTGTAGTACAGTATTTTATGTTGAGCTTCCTTTTGAAAAAAAGGTTTAATTACTTACTTTGTCAAAAGTTACACATGCTTTTGGAAAGTATTTCTTTGAGAATTTTATGCTGTGTTGTGACTGTTTTGCGTTATCTGTTGTATTTTAAATATTTGTTTGCAGATTTATTGGCCAAGTTACAGTTTTTATCTCATTGTGTGTGTGTGTGTGTGCACGCGTGTGTGTGTGTATATTTGTGTGTGTGCATGTGCGTTCGTGTGCGTGTGTGTATACATGTGCGTGTTTGTGTATGTGTGTGTGTGTGTGCATGTGCGTGCGTATACGTGTGTGTGTGCATGTGTGTGTGTGTGCGTGTGCGTGTGTGTGTGTGTGCGTGTGCGCATACGTGTGCATGTGTGTGTGTGTATACGTGTGTGTGTGTGTGTGTGTGCGCATACGTGTGTGTGTGTGTGTGTGCGTGCGTGCGCATACGTGTATGTGTGTGTGTCTCTAGTAGCGACACGCAGAGCTTCAACAAGGTGGCGGAGCGGGTTCTGCTCCGCCTGCAGGAGAAGCTGAAGGGGGTGGAGGAGGGGGCGGTGCTCAGCGTGAGCGGCCAGGTCAACCTGCTCATCCAGCAGGCCATGGACCCCAAGAACCTCAGCCGCCTCTTCCCCGGCTGGCAGGCCTGGGTGTAGCAGCCGCTAGCACGGCGCCGCGCGGCTAACGCTAGCATCTTCCATATACTTCCTGTTGCCGTTTCCTGTTGCTGCTTTGTTTTGTTTTTTTCTCCCTCGGTTCCGTTTGCTTTTTAAAAGAGCTGCATCTCTTCTGAACATCACTGTGCAACCTGTGGAAAGATGGTTTTTTTTTTTTTTTTTTTTTATAGAAACGGTCAGTGTAATCCATCTTTAATCAGCCTGTAGGCCACGTACATTTCAGTCGTACGGTTAGTATTTTCATAGTACACTTAAACGTGCCTTCTGTTTAAAAAAAAAAAAAATACTTCCAGAATCTTAATTTCATCTTGTTGGAATCCTGACTCTCAGGAAAAATTCAGGTTTTTTTTCTTCACACCCCTTCTCTGGTCTGGGAAGTCCTCTTGGTGCAGATGCATACAGAAATTGTGCATCTCATTATCAAATCTGTAAAGAAAAAATGCTGTTTCGTTCATAATAGGACTTTCCTCTCAACCTTCTGAACCCACATGCAAATATGAAGAAAATGAAGTAAGTAATGCAGTAGATATCCAAATAAAAACCATCCCCAAAATGCTGCATCTATATTTATCTGCCCATTTGTAATCTATGAACGGTTTGTATTGAAATACTTGAAACTGTAAATTTGAAAACCTTTATGCAAGTACTGCATTGAAGTGCACTTAGTGAAAACGTACTCAAAGCTCTATACTGCGCAGTTTATGCAACCAAGCTTATGAATGTGTTATATACGTTTATTGTTTTCACAAATAAACTTATCAGTCTTTTATATGTAAGCATTTGATGTCTGACAGCCGTTTGAATGAATTCCTTATGTATCATTTTAAAACAACTTGCCAAAAAGATTGTAAAGACTTCTAATAAAATTTGTAAGGGAAAGTGAAAGGTGTTTTATTTGCAGTACATGCATTTGGTGTTTGTAGTGTGCTGTATCAATGTATAAATATCAGACCTGTAAATACGTATTTGTTTTGGATTCAATTACATTTCTGCACTTTACTGATCTTGTCTGATGTATTGGAACCAATGAAATACTCTCAGAAACTGCAAACCCCGCCTTCTGGTCATATGGGCAGGCTCAGTTACACCAGGCAAGATCAATAGAGCACAGAAAAGTGTTTGAATCCAAAACAAATACGTATTTGCCCCAGGTCTGATGGATATTGATGGGATGAATTCATAAATCGAGCCCCCTGAGCCCCCTAATGCTGGGGACATGGCTGGTGTAAAACAGCACAGTGTTTATTTACTGTAGGCTGTTGCCACTTACTGGACATTTTAGCTTTTAATAGTTTATTACCTGGCACGGAAAGAATGGCATGCATTTTTTTGTCATATTGTCAAAGTGTAAAGCAGCTGAAGGTGCATGCCTCATGACAAACGAGACAAATAGGGAGTGAAGGTCACTTTTTTTAAAAAGAAAGCGTTGAGATGGACTGAATGGACTGCATTTATATAGCGCTTTTATCCAAAGCGCTTTACAATTGATGCCTCTCATTCACCAGAGCAGTTAGGGGTTAGGTGTCTTGCTCAGGGACACTTCGACAAGCCCAGGGCGGGGATCGAACCGGCAACCCTCCGACTACCAGACAACCGCTCTTACCTCCTGAGCTGTGTCGCCCCTGAGATGTCTAAAATGGTGGCTTTGGACATTTATCCGAAGGGAGGAGGAGAGGGAAGTCACGTTTACGGCCCGGGGCAGTATGTGTGGTCCGATTGGAATTTGATACTAGAAGCCAGGAAAGCAGGAATGCTTGCGCCTCAGTGATCGCTGATTCTAGATGTGCTCCCTCCTAAATTTGTGAATGGGCTGGACCACACATCCGGTCACAGCTGACACTGGTATGACATTGGTAGGAGTGAATCGCTGCATCAGGTAGTGCCTCAGCAGGATGAATATACTGGGCAGGCCATACATTAGAGAGAAAAAAAATAAAAATTCTTCATTACCCAACAAAGGATGGTATTGGGCGGGGAAAAACAAAACTTTTTTTTTGTTATAAGTTGTCATTGTACAGAATACAAATTCATTCCGATGACTAGTGGAATTCTGTTAATTTTCTGTGTGAATAAGCTTGAAACAACTTTAATTCTTACTACAGTAGGACAAAAAAATGTGTACTGTTCCTTGGTTTCTCCGCTATTTTTGAAAGCGCTTCCAAATTCCTTCCTTTCGTACGTCTTAATTGTCGTGATATTATTTTTTAACCTGACTCTTCTCATACGTCCAGTGTGAGCACCAAGAGCAAACACGTACTGTAGGCCTACCCACTTCAGTACAATGAAAGTGCCGCGGAACCTTGGGGGCGAAGCATCGCTTCGTTTGTTCCGCAGAGGAGTGGCTGATCGTGAAATGTCACGCCTAGAACCAGCTCAGACCTCTCCTTTGCCCACCCTGTTGCACAACACGAGCGGACTTTTACGGGGATGATTCCGCTCCAAAGGACAGATGGAGGCATAGCTCGCTGGAGGTAAGACTTTCCACTTCTCTCTGGAGTCACACAGTGTGTGTGAGCAGCAGGCAGTAACGGTAAAACTGTAGCTACTGGATTCTTTTTTCATTAGGCTGCTATGTTATTTCATTGATGGCCATCCATATTTTACTGCTATGATTGATTTATGTATAGCCTAGAGTTTTGATCGCCAGTGTTTCGTTGATGTTTTTGTCCTAATAGCCCGCACAAGTAATTCATGAAATTTGTCATTCCTGAAACAATGGTATGAATCCAGCATTGCAAAATGAGTAAAGATTCTGTCTTTCGACAGAAGCATTCAGCTTCATTATTGTAACAGCACAGACTTGGTACTATAACAAGCTGACTATTACATGTAACCTACATTGTGACCAATCAAAGCTGTTATCATTGATTTTGTAGTAGATAGCAGGTTGTTCTTGATGTTCTTTGATACCACGCTTTCTCCAAATATGAATAATTCACTATTGCCTTTTGAAAACTAATGGAAATTATTTCTTCACAAATAATTTTAGGCCAAGACCTGCGGCATAAGTACAACTATGACCACCAATGGGGTAAATTTCTTCTTTTATATATTTTATTTTATTTTTATTTTGTGAAAAACTTCAATATGTAAATCAACAATAAATCGCTTTTACCCCTCAAGTGCATGCATATACAGTTAAATGCAAAAGTATTGGGACATTGACACAATTTATGTTGTTTTGGTTCTGTACTCCAGCACATTGAATTTGAAATAAAACAATAAATATGAGGTTAAAGTGCAGACTCTCAGATGTAATTTAAGGGTATTTATATCCATATCTGCTAATCCATGTAGGAATTTTTTACATAATCCCCCATATTTTAGGCAGAGAAGGTAATTTGAGCATAATTATGATTAGCATAATCTTAAAGTTGTCATATTTAGTTCTTGGTTTCAAATCCTTTGAAGTCAATGACTGTCTGTGACCCATAGATGTCACCCGACACTGGGTATCTTCCCTGGTGATGCTTTTGCCAGGCCTGTACTGCAGCTATCTTCAGTTCCTGTTTGTTTCTGGGGCATTTTGGCTGCAGTCTTGTCTTCAGCATGTGAAATGCATGTTCAGTTGGATTCAGGTCAGGTGATTGACTTGGCCAGTCAAGACCATTTTCAGGAGTTTTGGTAATGAAAAACTCCTTGGTTGATTTAGTGGTGTGTTTGGGGTTATTGTTCTACTGCAAGGTGCAGCATCGTCCAATGGGTTTGACAGTTGAAAGGAGGTTTTTCTTCACAATTGAAAGTATTGGTCTCTCATCGACTACAGTGGTCATCTGTGGTCTACCAGATTGTTTGCTATTGCTGAGCTCACCGGTGCATTCTTGCCTCTTAACAATTTATCAAACTGTTGAAAACGAAACTCTCTGAGCAGTTATAACTAGAAAATTACTTACAATTTTTGAGCATTCAATATGGATTATTAACAGCATTCTGTGTTTTATGCAGCTTTTTTACCCAGGAGTGTGAATCTTTATTAGGAGTGTGAATTTTTATCAGCGGTGTAAATCATTATTAGGAGTGTGAATCATTTTGGAGGATGGTGTACTTCTGTGTCCAAAGTGTAAATCTCCTCCTGTTTCTTAGTTGTGTTGTGTTTGAGCGCTGAGAGAATCTCAGTTTACACATGTCGTTTTTAGCAGGATTCTGGGCCCTGCTTTGTGAACCATGGCTTCCAGCAGGAAGTAGAGGAAAGGCCCCCTCCCTTCAACCCATCCACGAGTTTGTATCCCCAGCTGTCCCAGGACCGCCCCTCTGACGTGCCCCAGTACATCCCCCACAATGCCCCTAGTGTCTCAGCTCTTGCCCCTGCTGTTGCCCCTGCTCTGGCCCCTGCTGATGCCCCCTCTCTTATCCCTGCTGATGCCCCCTCTCTTACCCCTGCCGCTGCCCCTGCTGTTGCCCCTGCTCTTACCCCTGCTGTTACCTCTGCTGTTGCCCCGGTTGTTGCCCCTGCCCTTGCCCCGGCTGACACCAGCGTCACCATGAGCAGCCCTATGCCGGAGCAGGCAGCACCAGCGCGGTACAGAAAAGGTAACTGCTCCATCGTTAGAGATTTTATGAATGAATCTATAACACATGGTTATTATAATTGTTTTTAATGAGCAAGTATAAGCAACTCATATTTTATTATTCACATTTTTTTGGCTGGACCGCAACAGCGGGGCCAGCCCTACGAACGCGAATGTCTGTGAGTGACTGACTGAGTGATGAAGTTACACCATTGGTCGGCTGAGTTATGAAGTTACACCATTGGTCGGCCGGATCACGTGTGTTAGGTCCAGCCATATACTAGGTTTTAAACTGGTCTTGTTTTTCTAAATGTGGTCATTGCAAAAAATAAAAATTCTAATTTGTACCTTGCTGGGGTTCAGTCTGGGGGAAACCCTGCTGGGGTTTAGCCTGGGGGAAACCCTGCTGGGGTTCAGTATGGGGGAAACCCTGCTGGGGTTCAGTCTGGGGGAAACCCTGCTGGGGTTCGGTCTGGGGGAAACCCTGCTGGGGTTCAGTCTGGGGTTTAGTCTGGGGGAAACCCTAACCCTCACCGTGTCCAGTAAAAGAGCCGTGGCAGAGCCTGGGTGGGGCATATTCAGGTTTCCTTGGTGACCAGTGGTTTGATGTTCAAGCACGACCTTCTTTCTCCTCTTCTCTTCTCTCTGCTTCCCCCCCTCTCTCAGGAGTTAATACAACTTGCTTTAAATGGCTTGGGGCCGGATTGGTCAGCGTGTTGCTGCTCCTGGTGGTTGCTGCTGTTCTGCTGTGGTACTTCTGTGAGTACAGCACTGTCGCGCTCCTCCTCCATCTTATCGACCTTGCGGTGTTCTCATGCATCACGTTTAAATGGTTTTTCTTTGAGAGAAGGCAGTCGGCCTGGCCAATCTCAGCCTGGTTTCAGGGCAGGTGGTACGTCTGTTTGAACTGTTTTACATTACAGGCCAAATTATTTAGCAGAAGTTCTCATCCAGAGCAACTTTCACAGTTCTTGCATTTTACATAGTGTCCCTTTACAGGGCATTGGAAAAGTCAGTACACTCCCGGAGAAGTTTTGTCTTCTCTGATGTATTTGGAAGTATGAATATTTGATCTTCATGTCAACACTATTGGCAGATGAAGGTAATCTAATTTTACAAATAACATAAAAAAAATTATACTCTGCAATTATTTATTCAACAAAAATCAACAGAAATCCAATTTGTGGAAAAAATGGAAAAAAAAAACAAGTGAACCCATAACACTTATTTCGGATAAGTGTTTTTCATCATTGTCCTTCTCTCAGGATCCACTTTCGGTTCAGCTTAAACCGAGGTCTCACGTTCTCCTCAGGTCCTCTCTGGTGCAGTGTGGGATTCGTTTTCGTCTTAGCAAGGGAAAGCAGGCCAAGCCCCAAGGCAGCAAAGCAGCCATAATAACCTTCACCCCCCCACCCCCCACCCCCCCCCACCCCCCAACACCATGCTTTATGGCTGGTGTACACTTCTTCTGTTCAAGGGCCCCTAATGCAAAACTGGACTTCTGGCATCATGGCCAAACAACTCTACTGTTGACTTATCTGTCCACGGCACACTCTCCCAGTATTTCTATCCTTCACCTAGGCGTTGTCTGGCAAACTTTATTCGTGCATTATCTGCATATTACAAATGATTGCAAAGTGTGATTTTGTTCTCTTATTCAGTAAATTAGTTCACCTTTATCTATCAATATTATTGAAATGAAAATCAAATATCCATTATGTCTAAAAGGACAAAATGTTTCAGGGAGTGTACATACACTGTCACAACACTGTATAGGCCTGGACATATACTGAAGCAATTCAGGTTTAGTACCTTGCTCAAGGGTACAATTCAGTGTCCTTAAAACCTTATAGGCCCAGTTCTTACAGTATGTAATGCTAACTGTTACACTACACTGCCACCCTGAGCCTATTTTTATGTATGTAATCCATATGTAATATCACCTGCTTGCATCTGTTTGTATAGATTTATTTTGGAGGTATTGTGTATGTTTGTGTGTGTGTGTGTGTGTTTTCCCATCCTTCTCTTGCACCGTCTCTTTAGTGTCCTCCAGGTGTCTTTCCGGGTTGTCCTGCAATGGCGGAGGTCACTGCATCAGCGCCTCCCAGTGGTGTGATGGGGTAATTGACTGTCCGGGGGCGCAGGACGAGGCACAGTGCTGTAAGTCCACTGTCTACTGCCACCTGCGATGACTTTTTGGGGGTTGGGGCGGGGATTCAGTCAGTCAATCAAGCCTTGTTGGTGTGACTTGATTGACCTTGTTGGTGTGAGGTTGTCACACTGGTAGGCCTGGTGACTGCAGTGGTTTTCAGGCCGAAGTATAAAAACAACACACATTTTGTGTGGCTCACGGGATAAACAGTGTGCTGTGTTTTTGGCATATGTTAGGACATAATTAAGTGCTTTAATCCATTTAAGGCAACATTTGAAAAGGGGAAGTGTCACAGAAAAGGTATTTTTCTCATTAAGTGGGGTGTCTTGGGAAGTTTGAGAACCCCATGCTAACTTGTTTGCTTCTTGTCCCATTTTTTGCGAGTGGATCTAAATTAGCATTAATTCAGAATGCTCCACCCGCTCCAGTGTATTATAATGGCTGTACCCTTTCATGAGTTGTTTTTTGTGGTAACAAAAACAGTTATGAAACTAAAATCATCTGCGTGAATGATAACCGTAATGAAGTTAGCGATCTTTGTCCTACCACATAATTGTAGTCCCATTATCATTGTTGTCACCAAAACAAAGTTAATCTAGCGACATTTTTATCAGTATCTAAAATGATGAAATGAATACTGAGCCTCCTGCCTTTTTTACTGCATTTTAATTAGGGCTGTGTCACAGAAAAGTGATTTGCTCATTAAATGGGTTTCATTACTTTTTACTGTGAGCGAATCTGTTTAAATTTACTCATTGTGTCACTCGTGATTACAGTGGAATTGGATTCAGAATTCATCACATATTTTTAGCTGAACAAAAATGAACAATGACAAAGAAAGAATGAGTGATTCTGAAAGAGAGTGATTCTGAGAGAGAGTGATTCTGAAAGAGAGATTCTGAGAGAGTGATTCTGAGAGATAGTGACCCTGAAAGTGATTCATAAAGAGAGTGATTCTGATATACTGTGATTCTGAAAGAGAGTGATTCATAAAGAGAGTGACTCTGAAAGAGAGTGATTCATAAAGAGAGTGACTCTGAGAGATAGTGACTCTGTAAGATAGTTACTCTGAGAGATAGTGACTCTGAAACAGAGTGATTCTGACAGAGTGACTCTGTAAGAGAGTGACTCTGAAAGAGAGTGACTCTGAGAGAGAGTGACTCTGTAAGAGAGTGATTCTGACAGAGTGACTCTGTAAGAGAGTGACGCTGAAAGAGAGTGATTCTGACAGATAGTGACTCTGAAAGAGAGTGATTCATAAAGAGAGTGACTGTGTAAGAGAGTGATTATGAAAGCGAGTGACTCTGTAAGAGAGTGACTCTGAGAGATAGTGACTCTGTAAGAGAGTGATTCATAAAGAGAGTGACTCTGAGAGATAGTGACTCTGAAACAGAGTGATTCTGACAGAGTGATTCATAAAGAGAGTGACTCTGAGAGATAGTGACTCTGTAAGAGAGTGACCTCCCCTCTCGGCTGTGCTGTGCTCTCCAGTGCGGCTCTACGGCCCCCAGTTCATCCTGCAGGCGTACACGGGCGCGAGCGGCTCCTGGAGGCCCGTGTGCTCCAGCGGCTGGGACGGGCGGTTCGGGACGGCGGCGTGCGGCCTGATTGGATACGACAGGTGGGTTCCGTCGCTCTGCGCTAGAGAATCGGTTTGAAACTGGTAACTGTCAGTCCTACTGCCGCTCGTGCTGTTTTAAATGTGGGTCGCTCTGCGGTAATGACCCCTGATCAGAGACGGGGGGGCTTCTCTGACGCTAGCGGTGGTCGGGGACGCAGTGTTGCGGTGAGCCTGCCCGCGGGCTTCACTCCGTAGTCCAGGCCGATGACGCCCTCTGATTTTGGGGTCCAGGAATTCACGAAGCTTCAGTCTCCCATTGCTCTTGTCACCGATGTTGTTGTTTACCTAGCGAGCGCTACTGCATAACAGCGGTTCCACACATTAGCTATTTCATCAGGGCTGCCGTCGAGGGGAGTGGGGAGTGGGAGGGGTGGGTTGGGCGGCCGGGTACGTTGTCACAGGCCCTGTAGGAGGTCTCTGAACTTGTGGTAAATATTATTGTCTCTGGTCGCTGTCACCCGGCGTCCCTGGCTTACTCACAGTGGTATTACACGCTGTTTCTGGGTAATTGCCTTGTGCCGTGTCAGGCTTATGTATGTGATCATTATTACAGAACATACACTGGAACGGGGAAACTCTCCGTAACTAATTAGCCGCCGGTTGTTTACAAGTTCCTAGCAAGACTATTTTCTAATTTAACATTATGTTCTTTGTTTTAAATCTTATTTAATAATTAAATAATTCATCTAAGGTAATTTTTGGCCGGTGGCAGGTAATTTTTCTTACGTTGAGCTATTTTTATTCATTCTAAACACGTTTACTTTTTACAGCGATATGATGAAATTTGTTTTTCTGTTTTTCCACTTTTCCACAGAGAGACGTACGTGACCTCTGAAGAGGTCGGCTTCTATGACGCTGACGGGTACATGCAGCTGATATACGGGTCAGACCCTGATCTCATTCTGCAGCAGAACCTTGTCAGCAGGTGAGGCTCTCTACTGCAGCATTCCTCGGTTGGTAACGGGAGTACCTGGTGCTATTCTACATCTCAGAATACAGCATCATAGTTGAACATGCCCCTCTAATGGGTGTCTTTCAAATAATTATGTTACCCATTTTGACATTGTGTGTGCATGAATGTGCGAGAATTAATTAGGGGGTGGGGGGGTGGCATGGTGGTGCAGTGGGTAGCACTGTCGATCCCACAGTCCAAAACCTTGCAGGATAGGCTAATTGGAGAGTCCAAATTGCCCATACACGATAACCCCCCCGGCCCTCGCCACCCTGACCCCTGACCCCCGACCTCCAACCCCGACCAGGACCAAGCGGGTTAGACAATTGGTGTAGATCGTCCTAACAAAGCCTCTCCTCTTCTCAGCGAATCCTGTCCTGCCAATCTCGTCGTCTCACTGCGCTGCATTGGTAAGTCCTGTCCGGTCTCGTTTCTGTTCCTTCTGACCTCTGAGATCAGGTTTGACTGTGCGAGGAGGAGATAACACGTTTATTGAGTTTACAAGTAGCATGTAGAAGACAGTGGACAGTAAACAATGTGCTAACACTTTCTATGAATTTTCCTTCATAAAAACAAAAGAACTCCTTCATAGGCCCTACATGGATCTGAAAAGATTTGCATGTCAATAACCACAGAGGAGGCATACTGAGTCACATGACATGCCAGGGCAATGTCACTGTTTGCATCAGTGACATAATGCACCATATGTCTATGTGCAGGTATTGATATAAGCATTTCTGAATTATCATATAGTGTGTATGTACCACTTATGGGGGAGTTGTGTAGCTGTTATTAATGGAGTTGCCAGATATTCTCATGTAGGGGTCAATAAACCAGGAGTCCAGCCAATAAAAAAGTGAACAAATCAACTAACAAATCAAGAATCCTATCTGTCAATAGATCAGTAATAGGCTCAAATTAATCTGGCAGGCACTATTATTCAGTGAATCTGACAATCATTAAGTCAATCAGTATTTCAGACTATCATCCAGTAAGTCGGTCAGTGATGAAATCAAATCTGTACAATTACAGGGAATATTCCTGCCTGCCAGATATTCATCCAGAGGGTGTGACGTCACTTCCTGTTTCTCCTGCAGATTGCGGTACCCGAGTCCCCCCGGCTCGGATCGTGGGAGGGGAGGTGTCCACCAAGGGGGCGTGGCCGTGGCAGGTCAGCCTTTGGGCTGGGTTTACGCACATGTGCGGCGGGTCCATTATCACCCCCTACTGGATAGTGACGGCAGCGCATTGCCTGGAAACGTGAGTTCATACAAACCGCTGCACTCCTCCCTGTCTGTGCCCGGTGTGAATAACCTTGTGAATAAACACTTAACCTTTCCGTGTTGTTTTTAAAAAAAAAATCCTTCCTGTACAATTGTCCATAAACTGTGGAGAGAAGCGAGGTAATCCTGAATATACATGCATATATATATTATCAGAACCCTCTTCATATTTAAACTGTATGCAAAATGCATCCTTTATTTAAGAATGGCATGTGTTTTTGTTTTGTTTGGTTTGGTTTTTTATCCCAATTTTTAGAAGTCTGTATGTGCAGCATGGAACTTGTTTATGAGAGCAGCTCTGTAAGGACTGGCTTGCTCCCCTCCCCCCGTGCTCCTCTGGTCTCTGCTGTGTAGGTTTAATGATCCGAGTGACTGGACAGTGTACGCCGGACGCCTGGACCAGTACGACATGTTCAGCGCCACAGGAAGCTCCGTCTCCCGCCTCATCTCCCACGCGTACGACAGCTCATCACAGACCAATGACGTCGCTCTCATGAAGCTGAGTCGACCACTTAAAATGTCAGGTAGATCTTGACCCCACCCACCCTGTGCCCTTTCTTTCTCTCTCTCTCTCTCTCTGTCTCCCTCTCTCTCTCTCTGTCTGCCTCTCTCTCTCTCCCTCTCTCCCTGTCTCTCTCTTTCTCGCTCTCTCTCTGTCTCAGTCTTGCTCTCTCTCTCTGTCTCTGTCTCTCTCTCTCTCTCTCTCTCACTTGCCTTTTTAACGAGTGGAACAGCTTGACAGGCCGTCTAGTAGAGGCGGCGCCCCTTGGGGTGCTGAAGACCAGGCTTCACACACTGCTGGAAGCTCTCCTGGTTGTAGGTAAAACCTTGAGAGTCTAGATGGTCTTGACAGCCTGTTCTTGTTAACGAGCGGTCGTGTATGTTCAAGGCAACAAGAGCAGGGCTGCTGTCTCAAAACCAGGCCTGGGTGAAATACGTATTTGTTTCGGATTCAAATACTTTTCTGTGCTCTATTTATCTTGCCTGGTGTCATTGAGCCTGCCAATATGACCAGAAGGTGGGGCTTGCACTTTTTGAGAGTATTTAATTGGTTCCAATACACCAGACAAGATTAGTAAAGCGTAGAAAAATATTTGAATCCAAAACAAATACGTATTTGACCCAGGTCTGCTTTAGCGCTTTACACATACAGTGATGATTTAACTTTTGCGTGTCGGGATCTGCTTTTTGAGGTCAGATAGTATCTGAAAATGAACCCTGAACTGGTGGACCGCTCGGTGCAGTCGGGGTATTTTTCGTTGTTCCCTCGGCAGTACGGTAGAGGTTTAGTCACCAGCCCCTTGTCTGTGCCGCAGATGTCGTGAAGCCCGTGTGTTTGCCGAACGCTGGGATGGACTTCGTCGCCCCCAGAACGTGCTGGACTTCAGGATGGGGAGCCATACGCGAAATGGGTCAGCGAGCACCATAAATCAAAACCAGTTCAGCCGACAAGCAGGCCGCCATTTTGGATGACTCCCAGACAAACCCAAAATGATGGCGCTGTCTTATGCTATCGCTTATGCTATGACACTACGGTTTGGGCAAGGTGTTTTGATTTGTTCAAGTTGCTAAGTGTGATAAGTGATTGATAGCTCCACCCATTACAGGGCAAATGAGACCTAACTCTCTTTCTCATTCTCATGACAGCACTGTAGAATGATCAGAGGTTTTGACTGTTGCCAGTAGTTCAGTCATTCAGTCTTTTTCTAGCAGCCATACTACACTGTTAGGTTCTCCTGCCTGACATCATGAGGACTGGGAATGTTAAAAATAAAAGATGGGTTATCTGCTTCAAATGTATTTAATGAATAAAGCCAAGATATAAATCAGACCTGGGTCAAATACAGATTTGTTTTGGATTCAAATACTTTTCTGTGCTCTATTGATCTTGCTTGGTGTAACTGAGCCTGCCAATATGACCAGAAGGCGGGGTTTGCACTTTTTGAGAGTATTTCATTGGTTCCAAGACACCGGACAAGATCAGTAAAGTGTTGAAAAGTATTTGAATCCAAAACAAATACGTATTTGTCCCAGGTCTGATATAAATCCATATTTTGGCTTTAAAGGAAAGTAAAAAACTTGCTTATTCCATGTTCGAGCATTCAGGTATATGTTAATTAGCCATGTCGCTCGTTAAGAAGGTGGTGGTGTCAGGTGGTTTGAGGACTCCCGCTCTCTCTCTCACGCTCCTCATTCTTCCAGGACCCTCCTCCCAGTTTCTGAGGGACGCCGAAGTTCCGCTGATCGACAGGTCGCTCTGCAACAGCTCGCTGGTGTACGACGGAGCGATCGCCGGCACCATGGTGTGCGCCGGCTACCTGGAGGGCGGTGTGGACTCCTGCCAGGTAACGCCCACGCCCGCGCAGGGTGCGCTCCGACACCGGAGGTGCACGCGCCGGGTGTTTCCGTCGAAGGGTCGCGGTTTTACGCGTGTTTAAACGAGACCGCAGGAAGGAGCGTGTGACGCTCGCGGCGCTCCGAATTTCAGGCGGGGGCGTTTCCGACGAGAGTCGTCACGTGTGTCAAAGCGCGGCGGGCAATGGAGGCTGTCAAAGCAGCCGATTGGGCCGTCGCGGCAACAAGTAAATTTCCTAGCGTTGTCGTAGCGTGGAAATACTCAGAAAAGCGAAAGGTGGTATTATTAGTAGCATGGAACCCTACTAACTCATTTTTGGTAAGTGCATCTCTTAGGCAGCCGCCTAAATTTAAGTGGCGTGCCAACAAGTGCTGACTCCAACTGAAGTACAAAGCAAATATACAGTGTCTTCAGAAAGTATTCAGACCCCTTCACTTTTTCCACATTTTTGCCACAGTGTTTTATTTTTAATAAATTTGCAAAAATTTCTAAAAACCTGTTTTCACTTTGCCATTGTGGGGTATTGTGTGCAGATTGATGAGAATAAAAATGAATTTAATCAATTTTAGAATAAGGCTGTAACGTAACAAAATGTGGAACAAGTGAAGGGGTCTGAATACTTTTCGAAGGCGCTGTATGCTGCTCCCTGAAGTGGTCTCTGAAAAGCGTAACATTTGTAAAGAGGACTGGCGCCCAATCATCTGTCACAGTGCTCCTGTGACACGAGTAACAAAGAATACATCAGAGAGCGGTGTATTCAGCTGAAGATTAATAACAATAATTAATAACTAGTCATGTGTATGTTCTCTGAACACTCATGAAAATTGAGTTTGTACACATTACACTCCCAGAAGGCAATTCTTCTCCCTCATACTATGCAAAGGTGAATTGTCGAATACCAGCCTGAAAGTTCAAATTCCTATTTGAGTGGGCGGGGCATCAAATGGGCGATGTTTGCTTTCGTGGTTTTATCTTACGCAAGGGGTAAAACATTTCAACATGAATTTGACACTTCATATGAACAGGAACCACCATTGTGAAACGATTCACATATTCACACAAATCTTACCTGGCACGTAAAACTATATTATTTTGTAATTAATATTAATGTATTGATGTATGTAATAAACCCATTTTCCTCCAGAACGGCTACCTATAAGGTAACCATTTTTGTGTAATCAAAAGTAAAATCTTTGGAAAAGTATAAGTCCAAGATCTTTTCTGATTTCAATGTGTTGCAACTGAAACGTTCTTGTCCTTCTTTTTTCAAAAATGAATATTCCAGAACAACTGTTCAATGCTGTGAAAAAGTATTTGCCCCCTTCCCAATTTCCTGTATTAAAAAATCTACACGGTTAGTTTGTGTTGCGGTCCAGCAGTTACAGTTTGAAGCAATTTCTGAATTTAAATTCTGTCTGCCTGCCAAGTAAAGCAAAGGAAAACTAAACATTTGGGTTTAATTGGGCTTGGTGGCAGATAAACGTTAAGTCCATTTATATCCATATTGGGCAAGTGTTTCCATGTTTGAGTGCAGTCGGAACAATTCAAATTTTCACACGGGTGATATGGGTGTTTGATAAGCTTTTCGTGAAATAAATGAAATAGTTTTTAATGTGTTTTCAGTTTATTACATTTTGTCTAAAGAAACCACTGTGACAATGTGCAACAATAAATCAGGAAAGGGGCACTGCCGTGTTTTTCACGGCACTGTGTTTTGATTTTTAATATAATTAACCCCCCCTCCCCCATCACTATTTTTACTGTGCTTCCCAGGGTGACAGTGGGGGACCCCTGGTGACAGAAGAGGCGTCTGTATGGTGGCTCGTAGGGGACACTAGCTGGGGCTTCGGTTGTGCCAGGCCCAACAAACCCGGTGTCTATGGCAACATGCCAGCCTTCTTGGGCTGGATCTACGAACAAATGCAGGTAAATTTACCTGTGGAGTGAGGGTGGTGGGTTTCAGCACTCACCATTTCATGGCACGTCAAGTCAAGCAGAAAGAAAAAATGTCTGCTGGAGGTGGTCTGAATGCATTTTGTTTTTGAATCTCTTCTTGTTTTTGTTTTTTTTATACAGAACTACAGATGAACAAACCTGTTGGATCTCACCGCACACAAATTGCCAAAGAAACTCCAGAAAGTCTGATATCTTTTTAAGATTTCCATTTCTTTTAGATGAAGTAGGTTGTTTACTTTATTCTCGTGTGTACTCTAGAGAGATTTGAGTTTAAATATTTCCCTCCATCAATGGACTGTTGAATGTAAATACACTAAATACATTAAATGTAAATGTGATTCACAATTGAAGTGTACCACCTTTGCTACATTTCAAATAACTAACACTGTCTACACTTATTTATTGGTATTTTCATATAAAGATCTACGCATGTTAAAAAATTTCAGAAATTAAACTATCATTAAATTGCAGTATAAATATAACGCGTTGGGACAAATTCAGTGACCAAGTGTCTTCAAAATAAGCGCCTTCAATCATTTAATATTTTTTCACTGCAATGTGAATTTAAATTTCTGCGCTGTTGGAAAGATGAAAAATGAAATGCTTGAATATCTCATTCAACATCTGGGGCAGACTATAGAGGACAGAATATTGGTCTGCTGGACTAAGATGTGGGGGTGTGCCCTTTTAACCCACAGACAGATGAGAATTTCAGAAAAACTTACAGGTTGATACAGTTAATAATCACTTTATTCTTTTATTCATGTATTACATAATTTACAATCCATTTTTTGGCACAGAAACAAACACACACAAAAAAAATCACAAGTTCTGAGATGGTCAGAGGAAACTGTTGTCATTGGTACTTCATTTGAACAAAAGATATTTTGATCTCAATTGCAAAATCTAGCTTTTATTTCCAACTCCACAGGGAGTTCCATAATGCTGCCTTTACTTATGTAAACACCAACAAACCTGGGCTAAACTGAATTAAAAAACAGATCCTCTCCTCACCCGGGACAAAGTCGAACACCAGCGTTAGCGGTTCGTTTGGACTTAACGGCATCGGGCCTGTTATTACCCACAAGCGCCTGGGTCATATTTCGTCTGTGGATGGACGGAATGTCATTGAAGGGAATCCTGTTCTAATGCATTAGTGTGCACTGCGCCTCTTCCACACAGAGAACACATTGCACCAGACAGGTGGACACGTTTCTGAAAATATAATGGCAAATATTTCATAGCAGCGTAAAAAATATACGTGCGTGTGTCTCAGTCATTTGTATATTTGCCGAAATATTGCGAGTTGCCATATCTTGACAGTTCCTTCAATATGAGCCGTGGGTACGTGCTGCATGCGACTGGGGTTCCAACGTCTGACATTAGAATCAGAAAAGGAACACCGGGGTAATGCGAAGCTTATCAGGACAGGGCTGTGTTTCCATGAGTGCAGCGCCGTGGAAACCAACAGCAAAACGGCGTATCATAGAG
Organism: Anguilla anguilla; assembly: GCF_013347855.1. Taxonomy (NCBI): domain Eukaryota; kingdom Metazoa; phylum Chordata; class Actinopteri; order Anguilliformes; family Anguillidae; genus Anguilla; species Anguilla anguilla. The sequence goes on from NC_049212.1 coordinate 10,702,514, forward strand.
ACAATCGCTGCTCGTGCATTTGATCACGACCACACCCTTACCTTATACGAAACAATCAAACGCGAATAAAAATGGACGGGGAACGACTCGTCGACAGAATGTCAGTAAAATCCACAACTTGCATATTTTCCAGTTTTTAAAAATCTACTGCTGTTGGAATGACTGGTGCTGGATTATAGGAAGCACTTAGAGCTGGGATGCTCATATCTGGTCCCCACGGCAGCAGGGGGGTTCTGTAGCGCCCCCATTCGCTCCCGAAAAGCGGCGCGTGCCAGCCGTAAAAATAACTGAGGAGCACATCTACAAATCTGGGTGCAGTAGTGAGCTCCTAAATCCTTCAGCTTAGGAGCGCATGTGCTCCTAGGGGAAAAAAATGTCAGCGTAGAGCCTTGCAGTAGCGCTGCTGGTTTTCATTCTTACCCTCCAATCGGGAGTAATTTAAAACCCGGGACAGCAGGCGAGTTAAACCTCTGGCCAATCGGTGGCGTCAACCGATCAGTTAACTGTCGGGTAGAAATGAAACCCAGCAGTACTGCAGGCCTCGAGGGCCAGGTTAGAATGGTTTACAGTACACGCGAGATTAATCTCATTAAAGTACAAATGACATCATTAACATCGGCATTTCAGGTGTGAAAACGCGAACACCGGTCCACACACACAGAAGGCACAGGCGGTTAACAGTGCGATATATCTGAGGAACAGCGTTTCCCTCACTAATGTAATCGGCGATATAAAACTACACTCCCCACGCACGGTGATTTGAGATGTCCCAGCTCTTAACAGGAGCAAGTTCAGCTCTGTGAGCGGAAGACCCCCCCCCACGTAGCCGTGGAGAAGGCCGGCTTCTGACTGGCTCGGGCGAGCGCGTGGATTTGCGGTTAGCGCTGCGCTCCTGTAGCGTCACTGCGTCGCCACGGCGTCGCCATGGTGACTGCAGCACAATGTCCCAAAGTCATGGGACTGTACTCTACACCAGTGTATCCTAGCCCGGCAGGTGCATTCTGGGAGCTAAACATCCACTCTCTGGCCCGCAGAAACACCGGAGATGGCTCCCGCTCACTTTCCTATGCGTTGGGAATCTCCAGAAACGACAGACAGACACGACAAAGCAAAGTGACCTTTTACGGTGCTGACGCTTCTAAAGCAGTGTATACAAGCACGTTGTCCTCTCTCATCTGGGAGCAGTTCACAAAACATGAACAATGGTTATCTACAGTATCAAATATTACATTTTTGAAAACACACTTTTCATCCTTCCTAACGTTCCGTTTCCTTCACACACTGACACATCGGCTGTGACCGAGCTGGCTTGGCGTTATGTCTTGTAGTAGTGCAAGAGATTTAATTAGTGCTCAGCTAAAAAAAAAAAAAAAAAAAAGTATTATACCGCTCACATAAATTACGAAAATGACACAAAGAGGAGGTGATTTAGCGGTGCTTAGTATAAATACGTATTGGATAGTCATTATAGTACAATTTTGTAAAGCAATAAGGAATGCTCTGACAAGGCCATTCCAACATTCAAAGACAATGAGATTGAAGGCACAAAGGAACTGTACTCTTGGGAGACACGGTAGCAGACTCCTGCTCTAACACACCCGACTCCATAAAATGGAGAGGGTAGCTGTGTGCAAACCTGTGTGATTGCTTCAAGAAAAATGACTGTTGAATGAATGTAACTGGGAAACAAAATTCTGGTCAAGCAGAGGTGTTTTTTTTTTTTTTTTTTTAAAGAGAGAACCCTGTTTGTTCGCTGACAGCCAAGGCTAACCGCTTCACAGGTTTGCGGTGTTGAGATTAAAAGGGGCCTGTTTCCCAGGCGCGCCACCAGGGGGCAGCGGAACGTAGCACGGGTGACGCTAACTTGTCAGAACGGCATTCCGCCAGGGATAGCGCCTGCCTTGTGATGTCATCTGCGTTCAGCCAGAGATCGTCAGCGCTGTATGGAGAATGTCCGGACTGTTAGGAGTGGTCCGAGGCGTGTTCAGTCTCCGCCCCCCCGGCCCCGTCAGGCCCCTCCCCCTCCCTCCCTCACTTGATGCGGTTGCGGACGAGCGAGGACTCGTCGGTGAGCTCCCCGGGGCTGTTGCCGCGGCGGCAGCGGCAGGGGAAGGCCAGCAGCAGCAGCAGGACGGTCAGCACCAGGGCGCAGGTGCCCATCAGGGCGTAGGACGCCGCCCACAGCCAGGGCTCCCGCAGCGGGAATCCGCCCGCGCAGTCCGACGCCACGTCCGTCGCCCCGAAGGGCCCCGAGATCTCCGACACCGGGGCCCCGCCGCTCTCTGGGGAGGGAGGGAGGGAGGGAGGGAGGGAGGGAACCAATCAGAGCCCAGCGCTGCCCCACGAGTCGACACTTAGCATCTACTGAGATGTACGAGAGCTTCTCCCTGCAGCGGCTCTTCAATTCATTTTTCAAGTGCAATGAAATGACCCCGTTGATCCCCAGTGGAAAGTTCACCGGGGATCAATTCACATTGATATCTGTAAGAATGAAAGTCAAAATCGCTTTGTGGATTTAGCCGTGTGCCCTGAGCTACAACACGGTTTCCCTGGGGGTCAACTTTCAAAACGAAGCTTCGGTTCCAGCGAGGTACGTGCGCGACCTAGCGACGGCAAGGCGGGTCTGCCCGAGGCTGCCGGCCAATCGAAAAAAACGGGTCCTCTCCTCGCGCCCGGGGAAGGGCGCGTGGGACGCCGGGTCGTCGCGGTAACGGCGCTCCTCACCTGCGCAGGTGCTGACGGCGAAGCCCACCCTCCTGCTGGCGCGGTCGAAGACGACGTAGAAGCCCTCCATCACGGTGGCGCCGATCACCAGCCCGTTCGTGGAGGAGGACACGCCGAAGCGGTAGCAGTCCAGGCCGTCCTCCATGTCCGCGATTGGCTGGATGTACAGCTGTGGGAGGGGCCACAGAAACGCGTCGCTCTCAATCGCTTTGAACACGTCGACTTATCAGACAGCTTATATTCAAGAAACGACTAACTGCTACAACCGCACTGCCTCCCCCAAGACCTTGTTAAAGAAAACACTTCTTCATCTTCTGGCTGCTTTGTGTACTGCACAGTCAACATATAAAAAACAAAACCTTTTCCCATTTAAGCCCACGGGCAACTGAAGTTGCTGTAGTCTCTACCACTTTTTTTCCATCTGTGATTATTTTTTGGATGACTATAGATGCTTATGTAAGAAATCTCTGGGAAAAATCTGGGCATTAATGGCCTAAAACTAATGACCAACAAGCCCTGGATATGTGGCCCAGTGATGTTGAAAATATATGTTAAATAAGAGAAATGTAGACATTGCAGGGTGGTGACCAGCAGAGGGCCCCGTAGCAGGCCGTTACCTGGGGCAGGATGGTGAGGCGGAAGGACTGGCTGGCGTTGGTGGCCCGCAGGTAGATGGACAGGTTGGGGAAGAGCCTCCAGGGCGTCTCCCCCTTCAGCCAGCAGGCCAGCTTGGTGCCCATCCAGAAGCCCTCTGAGAAGTCCTGTATCTGGAGCAGCAGCACGAACATCGGAAGAGTGAGTACCCAGAAGACTCTCCTGGGTCAACCATGTTACTGCATCCCCCCCCGTGTTAACAATGGGGGCGGCAGTGTAGTATAATTGGTAAGGAACTGATTTTGTAACCTAAAGTTTCGATTCCCTGGTAGGACACTGCCGTTGTACCCTTGAGCGAGGTACTTAACCTGCATTGCTTCAGTATACATCCAGCTGTATTAATGGATGCAGTGTAAATGCTATGTAAAACGTGGAAGTCGTTCTGGATAAGAGCATCTGCTAAATGCCTGTAATGTAATGTAACATGCACAGATAGACACACTCAAAGCACGAACGGTAAGACTCGGGTCTGTAAACTTAAGCTGTCTGAGCAGGATCAGGTTTTGCATGTTCACGTCACAACCTTTTCTGTCCTGGGAAAACAGTGTAAGCTGATCCTAGATAAACAAACTTTCCTCCACTGAAACCCTTTCTGTGTTAAACTGTTGTTACTGCAGAAGTCAGTCAGTCAGTGTGACAGTTACTGCTGTTTGTAGTCTATCTAGTTTTTTTTTTTTTAAATTTTTTAACAGCAGCCACAGAACATTGAAACACACAGTTGCTCTTCCCCCACACGCTCCCGGTGAATTCAAGCAGGCTCGACGGTGGTCATGCGACTGCTACCCCAGGCCTCCGCAGGGAGGAGGCGCGGGGGGGGTTTGGGGGGGGGGGGGCGCACTCGTACCAGGGACGTCTGCGCTATGGCCTCCACCACGGCGGAGAAGACGTTCTCCGGCAGCCTGAGCAGCGTGGTCCCGCTGTCCACGATGGCCTTGTCTGAGTTGTACTGCGAGAGCAAAGCAGAGCTTCAGAGGCCCGAGGCCTACACACATACAGCACAGAGCACAGCACAGTGCACAGCACAGAGCACAGCACAGAGCACAGCACAGAGCACAGCACACTGCAGGGACACCGCAGCCAATGGGACAACCAGGAAATCAACATTCAGCTCAAAACTGATGGTAACATCATGAGGTACCTCAAGTAAACAGTCTTAAATTATTGAATAGTCTTTAATTCTGGAGTTGATTAATTGAGTCTTACCTCCTTGCAGTCCAGGTTCAGGTTTTGGTTCCCGACCTCCAGCTTCAGGATCTCCACTTGGTAGTACCACTCCTCTTTTATCGGGGTGTACCACATGGACCCCCGGTACAGAGTCGGCTCGATGCCACCCAGGATCTGAAACGGGGGGACATCGTTCGTTTGAGACGGCGTCGAATCCTGGGATTGGAGACCCTATCTGGGACACACAGCGCTCGCTGGTCTTGTGTTGGGTGCTTAAGCTCTGAATTATGCAGCTATGCTGCGTGTGCGTGGTGTGTGGTGTGTGTATGCGTGTTTGTATATTAAATAACACACGTACATAATAACTTATCCGTATTTCTCACCCGATTATGAAACTCTTCGTCCCACAGAACAGTGGGAACGCTGTGATTGGTCGGCCGGAAAGAATGGGAGCGCTGTACCCAGGCAAGGCGCGGCCTGCGGCTGAGGGAGACCCCCCCTGCTCCACCCCCCACACACCCCCTAACCCCTCTTTCCGCAGCTCCTGACCACTCACCAGACTGCCTCCAGCGGGGTCGGCCTCGCCGCCCCCGGCCGCGGCCCCCGCCCCGCACATCTGGAGGGAGAAGACGTCCGGCAGCCCCGTCTGCCGCACCACCGAGGCGAAGAAGGGCTCCACCGAGCTGTCCGGCTGCAACGACAGCGGCCAATCGGGGAAGAGACGTCAGAGGTCAGCCACGCCCCCTCGACGCAAACCGCGTGCTTGCCCTGGTCTCCTAATGCCACGCGCTGCGACCTTTAACTTTAACTTCCACTCGAAGGTGCACTTTTTTTCCCCCTCTTCTCCTTTTAAACTTCACACTAAACAGCAAGTTTGAGCGCCACTGAAATTAGTGTTAAAAAAAGTTCCATTCCGCTGAAATTATAGTTACAAAAACAATTAGAAAAGACAAAGCACAATGAGACCTAAAGAGACTCTGTATCCAAATTCAGTTCAGATTTAATATTTAAAACATTAAAAAAAATATTTAAAACATGTCTGCAGAATGTCAGTTTATATAAGAACCTTCTGCGCGTTCTAGTTTACAGTTGCAAGTCTGACAGTCGAAACTTTCGAACCCAAGACCCGTTGTGCCACAAAAAAGTAAAAAACTTCTCAAAACGCCGCGTGACTTGGGGTGTCTGCCACGCACAGTTTGCAGACAGAACCCCCGTTCAGGCCCGAGATTCACCATCTCAAAAACGATTTCAGGGTGGAGGAGACACAGCTGGTTAGGGAAGAGTGGCAAACCGTTACCAACAACAACAAAAAAAATAAAAATGAAGAACATCTCCTCCAGCCCTTACTGCGCCTTCATAACTGCACATATTGGGAGGAAGTCCCGGGTGCTACTGTTTCACGGGGCAACGGAGGCTGCAGACTGCGTGTGTGGGGAGGGCACCGGGGTTGGGTTTGCCTTGGGACTTTCAGAGGCAGGAAGTGGCCGGTGTATATTACACTACACTATAGGCATTTAGCAGATGCTCTTATCTAGAGCGACTTACACAACTTTCTACATTTACACTGTATCCAATGACTGGAGGTAGATGGGTTCATGGGGCAGTGCAAACAGCACGGGTCTGGCACGGTGAGTCAGAGATCCTGCTCCCGGTCTGTTTGCTCACTGATAACCTCAGCAATCCCCATGACGTATTGCTCTTTAGACCAGGGATAGGCAACCCGGGTTCTGGAGCACCAGAACAGTTCCTGGTTTCAGCTCCACCCAGACCTATAGCGACATAAATCTATTATCAGGGTTAATGAACGCAGGCCCCTGTGTGCTGGAGCGTTCCGCCATTCAGGCTCTGAATATTCAGCCATGGACTCTCCTCATCACGGGTATCCATTACCAGGGTTGCCATGTCATGCCTGAATCCCGCACTACGCCTCACCTTCCCAATGGGGAATCTAGTGAGTAGGACACTGCACATCAGAACAAGTATAGAAACTAAGTTTGCAAAAAATACGCATTCTACGTATAAATTAGTATTTTTTTGTTTTTCTTCAGCATTTGTATCATCTCTTGCATCACTTTATCTCAAAAGAGCTTCACTAATACAATACTTGATTCATTTTTTCTCAAAATTCAGATTCAGAGAAGGACAGAGCGGGCCCCCCCCTCCTGTTACCCGCGCCAGCGTGGAGTAGGCCAGTCCCAGGATGCCCTGCCAGTTGACGCCGGGGAGGAAGAAGCCGTCGGAGGAGAGGATGGCGGCCACGTTGACGGCCACGGAGCCGCTGGGTCCCTGCGGGATGGAGAGGACGTCCTGCCCCAGCTCCCCGGCCCAGTTCCCCTGGGTGTAGCGCACCGCCACCGTCCTCCCGCTGGACGAGTACGAGCTGGAGCTGCCGACAGAACCGCGCAGGCGTCACTTACACGACCGCGACCACGTTCGGGCGGACCGAGGCGGAACTTCACCCGGAACCTTCCGGGTCGCTGAACAGGCGACGTTTGCCGAAGGTCTGCCGACCGTGGTCCTGGAGAGCTGTGGGGTCGGCCGTTTTCACGCTAAAAATCAGCGATCGGTTTAGCGGTCAACTGCTTTAACCGAGCGGCTAAAAATTAAGTGCTGAATGAGGGGGGAACCCGCCCGATCCTGCAGGTCTCCAGGAGCTTGGGCCGAGGACCACTGAGATACGTTTCACCGGCCAGAGTCCGAGTTAATGTTACGCTCTGTGCAAGACAGTCCCCACGCATTTTCAACTGTATCTGAAAGCTAGCCTTTGAGTGCATTTGGCCCAAAACTTTCTGCTGTGTCACAAGTTTTTTAATCAAGGGTGTCCAATCTTACCTTGGGACTGGACAGAAATAAATGGACGTTTAAGCCACAGATAAAGATGCTGAGAGAAGGGCTGGAACACTCGGTTTTGTTCTGGCCTGACACTAAAACACTCGATTGACCTAATCAGAGCCTTGAGCAGAGACCACGATTCACTCGGTCAAATCTGGTGTTTTACCAAACTAAAGACTGCACCCACGCTGGTCTTTTTCGGGGAAGACTCCGACACCCCTTTATTAAATCTATCATCTTTTTTGCGATTTAAAAAAAGGCTTCCCTCGTATTTTATTCCTCTCCAGTCACGTCTCTCACAGACAGCGGAGAGTCGGTAACGTGCCAGGAGGAGGACATGAACGCAGCGGTAACCCAGGGAACCCTGGGTAACTCAACACCCGCAAACCTTAACGTGGAACAGCGAGCATCTTCTTACCACAGCAGATAGGCGAGCTATGCTTGTGAACATCCCAGAAACCATTTTTTGTCTTCAAAGGCATCGGCTATGTTTAATTACCCTGGTCATGGCTGACTACCAGTCGATTAATCAACCGGTCTTTATCTCTGTGTAGCAGCATTTGCAGAAATGTTTCTGGCGCAGATGGACGTTTTCCAGAGGGGATAAGCGACAGATAAAAGCTCAGCTGTGACAGGTAAGCATAATGCCCTCTGATAGCCTAGGTGCCGAATGGTGCAATGTCTTCCAGTGTGTGCAGCAATACAGGGTCAGGGTGGTACTCACAGAGCTCTGTTGAAGTAGTGAGTGATGTAAGGATGAGGGGCGGCTGCCACGGCGAAGTTGCTGCTACCCGTGTCCACCAGTATATTCACCTGCAAAACAACCAATGGGGATGCGTCATAAACATTCATCGACCAATCACAGAGCCCGATGTACAGCAAGGGACCAAAATGATCCAGGTCTGCGGGTTCACAAACCAAGCCACCCAAACTGTCACACTGAGACTTACCAGGGTTGCCAGACAGTGAAATCCCCCCCAAATGTATTTGTAGGTAATTCACTGCATGAGATTTTTTTTTTTTTATATACAAAGTAAATGTATATGTTCATGTGTGAAGGCCTCATCTTTTCCAAACTAATGAGAAAAACATGCATGACAGTCAATGATAGGGGATTTCCAACGGAAATATGGGTGTGGCAAATATTTGGAAAATTTGTAAGCAGGGATGGTGGGGGGTTTGAGGAACATTTGGAAGTAATCAAATCGCAGGTACTTGCAATACTGAGCTTACACAGTAAACGGCAGTACACTGCACAATGTTAAAATACTGTCTGGGAGCATGTGACTCAACTATCTTCTGAAGTAAGATTCACACTCTTGTACAGCCCCACATTTGCCATCACTGTGCTAAGAGAGCAGGACTTGCGAACTGCTATGAGGATGATTTCTCTGGCATCAGCACATCAGCAGATTCCCAAAAAAGGACATTACATGACATAATTTACATACATAATTACATAATTTGGGTTACTGCCTGTTGGTCATATTTAGGGCCATTGTCAGAGACTGATTAAGCTTAGTCCAGGACTAAATTGATGTATAACTTCCATTCAAAATTGTATTCAGTCCACAGTCAGGTCTGCTACCACACCGACTGGACACTTCAATGGAGGATTCTCCAGACTCATCACAGACTCAGTTCCTCCCATCACCTCTTCTTAACTACAGGAGTTTCAGGTCAGTAACATGACTGATGTTGTATCAGGGCTGCCTAGTCCTGTTCCTGGAGATCTACCATCCTGTAGGTCTTCACTCCAACCCTAACAAAGAGCACCTCATCCAACAGCTAGAGCAGGGCTGCCCAGCCCTGTTCCTGCAGATCTACCATCCTGTAGGGTTTCACTCCAACCCTAACAAAGCACACCTCACTCAACAGCTAGAGATCTCAGTGAGCGGCTAATTAGTAGAGTCAGGTGTGCCAAAGTATGGTTGAAATGAAAAACCTACAGGATGGTAGATCTGCTGGAGCAGGGTTGGGCAGCCCTGCTCTAGGTGTTGAATGAGGTGTGCTTTGTTAGGGTTGGAGTGAAACCCTACAGATCGGTAGATCTCCAGGAACAGGGCTGGGCAGCCCTGTTTTACAGTATAGATCAGGGTTTCTTAAACTCCGGGCACATCCCTTAATTAACTTTTATCAGATGAATCAAATTGGAATATTCTTGAGAAATAGAAAAACGTTCCATTTTATGACTATGAAGCGGAGTATCTTGGTGAGTCCCTGAAATCAGCTATAAATTGACGGAAAATTAGTAATTGGTGGACAGATTAGGGCTGTGTGAGCGGTCACATGATCTATCAAACTTTGTGGCAGGTTGGGGTAAAATTAAATATTCTAGGAATCTACATCCTGACGATGAAGTCAAGGTTTGATTCCCACCCCAGTCAAATCCAGTGGCTAAACCGGCGGAGCAAGAAACATGAATTCATGCAACTAGACATCTACAAGTGTACCAGAATAATCTTCCTATTCATCTCAAAAAGCAAAAAAGTAAATAAAAAATGCAAAGACCACACCCCAAAAGGCCTTTAAAGGGGCTCTGTCCTCAAGCTACGGTGGCGGTTATCCTTAAATTCTAAAAGCACTGATTGGCTAAATCGACCTCCAGTGGCGTCAGACGTGCCTGGTGCATGCTGGGAGCTGGGACTGAACTGAAAGAATCTCTCTCTCTCTCTCTCTCTCTCTCCGTCGCTTTGGCAGAGCTTCTGCCGGCTCCGGCACGGTCCCCCCCTCCCTCTCCCCCCCTCCCCCCTCCCCCCGCACTTCTAATCACCGCCCCCTAATTGGCAGCCGCTCAGTCGCGGAGAGCGCATCTGCTACCTGTTTGTACCAATTAACAGATGTGAGGCGCCGCGCCGACACCTCCAAGCCTCTCCAACGGGCTAACAGATGTGGCAATTAGCGGCTCATTTGAATGCCGCCTCGTTTAGCACGAGGGCCCTTAATTACGCCGCGGCTCGCGCTCCGGTCTCCGCTTCCTGGCTCGCGTCCCCCGTCTCGCCGCGCCCGGCGGCGGCGACGGCGGCGGCGTCGTCAGCCGAGGGGAAGCCCCGCCGCGGCGTCTCCTGACGCACTTCCAGCTCGCGGCGGCGGCGGCTAGGTCCTGGGCGAGGAGCCGCGTACCGCGGTTGGCGGGAGGGGGGGGGGGGGGGGGGGGGGGGGGGGGGGGGGGGGGGGGGAGCAAGCGCGGCAGCGGCGGCGCACCGGATAGCCGGCGCGGACTAGCGGTTTCGGTTCAGCCGGGAGGCGAGCGGAGCGGTGCCAAAGCAAACGCTGGTCGCGCTCGCGGGGCCGTTAGGCCTACATGACACATTAAGCTTGTAGCTAATGAATTATGAAACGCCAGCCAGGCTAACATTATCGCTCTCGTTAGCGCTGAATAACTGGCATTCCGGCACTTATCCATCTCAGGACGCCATTAAATATGGAGCGCTTGCAAAAGAGGGGAAATTTAACTGCTTACGCGCCGAGGCTGCCCCACACCTGGCTCCTGTGGGGGGGGGGTTCAGGCCAGGGTTGTCTGCGAAGCGTGTTGTGACGACTGTTTATGAAATGCACTGTATAAATACATTTTGATTTGATTTGAAACCAGCTACAGCGTGGCACAGGGGTTTATAGGGATACAGGTTTAATCTGAATTATTTTGATAACATTTCAGCTTTATTACATGTACAAATTCACATATATTAATACAAAAAAACTCTAAGCTATACAAGTTGCACAAGTTTGTTGAATATGAAAATAATGAAACAGCCTCCTGAAGAATGTTTCTGGTTGACAGGTGTTATGGGGTTTTTCTTCATTATGGTGATAATTCTTCTATCATCAAGCGCACCAGTTCTCGCTTTCTTCTTCAAATCAAATTTTATTTGTATAGCGTCTTTTACAGCAGTTGTCACAATACGCTTTACCGACAACCCTGGCCTAAACCCCCACAGGAGCAAGCCTGAGGCAACAGTGGCAAGGAAAAACTTAATGATGTGACAAACAGTTGATTTTGGTAAGCCTAAGGTTTGGCCGGTTTGACTGTTTTTATTCTTCTTCTTTTCTTATTTCTCAGCCTCATAATGGCTTCTTTGACTTTCATTGGCACAGCTCTGGGTCTCATGTTGACAAATAACAGACTCCAAAGGCAAACAAAAGTCTAGATTCAGAACTATATAGGCCTACAAGTATTCTATCAATTTATTTATCCATCTATCTGCAGCATCTATTTAGCAATCTGTATTTATTTTAAGTTGCAAATATACAAGAACTTGCACATTTTGTAATATTAACTTAACAACCAAGTATCATTTCTGGAATTAAAAATATTAATTTAAATGATGCCTTCTTTCATGAGGCAATTTCTGTTATTTGATGCTTAACCCACACAAAGTTTGAATGACCACATTCTCTTCAGATGGTAAGATGAAAGAACGCAGGACCAAGTTGAAATAATTTAGGAAACACTGGGCAGCATTGCTTTGGAATAGAGCTTGTTTAATTTGTGTGAGCTAAGACAGCAGATATCGTTCGCTGTAACTTGGCCTCATTTTTATATCAATAAGTTTAACCGACAGGCCTAGATTTAATTAGTGACTTTTAGACAGAGCTTTGTATGCGTGTGTGGCTTGACATTTTGTACGCTAAAGAGCTGTTTTTGTTCAGATGTGCCATACTACACAGGCGGAGAGGTGGGCAGAGAACGACGGCGGCCTGGCCGACATAAAGCACAATCGTCGGCCATTGTGTCCGCATGACTTACTCCCGTCTTGTGTTGAGCTCAGGAATAATCTCCATCAGCTGCCGACCCAGAGGCCCAAGGAGCATCATGTGAGTTCATGTGAGCCGAGGCTAGAAGCACAACACGGGGCCCCCCTCTCGCCATCTCCCTTTCTCTGCCTGTCCTCAATAATTAGCATTGTTGAAATGGCAAGTAGCTAATGCCAGTGCAGAACACATATAGCCTACTATACGCACCAAACATATAGGCTACGTATTCTCCCGTTCTTTCACTAATTTGTCATCTAGGACATCTTAAAGTAGCCTACAGTTGTCCTTCTGTGGTATCGGGAGTTGCGCAGATTCAAACACAAACGGAATAGAATATTTTTGGATTATGACCAGGACACCCCTTCGCCGTCCCCCACGTAATAGCCCACACGGCTTTTTTGTATGTTCAATAAACATCAGCGTAAACTTCAACTACAAAATCAACAGTGCGTTCATAAAACACACTACTTGCTATTTTTCGGATTCCTTTATCAGCATTTTCAGTTTCTACCCTGTTGCCCCATGGCCTAAGCAGAAAAGGCTGTATGTGCCTGTCCAATGCTAGATAATATTACGTGGGGATTTCGTGGAAATGGTTAGTTATTACTAATATCAGGCACCATGCCAACTGTGTCCAATTACTGTGACAAATTGCTATTGGCGCAATCAGAATTGCACAGTAAAATAATTTTAGAATAAACAGCAATTGGCCTGAATTCGTACATATGATAGCCTATTAATGAGTAGCATGTTTCCGAATTCCGATGCTTTAGGGAGTAAAACAGGAACGCGAGTACCCGGATTTCAGAGTAGCCTTACCTTCTGACCCGGAGTCCCAAGCAACATCTCCAGGTAATATCCGCGACCCGCATCTCCTTTTAAATTATTCACCATGTCCAAAAAATTCACTAGTCCAGCTGGATCAGAAGCCAGAGAAAGGCCATTGTCGGACTTTTCGGTTCGGTTCAAATGGCTCCAGTCTACATTCACAGAAGAATTGAACTTCCCAACAAAAATCTTAAGCGGAATTGTATATAGCGTGTTTGACGTCCCGGTGCATAAATAAAGCCAGAATGCCCATAAAACGAGCTTCATCTCATAACTGTTTGGCATTGCGAACGTTTTAAAAGCAGACGGTCAATTCCAGAGTTAACTAGCTAAATAATGTTTGCTAAATCCAGAAGAACAATTCGGAGCCCAGGATCACAATATGTCCCGTTGTTTTAAACTTTCCCATTCCGAGTTCCGCCGTACACAAGTCAGGGTGCGATCTCGGATAACTAACCCGTCGAACAGACATCTGCAGCAGCTCCTGCTTAACGGCTACATACCTTCAGATAACTTGGAAAAAGTTTCACTACTTATTTATTTATTTATTTGGGACACGGAACTGCCCGAAAGTCACATGACGGATATGACGAATCGCCAGCGCAACATTTTTCCCGCAGGGATCGGGAAAGGGTGGCGCGTGTGGAATGTTCTTTTGCATAGATGTTGAGCTGCAGTACGGCGACCATCTGCAGTTGTGGCAGTGCGTTTTTCGACTGGATTCAGAAGGATAATTCTATCTGTTGTCCCTGCTATTGCCCACGGTAATGTTCAACAATAAGAAATGAAAAAAATCGTTGAAAGCAAAACCCGATTTTCTAAATCGGTAGGCAATCGTATAGTATTACTGGGCAAATTTAGATGATTTCTCTTAAATAGCCTACTGTGTATACAGTGAGCCCCATAATGTTTGGGACAAAAACGTATTTTTTTCCCTGATATTGCTCTGTACTCCTAAATTTTATATTCACAATCAAACAATTCACATGTGGTTAAAGTGCAGATTCTTAGCTTTTATCAAATTGTATTTTTGTACATTTTGTTTTCAGCATGTAGAAATTTCAGCACTATGTTCTCTATATGCTGGTTTAGTTTTAGATTTTGACAGTTCTGTAAATTCTGGTTCACTCCTATCCTTGAGCACCATGAAATCTTTAGGATACACTTGCAAGATGTAGCCTGTGCTTATGCAAATGTCAGATCAAGATATGATTGAGCTAATTAAATGATTAAGAGCAGAAGTTGGCACAAAATCTTGAAACGGAGCTGCCACTTGTAGTGCACCCCTAACTTAAAACATTTGGGATACTAAGCAGAATTTAAATGTGAAAAAAATGCAATGTGCTCGCATGGAATAACAGGATTTTGAGATTATGAATGTTTATAAGGGTTGATTTGTGCTCGCAGTAATAGGCCTCTGTGTTACAGCTCATTTTCTGAGACTGCTCCAGGCTTTGAGCAGAATCCAGGCCTAATATTTCCAGTTAATATACCATTTTGGAACAGAGCAGTTATACATTTGTTGTGAATACATATCATGAAAAATTGGTGTATTCTATTTTTAGTCATACATAAAAGCTACACTGGGTTACTAAGAAACGCAAAGGTACCCCAGTAGTTTGCGACTTGAACAAAAGGTTAGCGTCATTTGTGGTAGATACAGTAGAGCTAAATTGAACTACAAAAACGGTTTTAAATGCAGAATAAAAGAATTTGTGTGAGTGGATGCTTCGGTAAACAGAACCAGGCATTGATCCTCAATCAGCACTGCACCTGATCCAGAATCAGCAGAGTGCCTGATCTGAAATCAGCACAGCCCCTGATCCAGAATCAGCGCCGTGTCTGATCTGAAATCACCGCGGTGCCTGATCCAGAATCAGCAGATTCTTGATCTGAAATCAGCACTTCCGCTGATCTGGAATCAGCAGAAGGGCACTAATGTGATTCAATTCAAATTAGGAGAAAAGGAAAATTCAGTGATGAAATTTATTTTTAAAATGATTCATCTTTTAAGGTCAGGACCAGTAGTGTAGTGCGGACCCACAGGAAGCAGGGCCGTCAGAGCTGGAAGCTCCTCCCCTCTCGCAGGGTCATACATGACGCGCAGACACATCAACGTGTTTTTTTTCTTCCCCAAGTGATCCAAGTGCTTTTAAGTGCGGACTGAAATAAACGGAGTCCGCGTGTAATCCCCCCCCCGCCTCAGCTGATAAGCCGCACGGCCCGAGTATTCCCTGCCTCCCGTCACCGGGCAGAGCCCGCGAATCAAACCCGCGCGCGGAATCCGGTCCGAGGGGTACGATCCGGCTCGCGGCCCTCCAGCCAATGAGGGGAGGCCAGCTCGTTGCCAGGCAGTTACGGATTTTTTTATTTATTTTATCCATTCTTTTTTTTTTTCCTCTCTCTCTCTCTCTCTCTTCTTTTAAAAGCTGGAGGGGTCGATGTTTTACGTCACGAGCTTGCGGCTTCTTGGAACTACGAGAGAGATTAGGAGGCATGACAGGCGTGGAAAAAAAAAAAAGATGTGAGAGAAGAAAGGGGGGCGGTCTCTGCTGGTTTTGTAGGTCAGTTGATGCTGAATGACTTTTTTTCTTCCCCCGCTTAAGCAAAAGAGTCTAGTGTTCTTTCCCCAATTCAAATGAAAGGGTAACCACTTGATTGGATATGACCGGGCCTTTACCCTCACATAAAGGCCTTTGTGATGTCACGTGTGACCCATCCGTCCTCTGCAGGCTGAGACAGACCGTTTGGAGACCCAAAATTACACCAGTGCCGGGGGCTGCAGAGACAACCTCCCCACCCCCCCCTCCTCATCAGGAGAAATGACAGTGAGCATAAGATGCTGCAGTTAGTGATGGAGCCTCTTTATTCAGCTGCAATGGAAAGCCTTTATTTCTGCAGACCGTTTCTTTACGAACGTCGCGAAAACAGCAGAGTGGTGGGTGGGTGGGGCCAGATACCAGATATGAATGTCACTCAGTCCCTGCAGCCGCTGGCGACCTACGTAGCCCTTGGCTCCGATTCGGCCGCTCCTCTCCCCCTTCCCCTCCCCCGTCCTCAGCTCCTCCCAAACTCAGACGCACACGCTGGGCTTCACCACCACAGGAAGAAGAGCCTGTAAACTGCTTCGCTGCAGTGAGGGTCAGAGGTTAATGGCTGAGGGTTTGTAAGTGAGCGGAATGCCGTAATTCCATTATTATGACATCACAGTCCGACCAGCGAGCATGAAAGCTGCACGGCGTTATGCAGTTACATTCTGTGTAACACACTTAACTTGATGGATAGCGGGAAGGCCACGCCCCCCTCTGTGGTGTCCGAGACTGGTCCACCGGGAAAAGGCCGGGTCACATGGGCTACTACCCCGTCCTCTGTCGCTTCTCTAAATAACTCCACCCCCTCGGCGGGTGTGTGCACTCTAAACCAGAGGTGGGAGCAAAATTTCAGACTCTGGGGGGGGGTTTAAAACGTCTCACGCCTGGAGATAGAAAAGTTCCTGACCCTTGTGGGTGCAAAAATGCGAGCCCCAGCTGAGTCCTAAAAATTTCAGCAATGTACAGTAATTATGCATTTCAGCCCCTGATAAATATAAGTGGCAAAATGTCTGCCCCTGGTGACTGTGAAACATGCAGTACTGGATGGGTGTGAAAATTCCACCGAGGTCCACAGAAAACACACGTCAACGTGCCAGATAAAAAGCACAGCAGACCGAAATTAGCATGCAAACAGTTACAACGGAATCATTTCATGGCGCGAGTGTGCACTGTTTTTGTTTTTGCGTTCTTTTAGTTCTGGCAGGCGCACGCGTCCTGTTTTCAATCGATCGACCAATCAATAACGGAAGAAATTTACAAGGCTGCTTCTCTTACAGTGTCAGTTTAATGAATGAAGTGGCTTCGGCAAAAACCCGCCACAGATGACAGCGCCGTGCGTCTGAATGTCTGAATTGCCAAGAGCAAGCTCTATATCTGTGCTTGTTTGCTTTTCCTCGTGAAAAGAGACCAGGGTCCAGATCCCTGGCACAGACGAAGCAAGCTTGTCTGCACAAGCAGAGACTGAACAGAGCATGCTCGGCATCAGATGAAGGCTACCTGAACTGGCACTCGGCTTTGAGAACTGTACACAGTAAAATATTAATTAATATTAATTAATTAATTAATTAGAGTTCATTTACAGTAACTCTAACAGATTTTCTATGAATTGGAGAGTGAAAAAATGGATGCTAGAAGGGTAAAATCTCCTCTCAGTATAGTAAAATACACACTGCAGTGAAGCTTTAACATGTCAGTGTTTACAGTTAGACAACGGTGGCAAACCTGGGTTCTGGGTGAATAGTGATTTAATTAACCTGACCGAAAGGTCTACGTTCCAGTAGGCCTGAATTTCAAACCCAAATGGATTATCTCCTCATTTTAACACTGTAAAAAATGTACATTTATAGATAATTCAGCAATTAGGTCTACATTCATAAAAGCTACGCACTCAGTGTTTTTCAGTATAGCTAAAGAGGCCTAATCTCTTTAATCTTTTTAGAACAAGGCTGAGTAACCACAGTACAGCCAAATGGCACTATGAATTTATTGGATTAAGCACAATGCATATGGAACTGCAGGGTGGTAACAAGCTGGCCACATCAGCTGTCACCATAAAGAAACAGGCCCTGGTCGGGCAAAAAAATTCCTACCGGTGCAGACGTTTGGGATTCCGCAGCGGACGTGGCGTTTTTGCGATCCGGTGATGTTCCGGCGTTTTGTTTTTGCAGTTCCGCGGACGGCCACACGAGGGCTCTGCAGTCCCTGGTCTGTCCCCTGTTGGAGCGGAAGGGGTTGCGACGCACTGACAGCAAATTAGCCGGATTAACGGAGCAAACCCCCACGCAGTTTGTCGAGCGGCAGATCTTCTTTGCTGGAACACGGCTTCCTAATCTGCACAGAGCTCCGTGAATTACCGCTGACCAACGGGGAGGATGATGAGCGGTGGATAACGGCCCCTCCTCTCCCGCCGCATTGAGACGCATCAGAACGGACATTCATGAGACCCCTTATCCCCCCCCCCCCCCCCCCTCCTGCTGCCCCCCCATCCTTCCCCCCCATCACACATTTAAACACAGTCGCTCCTCGGGGTTGCTATCCATGCCAAAAACACACAAATACTCTATTTTAAAAAATATATTTTTGGACATTGCATTAATAAACAATACATTACCACCAAAAGTCAACCAACAGAGATTCAGGCTCCTGAATTCTTTGCCTCCCCGCTTTCACGAGAAGGCCAATGTTAAGCGCTCTGAATGTCGGTCACTGTGAAACTGTTCTTCCACACCCAAGGAAAATAACATAACAAAAACTAAATTTTTCCTAAAATTTCAGCTTTCAATTGATGGCATTTGCAAAAAAAACAAACAAACAAAAAGAAAAGTGTTAGTGCATGGAGGCTCCGCCCCCTATTATATCTGGAGCTCCTCCCACAGAGAGGACTACAACTCACACAAAAATCACATAAACTACAGTCCTTTCCACCCCGATAAATCCAGAAACAAAGCGATTAATTCAGTTAAACGTTATGTGGATCAGGGTGGAGTGCAACACAATTAACCAATAAAATTAGTGTCCACTACACTAGTATTTCCCCCTTTCCGATTTAGTATGTGGTTTTTCCCCACGAAACTCCTCTTTTTTTGGACTATGCCCATTCTTCCTTGTATAAATAAAATAAAATTTAAAAAAAACAGCAACTTAGCTGGGTAAGTGCCAACTACTCATCTGTTGACCAAACATTTTTACAACAACATAAATACTACACAAGACAGTGACAGCTAGCTGAACTACACACACGCGCACACACACACAAACACCGCATTTTATTTTCATGTACTACCACAACGATGTGTTTCCCTGATGTTTTCTTCTAAACACGTAAATTGACTATTAAGGGAAACGTACGAGTTACAGGAATGCACTTGCAGAAACACAGAATCGTGGAGACCCTTTTAATCGTGCGAACAGCTTTCAATTGGTGGCCCACACAGTTTTGTCTCAGAGTGGATTAGCTGTAGAGTATGTCACCCCGGCCTTGCAGAAATACGAGTGTGGGCGAGACACAGTTGTACTCACAGGTGAAATTCTCTCTCTCCATTGTCTCAGAAGCAGATTGGGGGGCCTTCGATTGAGCTGTTGTGGCACTTCGTCCCTTAACTTTGAGTGTGCCTGTGTGTGTGTATGCGTGCGTGCGTGTGTGTGTGTGTGTCTGTGTGTTTTGTGTGCCTGTGTGTGTGTGCGTGAGCGTATGTGTGTCTGTGCGAGTGAGTGTATGTGTGCGTGTGTGCCTGTGTGTGTGCGTGCGTGTGTGTGTGTGAGTGTGTCTGTGTTAGTGCATCCACGTGTGAGTATATTTGTGTGTGTGTGCATGCGTGTGAGTGAGTGTATGTGTGCGTGTGTGCCTGTGTGTGTGTGAGTGTGTGTGTCTTTGTGCTAATGCATCCATCTGTGAGTGTATTTGTGTGTGTATATGTGTGTGTGTGTGTGCGTGCATGCATGCATGTATGAGTGTATGTTATGTGTGCGTGTGTGTTGTGTGTGTGTGCGGGCATACTGGGGGGGGGGGGGGGGTCCAGGTACCTTGTTTTCCATTGCCCCCCCCCCCCCCCCCAGGCTTCCACCTGTTGTGGGCGTGCCCCCCCCGTAATCGCGGGGCCGTTTGTAGGGGTGGGATTACCGGGACTCTGAGGTCTCTGAGCGCTTAATGCGGGTCTTAGACGGCTCCGCGTCTGCCGCCGTTTCCCCTGGATACTGGATACGCCGTAATTACGCCCCGGGAGCGGCCGGGCAGCCTGGGATTAAGGGCGCGCGCGCGCGGTAATGACCCCGGCACATGGCGCCCCGCGCAAATCTCGTTCTGCGCCCGGCCGCCGCCCCCTAACCTTCCCTCGTGGGTCCCACGCCGCCGCCGGCTACCTGCCTGTCCGTGGGCCGGGGCCGGGTGTGGCAGTACTACTGCCCCGGATCCTGTCGCACCGGGCAGCGGAACACAGAGAACCACACATGACGGAGGTCTTCCCCACATAGTGAGGCAAATGCCGCCATAGCCTCTAGATTCAGTATGGGGGGGGGGGGAGGGGGGGTCTGTGTGGGGTTAACGGTTCAAGATTTCACTTTGAGTGAGGGAGGTCTTGCTTTGAGACGGGGATCTCAATCTCGGGTTCTGGAGGGCCGCTGTGTCTCCTGGTTCTTCATGCCTTCCTGCACTTAAGTGCTTAATTTAAGTCACTGATTGGCTGAAGTGTCTGCACACCTCGTCCCCGAGGTCAGAACGGGCTGCTGGTCAGGAGGGAATCACAGAGCCCCGTAGAGACATCGGCCTTCCAGCGCTGGAGTTCCACCCCCCTGCTTTAGGATCGCTGTGTTTACAGCACCCCCCTCCAGAGGCGCATTGTCCGCCCCCTAACCCCGGGAGCAAAGCTGAGCAGCAGACCTGGGTCAAACACGTATTTGTTTGGGATTAAAATCCTTTTCTACGCTTTACTGATCTTGTCTGGTGCATTGGAACCAATGAAATACTCTCAAAAAGTGCAAACCCCGCCTTCTGGTCTTATAGACAGGCTCAGTTACACCAGGCAAGATCAATAGAGCACCGAAAAGTATTTGAATCCAAAACAAATACGTATTTGACCCAGGCCTGCTGAGCAGTCATGATTCTTTCTGTTCCTCTCTACTCTTTCATTTCCCCCCTACTCTTTTGGTTTGCGTTGAACTACGTATTTTCATATATTTTTTTAAAATTCCCTCTCAATTTGTCGTCAGTTTTTAACCTCTAGTTATAGCACTCTCACGTCAGGCCTGTGCCACCTTCACCCGCTGAAGGACCGCTGCGGTAGAAACTCCTCAGAAACGCACAGCCGGTACACCGCCACCAGCCGGCAGCCCTCCTGTCTCACCACCAGCGTCCGGGCCCAACATGAATCGCCTCGGTACCATGTCCCGCTGCACGACACTGTTTCAATCAAAAGCCGATCTCTGTCGAGAAGATGCGTCGCGAGCGGAGGTCGACTCCGACAGACCCGTTTGGCTGCTTTTCATGTCCCGTGGAGGTTGCGATGTGAAAATTTTGCTTAAACGCCTTGCTATGCAAATGATTTTCATGATCGGCTCAAACCCTGCGGCAGCTTTCTGTTTTTTCGACTGATCCCTGTGGATGTGACAGAAGACACCTGAGTCCCACGTCTGAATCGCATTAATGCGCAGGAAAAATGAACTGCAGGATCCTTTCATTCGTGCAGCCCTCGACAGGCAAAGCTGTAATTCCCCGGTGTGAAAACAAACCAAGAGCAGTCTTAAGCAAAGCATTTGTGCTCTTTGCATGGCAACATACTGTCTGGCGTCTGATCGGTTGGGCCTGCGACCTCTCGGCCAATGTCCGGGTCTTCCAAAGGCCCCCGGTTCTTAAGGAAGTCCCCCTCTCCCATCCTCGTTCTATAGGGTCGTACGGACTGGTGGCTTTCATTTCCACCTTAAAACCAAGAGCCGAGAAGCCAGGTGAGGAGAGAGTGATCAGGGCCAGGGTTAGGAGCACCTGCTCTGCGGCCCAGCTGGCTCACCAGGGCCAGGGTTAGGAGCACCTGCTCTGCAGCCCAGCTGGCTCACCAGGGCCAGGGCTAGGAGCACCTGCTCTGCGGCCCAGCTGGCTCACCAGGGCCAGGGTTAGGAGCACCTGCTCTGCAGACCCTGCGGCTCACCAGGGCCAGGGTTAGGAGCACCTGCTCTACGGCCCAGCTGGCTCACCAGGGCCAGGGTTAGGAGCACCTGCTCTGCGGCCCAGCTGGCGCTACGGTTAGCCCTTAGCCGCGCGCGCGCCACCCGCACCTGCTCGAACAGATGTGCGCGGCTGCGCGAATGTTGCCACGGCAGCGGGGCGGCGTCTGCGCCCCCTGCAGGCACGGCTCTGCGGCGCTTGCGGTTCGTGCCGAAGACGCCGAATTTAAAAAGCGCCGCGCCCAGAACGGCACGGACCGCGTCTCCTTACGGTCGCTGCCGCTTTCTCACAGTGAGAGTCCATGCTGCCCGTCAACCAGCCGTAGCTTAGCAACCCTTACCTACAGTCACGCCCCTTTATTTTGCCCCAGTCAGCTATTTCACCTCCACTGGAGTCCCACAAGATTCTCTTTCTGATTTGAATCTTTCAACAAACAGGTTTGAAGACGGTCAACAAAAAAAGTGCCATTTGGGTTATAGAGCTGAGACTAGGGCTTAAGATTATGGTTATGGCCAGAGGTTAATTGTCAGAGTTAGGGTTAAATATTATGGTTAGGAATTCATATTTCCATGTGTGCCAATGTCGCCGGTAGAATATTGGCCAAAAATCTAGTGCAGAATGTACTAGCAGTGCAATCTGTGAGCATCCCTAATACATCTGTCAAATATGAAATCAGCATTGTCTGTTTGTTGCAGTTTTTCAGGTCATTGTGTGTAAAAAGGATATTTTCCCAGCAGCCCTTGCTGCATTGTCCTTGGCTGAGTCGGAACGCTGGCGAGCATCTTTCTGAGGCTGGGGAGAGCCGCGCTGGAATGCTGTGTCCTAGGGCAGTTAGTGATTGAGACGTCTAACATTATGAATATTGATATGTGGAATTTAAAAAAGACACGCACAGAAATACAGGCATGTATGTATGACAAGAGACACACAAACACACACACACACACACGCTTGCAGAAATGCAAAAAATAAATATCACAAACATACATGCAGAGACACAAATACACACGCTGTATATGCTCTCTGTCTTTCTCTCGCTCTCTCTCACACACACACACACACACACACACACACACAGGGGGGTAGGGGGCAGGTGGGGACTGAAGGGTGGGGGCTGGGGGGTGGGTGGTGGGGTAAAGTGGGGGTAGGGGCAGGTGGGGGCTGAGGGGTGGGAGGTGGGGGGGCTGGGGGGTGGGGGCAGAAAAAGGGTGGGGGCAGAGGGGGGCTTCATGCATTTTTATGACTGCACAGATAAGGTCAGCTGTGCACCGCCGTTGCCTGGCAACGCCGCGACCCCCGCATCCGGACCGAGTTTTGGGAACCCGAGAAGTCAAACACGAGATTATCATCGTGGCCGTGCAGGTACATCTGGCATGAGCTCGTGGCCTCTTTGATTGCTGCTCCAGGGCTGTTCAATGGTGGAGGGGAGTGACATCACAAAAGGCTGTGACATCACACACGTACAGTACAGTATTTAAACTGTAACTGTCTCAGCCACAGCCGAGAGAAGTTACAGGACTGAAAATTATTATTATTATTATTATTACTGAAAATGCCCCCCCCCCATTTGATGCTTTGCACATAAAGGTGCACAGAAGAGCAAGAAGTGCCGTTATTGCTCAGCGTTCAGGGTGAATCGGCCTGTTGAAGGGGTGGGGGTGGTGGCGGACTCAGGTACTAGCATCAAACAGCTTTTTGCTTTTAGCTGCTTTTGTTCCTGCCATGTTCTCTCTCTCTCTCTCTCTCTCTTTCTCTCTCCCTCTCCCTCATTCTTCTCCCTGTCGTTTTCTCCCCCCCCCCACTATCCTCTCCTCCCCTCATCCCCTTAGCGCCCTAGTTTAGCACTTCAAGGTTGGCTACAGACGTGTAGCTCCCTGCCTTCGGGCCAGCCAATAGAAGGCAGGCAGCGGTTGCGGGCTGCAAGGTGGGGTGTCACGAAATTGGATTGCTCCGGGAGACGGGGCTGTGGAAGAGGGGGAAGGGGGGAGGAGCTGTCAGGTCAGCCAAGGAAAGAGACGTGAGGGGATGTTGATCGCAAGACGAGACAGAAATGAGAACCACTGCAAGGCAACCACCCCCCCCCAACCAAAAAGAAAAAAAAGAAAGGAGAAAAAAAAAAGCTCAACAAAAATACAAAAGCAGCAATAAATAAAATCTAAAAATACATTTTCCTTTCGTTGCACCTAAACCTAATAACAAGAGGAGGGTTCCCATTTCCGTCCCCCTGCACTGAACACATGGAAGGATGGTGGGAGGGCTGTATGCGCACTGCTGGCATGTTGCTTAAATTACTGCTCAGAATGAGTAATTTCATATGTTTGGATACACACTGTGTGTCACTCCCGCGAGCTGTAAAAACACTGTTTCTGTGCCTCGGCGCTGTCGCAGGGTTATCACACTTCCGAGCTGCGCGATCGCAAAACGTCGCCGGCTAGCCGCGCGTTTCGGCGGAGGTGTTCGCTAATTGACGGAAGGTGTCGCAGGAAAGGGGCCGTCCTTCGGTCGCGTGGAGAGAGCGCGTAATCCGAGAGAGAGAGAGAGAGAGAAAAGGAAAAAGGGGGGGAACGCGACGTTTTTTTCAGAAGGAATAGCCGGCGGGGGAGAGCGAACGGGCCGTTTCTGGCTGGGCTTCCCCTTTAAGGCGGGCGGGCGGGCGGCGTGTCCGCCGTCTCCTTGTTTCCAATGTCACGCCGGAGGAGCCCTTCTCAAGGGCAGCGGTGAAATATCGCCTCCCGTCGCGCGGGCTCAATATTCTCCGACACGGCCGCGTGTGACGCGGCGATAACTCACCGCGTGAACGGGCCGGGCCCCGGGGTGTCCCTTTACAAAGGGGGGGGGGGTGAAAACAACATTTTTAAAAGGATAAAGCGTGTGACCTTGATTTGAAATAAGCCTTTGTTATTCAACGGCACCTTGTTCTGTTTATTATGAGTCTGTGTAAAGCGTTGCGGTGGAGCCGCATTGTAGAAAGGACGAATTTTCCCTTTTTAATTTCCCTGTGATTTGTGATCACAGAACTGTGTCTCCAGTCACCGCTGTGCCACACACAAACCAGGAACACTCACCGATGAGCCAGTGACTATTTTACACTCTACAGGCCCCACAGTGCTACAGGAGAGCCAGTGACTATTTTACACTCTACAGTCCACACAGTGCTACAGGAGAGCCAGTGACTATTTTACACCCTACAGGCCACACAGTACTACAGGAGAGCCAGTGACTATTTTACACCCTATAGGCCACACAGTACCACAGGAGAGACAGTGACTATTTTAAATCCTATAGGCCACACAGTACCACAGGAGAGCCAGTGACTATTTTACACCCTATAGGCCACACAGTACCACAGGAGAGCCAGTGACTATTTTACATCCTATAGGCCACACAGTACTACAGAAGAGCCAGTGACTATTTTACACCCTATAGGCCACACAGTACTACAGGAGAGACAGTGACTATTTTACACCCTATAGGCCACGCAGTACTACAGGAGAGCCAGTGACTATTTTACACCCTATAGGCCACACAGTACTACAGGAGAGACAGTGACTATTTTACACCCTATAGGCCACGCAGTACTACAGGAGAGCCAGTGACTATTTTACACCCTACAGGCCACACAGTACTACAGGAGAGCCAGTGACTATTTTACACCCTATAGACCACACAGTACCACAGGAGAGCCAGTGACTATTTTACATCCTATAGGCCACACAGTACTACAGAAGAGCCAGTGACTATTTTACACCCTACAGGCCACACAGTACTACAGGAGAGCCAGTGACTATTTTACATCCTATAGGCCACACAGTACTACAGAAGAGCCAGTGACTATTTTACACCCTACAGGCCACACAGTACCACAGGAGAGCCAGTGACTATTTTAAATCCTATAGGCCACACAGTACCACAGGAGAGCCAGTGACTATTTTACACCCTATAGGCCACACAGTACCACAGGAGAGCCAGTGACTATTTTACATCCTATAGGCCACACAGTACTACAGAAGAGCCAGTGACTATTTTACACCCTATAGGCCACACAGTACTACAGGAGAGACAGTGACTATTTTACACCCTATAGGCCACGCAGTACTACAGGAGAGCCAGTGACTATTTTACACCCTACAGGCCACACAGTACTACAGGAGAGCCAGTGACTATTTTACACCCTACAGGCCACACAGTACTACAGGAGAGCCAGTAACCATTTTTACACCCTATAGGCCACACAATTCTACAGGAGAGCTGGCATTGATTTAAGGAGATACAGATCTTATCACTGGTACCTGGTACCTGGTACCTGTGGGTGCTCCAGGAGACTTTTAAGGTATAGCAGTAAAATACCTGAGCTAATTTTTTTGCACACAGCTTGTAGTGCATCATTAAATTTAAATGTTATATAATTTGCACCAGAGTAAATATATCTACCCTGGGTTAGCTGAGATTGCCTCCATAATTTAGAAGCACAAATTCTTGCTGAATGTGAATATGCACTTTGAATCAGTAATCAAAAAGAGAAAGACTGAATAAATTATTTAAAAGAATAAATAGTAAAATTAATTCAGTTATTGTTTGAAAATGAATCTGTGTTGGTCCTAAAGTGCTTGTGAAATCTACAGCCATTAAAAGGCTACATTTAAAAAATGCAATGTGTCCAACATATCTAGAAAAATAAATTTCATCCACCCAGGCTTTCATCAGATAATAAATAATAATAATAATAATAACAATAATAATAATAAATATAGCACCAATGCATGACATCCAAGCATTCTATATGGCCAATGTTATGCCATTTAGCATGCACCCAACCAGTGGGGAAATCATGCGGTGGCGAAAGGAAAGTAGCCTGTACCATTGTGCCCAGTTTAATAGGTCTGACCCTCGTGGCTAGGCCAAAACTGGGGACAGATGAAAATGGCCAATGACATTTCCAAAATGGTAGCAGTCCAAGATGGCGGCAACAAATAACATACAGATATATGGTCCAGATGAGGAAATTGATCACTGGAGCAAGTAATGGATCACTTGAGCAAGATTTAAAAGGATTTTTCATGAATTTATGAATTTTTTGAATTTATGAATATTTGAACATATGAAAATTCTGTGCAGGTTTTTATGGAGCTTGATCCAAGAGGGTATACAATTTTTTTTTGAAGAATCGGTGAAGAAAAAATACGAAACTGCCAAAAATCTGCCAAAAATCAATATGGTGGACATGGTGGCTAACTCAGGCAAATTTGTTCTCCAGACCGAGACATGTATGGAGAAATAAAGCTTGTAACAGTAGTGCAGAGTGAGAAAAAAGCTTGATGAAATACTCAGAGGTTTAATGAATTACTGGAGCTCCCAATTCTCATCAAGTTTTGCATGCTAGTACGCGATTACTAGTAGTATTTATCTACCAAATTTCGAGATGATTGGACCTCATCTGATTCTGCTAATGAGTGTTGAATTTTGATTGGCTTATGGTGGCCATGTTTTCTGAATGTTTATGCAGCAACAGTCTAGCCTTGAGATCAAGACACAGCATAAACAAATTCAAGTTATTGGGTCATTTGGTTCATGAGTTATGGCCATTTTCACATTTTCTCTGCAATAGCACAACCTATTGACTGAGTGACACCAAATTGTACATGTGTCCTTGGTTTGATATGCCAAAGAAATATATCCAGTTTCATGACGACCTGACTTTGTGTTCAAAAGTTATTAGAATTCTTGTTTGTGATAAACCACACCCACATCAAGATTTATTGGCTGTTTATTAATCCTTATTTTAACATATCAATATTCTGTATATATAATTCTGTATAGAATATTGATGGAGCCTGTGTTTCACAAACATGTGTTTCACATTTTGAGCAAATCGGTCGATTATTGTAGCATAAGAGGCATTTGAAGTTCCAAAAAATTAGAATTTGAAAAAAATCCAATATGGTGGACTTTGTGGGTCTTTGAGACACATTTAATATGAGAATCTGAGAAAAAAATAATTTAGAGAAAAATAATTTAAAAATAATAATCATAATTGTCATCATCAGCATCATCAAATAACAGACCAAATGACCACGTGTCCATTTCGAACGTCTATGATCTGCAAGTCTCCTTGTACTCTCCCTAACAGGCTCTAATTCTTATTAAATTCTGGAGGTTCTTCCTTCCTTGTATGGCTTTCAGGCTTAAATAATGCAGCAGCAATAAGATCCGAGTGTCCCGATGAGGTATCAAGCGCAATTTTGTGTGATGTTGGCTGCTAATGACTGACAGAAGAAGCAGTTGATTTTGTAACGTGTCATTTGTCTTCTGCCTGCCACCGTGAACTCCCTCTCCCTCTGGTGAAATCTGGGTGCCCCTGTGTAGTTTTTTTTTGGGGGGTGGGGGGTTACAGTTCACCTCACCACCCCCCCCCCCCCTCCCCGGGATAGGTGGTCCCATGCACCACGCTGATTTAAAACCTGTCACAGAGACACCAGCGGCTAGCTTCATCATTAAAACTGGCCCTGCACCGAAAACTTAATTCAGTGATGCGCTGCTCTTGGGAGTCATGCTGTAGTGTGTAGCACCTGGGAAATAAACCACCCCCACCCCCCCCACCTCGGATTAGAGATCAGTGGACACACCATGTAGATGCACTGATTTCACTTAATTGATTACATTTGTAGCCACAGTGATGCCATGACTTGGCAAGGCAGTTGAGCAAGACCTTAGTCTGCAGAACCATAAAAGTCGGCCATCTTTATTCTGCTTCTGGTCAGGCAAGGCTCTCACTATTTTTTAACATAGTGACAGTTTGCTAATATCTGGCACTGTACACATCTGTGCCTGATGAATCAGATTTCTTTCAGTTTAGACGAAAGACTGATCTCATTGGGGTTGCTTTCATAAAGCTTGGCCTACCGCTGGTGGGATGAGGCTAGTCCCCGTGCCGTGGATTCCTAATCATTAGTGACGTAGTCGCTGCTGAGGGCTGAATCTGTTAGGGGAGTTTCCCTTAGCATCAGAGGCCATGTGGAACTGAGCCATTAACGAACGTCATCTTGGAACACCTAAAATGAATTTACGTGACACTTTCTTGTCAAATGGGGGAATGGGGAATCCCCATGTTTCCAAGATGGGCGGACCTCGCAAACTCAATGTACGGAACCTGGGCACTGATACAGAGCCTGCCCTCAGGCAGACAGTCGTTTCATGTTTCTGGTGCTCGATGGCGCAGGGGTATCGGCGTATCGGCAGGCCGAGCGCTTGTCACGGCCGAGAGGGCGGTGTTTATAGGGCGCTCGCGTGTCCTCCCATCGAGCGGGGTCCGACCGCGGATCGCTCCGGCGCGCGGCGGGCGGTAACGCGACCCCGGCGGTAACGCGACACGGGCGTGCCCTTAAGTGCCGTGCCGCGTCGGGACGGGACGGACGCCCCGCACCCCCCCCCCCCCCGAAACTCGACACGCCGCCGCACTTTGACCAGCCCGCACTGTTTGTCCTCATTAGCGCCATTGTTTTGGGGGCAACAGAGGGGATCGCTTTACCGCCGGCTCCCTCCCCGGGCCGTGCTATTCTGGGCCCGCGGCCCGCGCGGCGGAGGGGAACCTGAGAGCGGCGCGGGTGGAGGAGGAGGAGGAGGAGGAGGCCGTCTGACACCGCGCCGGGTGCAGCGGGGGCGGGGGGGTGGGGGTGGGGAGGGTGGGCTTTTGTTGTAAGAGACACCTCGCTTCAGACGAAGAGTTGTCAAAATAAGGAGGTCACGCGGCCTGGGGGGAATTGCCTCCCCGGACTGTCCGTGCAGGCGAGCACGGGCGCTTAGTTACACCGGCAGGCGCAGAATCAAGCGCAGCCCAGAGAAAAGGGGGCAAGGGCCAGAAATAAGAGGGGTTCGTATAAAAACTCTTTAAAATTTTGGATCTTCCCCCATAGTGGAGGAGGCTCAGGGGAAGCGGATGGCAGTTAGGACTGTTCTTCCGGCAGAGCCCCTTCATCATCCTCAGAGAGAAAGGACAGTGAAATGAAACCCACCCGCCCCGCCCACTATCCTCAGTTTGTGGCTCCCGATGCCTACAGAACCCCCCCCCACCCCCCAACTCCTAGTTCATGGCTAAAGACGACTGAAGGCCTTCATGTGGGGTTCTTTATTTATTGAATCGTGTGGCCGAAAGTCCAAGGGTACGGCTTTGACCTTCCAGGCGAGGACTGGAGCTGGAAGTGCCCTTGGAAACCCCACCCCCATGCAAACGGCAGCCAATCCGCAGGAGACAGGGATCTCCCTTTCAGAAGCATTTAGCGGTATTTAGCCACCCTGTTCAGACAGCGGTTGAGTTAACCAAACCATGCGAAATCCACCGCGTGGAACGCAACACGGCATACGCATTGCGTGACGCTGCACAACCCAGGTCTCTCCAGAACAGCTTGACAGAGATCAGATATGGAGTGTCTATAAGCTTCCTCTGAAGGTTTAGCATCTGCCTCATTAATTGCCTTACTTATCATTAATTAACAACTTATTGAACACAAAAATGAACTCACTCAACTCACACTGAAGGAAAAATGTATCAAAATTAGCCAATGTTACGATTAAACCCAGTGAAACATATTTTTTTGTTGTGGGGCAAGATCTTTTATTTTTTAAATTGGTTGTAATTAAGGCAGGGTGTTTGTCACAGAAAATATTGGCTAAAGTGATGGAGCAGTCACGGCAAAGTTGTTGAAAATCACGGAAAACAGAAAAGAGTGGCATAAATCATGTTTTAAAATTGTGTTTTAAAAAGCATTCATTTATTAAATTAATTTGTAGCTTTTTTGGGAAAAATTCGAAATAACATGCGCAACTGTACAACATGCATGAAGTTAAAAATCAGCAGGCAGTTGCTACAAGGAACAAATACGAGCAGAATGCATTAGGCTGGGGCATTTCATTCGCTTCGGTCCTGCATGGAAAGTAAGAGCACTGTTATTGAAAACAGAGCGTGCTCAAATTGCATTACTAAAATAATAAAACAAGGTTACCTTGTGCCCATTTTCATTTCATTAGAGTTTGTTTTGGTACCTGTTGTACTTTGCTATTTTTGTAGTTTTGATGGAGTGCCTGTTGACACTGACAACGTGACCATAACCCGGAAGGAACGCTCAGCTTGTTGCCAGGGGCCGTCAAACAACTGACACAGGAATTCTGATCCCAGAATCTGTACGCATTGTCACTCTTTGTTTCTGCATTTGGCATTATGGTTAAAATGCTTAAGCCTTTACAAATCACACTCACAATCACACTCTAGGCTACAGTAAGGTTGAAAGTTACCATCCCAAACAGCCAAAAAAAATCAGGGAAATGTACAAAAAAATAGGGAAAGTCATGAAACTGTCTCAAAATGCAAAAATCGTGGAATCTGTGACACCCGTGACTTCCATGACAAACACCCAGCCATAGTCACATCAAAGTCTGGAAGCAGGGATTATGTTTTTTTCAGCTGGAAAAAATATTTGATGAGAAAAACTGTGTTACTTCTCCTGCGTTCCAAATGCACATTTTTTTGGAAACGGTCCTGATAATTATTATTTTGTATTATACCACTTTCTAAAAGTCCTCCTGTGCATAGTCTGAGTTACACCTTGAATGAGTTCACCGGAATATCACTTACAGCCAGGAACATAAGCCTTAAATGTTTGATTGAGGTTGTTTGTATTGAATTTCACAGTATAATTTAATCATAGACATTGTGCAGCTGTAACACAGAAAAGGGACTATGACAAGTCAAAACACCTGTCTCCCAATAGAATTTTGTCATTGCTTTTAACACATAAAACATCAATGCTGACTCTAAACTCCATTCCACTTCCCTGTCTTATGACTTATGCATCTGTACACTGGAGTCCAATTATCCAGTAATCAGTAATTATTCAGTAATCTGTAGTTATCTATGTAGAAATTAACTCCTGGAGATTGTCCCCGAGAGGAGATTAATCACAAGATTTCAAGTGCTGAAGTCTTGAATACTCTTATTACAATTCATGAAACGAATGCCATCCATCCATCCATCCATCCATTATCTATACCCGCATATTCCTAATCAGCGTCGCGGGGATGCTGGAGCCCATCCCAGCATGCACTGGGCGAGAGGCAGGAATACACCCTGGACAGGTTGCCAAATCTATTGCAGGGCACACACACCATTCACTCACACACTCCTGCCTATGGATAATTTAGAGTCTCCAGTCAGCCTACCTGCCTGTCCTTGGACTGTGTGAGGAAACCGGAATATGAAAGGGGTATCACTAGTGTTTAAATTCTTATGAATGTGAATACTGGGGAACAGAACTGAAGTATGTGTGTTTAACATGTCAGTTTGAGCCTTGTCATATTTTAAAGCTTAAACCCTTTCCCTTAATAACAAGCACCTGATTCACTTCCCCTGAAAAAAAAAAAAAATATATATTTATTTATTTATTTATTTATTTATTTATTTATTTTCAGAAATACTACTTGAAATTTGTAACAATGTTGTATTTAACCCCAAAGACCACACATGTGCAGCTCAGACTAGCTACAGTGTCAATATGATCTGGAAGCAAATTTACCATGGAGCACTTAAGTGATCGGTTTTGCCAGTGGAGGCAGCCTAGAAGATCACACTCTTTGGAAAACCATGTAAAGTTTCCCAGAAATGGATCGCTATCATATGGTTTGTTAAACCATGTCTGTTTTATTGAAAGCTCAGGAAAGACTGGTGTACACAGTCTGCCATAATGGTAGATCTCTCTTATACCGCAGTGTTCACTGTAGCCCCCTCCCACTCTGATAGCACTTGTACCCCTCCACCTCACACCCCCCCCCCCCATTCATCCTTTTTCCCTCTGCCACCAAAATGCTGTCTCCCAGATGTTGCCCTGCATGGCACTCTTAAGTTGGAAAATCAGTTATTCCAAGTTGGCCTGTCTTGTGCAAACCATCTGTAAAGATTGGTGCTTCCAAGTAGCTTTTAATTGGCTCCTTTACAGTACTTCCAGTTTGGCACCAACATAGTCGATGTATCACAGCCTGTCTTTATCCTCTTTCGTTAGCCCTTCCGTTAGCCCTGGGTTTTTTTTCTGGATGTTAATAGAGGGAGCGTTGATGTGTTTTCAGTGTTCCTCTGACATTGCCCTTCTGTCTGTTTGCCGTCAAACATGCAAGCAATCAAGTGTGAAGGAGAGGCAACCAAAGAAAAAAAAGAACTGGCATTTCTGATACAAATGAGACCCTGGGTGTTTCTATTTAAAATGAGAGAAGAAAGCTACCATTTCCATTGCCAAGCCTAAACCTAATAAGAGTACTCAAATGGTTTAAGGAAGCTTATTATCTTGATCCATTTGAGTTTGTAAACAAAATAATAAGAGTATTCTATACTTTCAATATTGGAGTAAGTACAACTGGAATTGTTGTTACAGATAAGTATGTAAACAAAGTAAAACTTACTCAATCTTATCAGTGTAAACTGCTCAATTCACTAGAGTACCTGAGATTTATGTGAAACATCTTTAAATACTCAAAGTCCATAGGTTTATGATACGTAAGATTGTGACAGTTCTGACAAAGTTCACTTGCTTAAGTACTGCGTCTTTTAGCGGTGAGAGAAACGTTTTCAACAAGCACAACGCAAGGGGAGCCATCCCCACACACAGTGGACTCTGACATGGTGTGAATTCACCTGCAGTTCAATAACTGTCTACACCGACGCTGTTACTAAGCAGACTTTACTACTGTAACACTGTAAAACATTTTCATGGAACTGTAATAACATTTGTTTTGCAAAATCAGTCGGAATCTCGCTGTGCCACATGGAACTCTGGGAAAGTGGGTGGTGGTAACTTTAGAGCAGCGGCAGACATCTTACTTATTTTTCTCAAGTTGTTCTACATGACAAATAATCTTGATTTGGAATTAATAAGAACTTTAAGTTCTTAAATCAAATTGTAAACCTGGCCATCTATACCTTAATAATGAAATACATTCCAAGTAAGTAAATTTCATTATATAACAAAATTGCTTGTTGGACTTATGGTCATTTATTTATGTATTTGTAAATAAATGACCATATGGGTATGGCCAACTCAAATAATCTCTTCAGTGATATTCAGTCATTTTTATTCAGACAGTGTATCTTATATTATTGTCAAATTTACAAGACCGCTGAATTATTTTTTACAGTGTTCCCATGTCCTCACTGGCCTTCAATACAAATATATGAAGGCCTAGTACATTATCAGTTGGGCTTGACATGCAACAAAAACACACACGGTAAAACGTGGAAAGGCCCAGCTTGCTTTCAGAAGAAATTTGAAATGGAGTCATTTACATAGAGCGTTTGCATGGATGGAAATGAGAGACAGGCCAAACTGGTTCAGATGATCTGTTAACTCGCACCCTACTTTGCAACTCTGGTCTGTGATGTCTTCATCAGCACTTCCTGATATTATGACCAGTCATACCTGTTCGTTATACCTGATAAATTGCAGCAGAGTGTCATGAATATTTTCACCAGATACCCACTCATCAGTTGGTGTAAACTGGGTAACGGGCCTACCGCTGGGAACCAGGGGGTTCTGGGCTCATGCCCCATGTGCTGCTGTACCAGCTGTACATGTATATGCAGGTATATAACCTCAATCTACCATTACGTAGGAAGCTGTGTAAATGAGGCCTGTGTGAACACAAGGTATGAAAGTCATTCTGGGCAGCGACAAGTGCATGTAAGTTATGTATACTACGAGTAATGCTGTCGATTCTGTTGATGATTCTGTGTTTACTTGACTGTTTTTAGGTTGGAGCGTGAGATTGGGTTTCACTGGTTGATTCCCCAGTTGTCCATGGGGTGCCCCCAGCCCTCAAATCTCATAAGCCAGAAGATCTGGTGGACCCCCTGCGATTGGTCCCGCCTAATGGGAGGGAGCTGCCAAATGAGGGGCCGGCGGAGGCGGGGCAGGATGTTCGGGGTGGCAGATGGAGGTGATGGTGCTGCCCTGATGAAGAGACTCTTGGAACCACACCAGTGCAAGAAGCTGATTGGAGTAGAACCACGCCAGTGCAAGAAGCTGATTGGAGTAAACCCACACCCCTAGGCGGGTGCTACAAGTTGGCGGTAGTTGGTGGTGAGTTTTTCCCCTGCACATAAAGTACCTTGAGATCATGAGATGCCATACCTCATCACCCCTGTTAAAAATGCAATGAATATGTTAATGTGTTAACAGTGTCTAACCATGGAAACCAGTAAAATTGCAAAAAAAGTTGGTTTAGGTCTGGACAACAGCATCTGCTAAATGTCAGTACTGTAATGTAACACATTTAAAGGCTGGACGACATTAAGTAGCATTACATCTAAATTCTGAAACATCAATGCAACTGTGAAAGGCATACGTTTTGCAAAAGTATGGTATTATACAACCAACAGCCCTATGCAAAGTCCATAAGCATATACTATGAGCAGGCTTATTTGTTTTTTACGTCCAGTCCCTGGTGTATTTCAATAAGAGGAAATTGAGAGAGGCATCTCGGGTCAGATGGTGAAACCAGGAGAAGAGCGTACTGTCCCTCACATGCGGTGACCAGCCTTCCTGGTTGCGCCACCTCTCACGAGTGATCATGTGACCAGACTTTTTTTCACGCAATCCTCAGCAGCAGAGGGTGAATCCTCCTCCTTCCTTCTGCTGGATGAGCAAACACTGTTTTTCACCCTGTGTGACATATCATCGTCATCAGATAGCATATTCTATTAGTGACACGATTAACAACAAAAATAGTACAATACAAAAGGACCATAGAGAATGTGTTGAGTTACAGTACAAAATTTTACACTTTGACTAAATGCGGGGGGAAAGCTACCTTCATTCAATGTGAGGTAGGTCTGTTTAATGCGAAGGGAAATCAAAAGGGGAAGAACAGAACTAACAGAAGGCTGCACGTATTCAATAACAATTTCAGCATTTTCCGGAAAGCGCTGCGCTTCCTGTCCTTGTCAAATGAAAATGAAAAAAAACAACAACAAAAAAAAAATGCTTTAACCGCTCATCTCCTGGAACGCAGAGCCGCGACGGTTATGGTTGTGCTGGTTGACGGGTGGGCGGGGCCTGACCGCCTCGGACAAGGCGAGCGGCGGCGAGCAGTGACGGGTCTTCTCCTCTGGAACGCGGCGTGTGCGTGTTGCGGGGTCTGGCGCAGACGCTAAGCCTGCGCGACAGCGCTTTCTCACAGGCTGGAAGGCCGGCCGTTCGCCGGGCCAGAGGCAAAAACAAAGCAGGCCGGGCCAGATTAAATTAGCCCCGCGCGGCTTAGCGTCCTCTCCAATCTGTCACCGCAGCCGCACGCATGATGGGAACATTTCTGCTTTGTTTTAAATTCTTTTTTTAAAACACCATTAATAAGCTAATTATAAGTCTAATAATACTAGTACAGAATAGCTTAACAATTGTCTGACTGGAGCAGGTTGTATAAATAGGCTAATGCAGCATTAAAATTTGCACTCGGTCAATCTTCTTTGAACCTAGGCCATAATAATAATTATAAAAATAATATAATAATAATAATAACACATGTATAGTATCTAAGATAATACTGGTTCACCACATGGACTGCATTGCTTCCTTTCTTTGCCGCCACATCTTCAGTTCTTTAAGATAATTCAGTCGCATTTAATTAACATGGTGCGGCTGCATCTTGCTTTGCAATACTAAATTAACAATGAAGATGCAGCACTTTGTTTCATGGCCTTGGCTTCCTGACTCTAAGCATGTTTACATTCATTCTGAATAGCCTCCAGGAAAAAAGTGTGTGGTTGGGGGTTAGTTTCATCAGAAAATAAGAGGATTTTTTTTTGTAAATTTATTTGGAGAGCTAATATTGCAATTGTATTATATATATTATTCTCTGTATTATTCTCTGTATGAGCGTGAGGACAAAGATGCCATAGCTGTCCATTCAGTGGCCTTGGTCCTTACAGTGGTGGAGGTTATTGCCCTAATTTGTCAAGGTCAATCAATTGATCCCTGCAAGAGCTTGATGACACACGTCCTAGGGCCTATTAAACACACACGCACACACACACACACACACACACACAAACACACACACATACACACAAGCGCACAGACACACTCACACACAGATACACGCACACACAAAGATGATTCTCGTGTCAGTGTCTGTGTACTTGTGTAACTGTAGTTTCACATGAATATGGTGTGCATGCAGCCTGTGTGTGTCGTTATATACACCATAGCTGTATTTCATACTGTATTTGTCTACTTGCTGTCTTACTAGATACATAAATACTACTCTTGGCGACATTTCTGTGTGTAGCCCGCACATATATTTTAGTGCGTTATTAGTATAATTAGCATTATTCTGTCATTCGGTTGATGCGCCTTTCTCTGGTTTTCACACCTCGCGAGCTAGTGCGCCTCTGCACCTTTAAGGCAATGAAGAATTTAAGCGGCTGCAGGAGCGGAGCAGAGGGTTATTCCGTAATGCTCTGAGGCGGAGAGGGCTCGCGCAGGGACCAATGTGATTAGACCAGCAACGGGAAGATGCGCGTGCTTGCTGCTTGCTGGATGCGGAGAGGTGGCGAAGAGGCTCGGGCTTTGGAGTCTAATAATTATTCCTGCAGCTTCAGATCATCTGGGTTGGGCTCACACTCTTATTGAATTGTTCCTGAATACATTTTTTCTCCTTTCTTTTGCGTTGCTTATTTTAATTAAAATATTTATTCATGTAATTATTTTGTTTTGTTTGAATCCATTTATTTGATATTTCATTTTGATTAAATATTATTGCGGTTTATACACACATATTTCATTTTACACATATTCCCACCTGTAGGCCTATGCGTTTTTTGTTGTTTGTTTTTTATGTGTGCGGGCGTTTTTTTTTCCTTTCTTTTTTTTTTTGTTCGAGCACCGGTCTGACTCAGCATCACACCTGGCCTGCCGCTCTTACCAGCGAAGCTCTCCTGCGCCTTTGAAACGCAGGCAACGCTGTAACCAGCGGCGGAGCTGCACCGGGAGCTGCGCAAGAGTAGGATCACAGCTTTAACGAAGACAATCACGGGAGCACACACGACCTCCAAAGAGGGATCAGAGAGAGAGCGCGCGCGAGAGAGAGGAGGGGACAGAAAGACAGCACGAACGTTGGCAGTGGAAAACTGGAACGCCTTTCTCCTGGCTTTACAACGTTCTAGCCTTGCAACTGACAAACTGAAGAACATTAAAAAAAGGATACAGGAGAAAGTAGGGAGAAAGAAGAAAACGGCATAGCTCGGGGATTGAAAGGAGCGGGGCATGTGGATATTGGCTATTCTCTTTTTCCAGAGCATCTTGAATGGTGAGTTTTATCATTTATTCATTTTAAAGTTGAAATGATACTTGAGCGTGCTCAGTTAAAATGTAATCGTTATTTCAGTTACTGATGAAGGCTAGAAGGGGTAGCTCTAGGTTGCATGTTATACCCTTATTTTCTGTTGCTGCTGTATGTCATTTTCTGGGGGGGGGGGGGGGGGGGGGGGGGGGGTCTGGAATTGCGCTGTAATCGTTTAAACTAGCTTACCTCGTCACATATTAGGCCTTATCTGCGTTTAGCTGCGTGTTCTCTCTGTATTATATATAGCACGCCGTGTTACATTTAATGAGCGTTCTTAAATTAATCGAGGATAGGCTATCTACATTTTCAATATTTTTATCCCAAGGAAGATGAATGGGCTGTATTTTGTTAAGTGGCCTGATAAAGTATTTATAGATGTGACCTTTCGGTTTACTGCCTAATTATTATTATTTTGCCAACCCCGTTTAATAACAATAAACTTTCGCTTGTTGACTTTAATCCTCTCATCTCTCGTGATACCATTTGATTGTGAAGACCCTGAGTGACACACACACACACACACACACACACACACAGACCTTTCCTAATCTGTGTATTCACAAATTAGGACCGTGAACGTATGAATGTGGAACACGGCTAGAAATGTATGGCTGCTTTTATGCAAACTGATTTTAAACCACCCAAAAGCAATGCAACCCTATAGCACTGCTACCCAGTGCACACCAGGGGCACGTATTCCTCCCAAAAAATTCACATTTATTTGACATTAATATATGTCATTCAACAGATTACATTTAAATGTAGTTAATTGCATTTTTATAGGCTCCCCTTGATATCCAAATATGTACCTGTGCATAGTGAATTAAAAGCAATGGCACAATTCAACAAATACACCAGTAGTTTAGTATTAATGTGAATGAATATTAAAAAGACCACAAGCTTTCAAGGAAAGCATTCCAAATAATAACACTAATTAAAAAATACAGCTAAGGACAAATGAGCATAGAGGTGTAATGTGCTGGGTGCGGGGCGCAGATATGTGTGTACAGGCTCGCATTGGCCCAGCTAACCTATTAAGAAAAATAAAAAAGACAGGGGGCTGTCTTTTCTTCCTTTTTAAACCCCCCTTTGCTCATGGCCAATATCATTAAAGCCCTGAAAGACCTGGGGTAGGAAAGAATAAAGCCAGTGGCCAGCTCATCCCTTATCACTGCCATCCACACGCTCGCTGGAAAACAGATTTTTCTGCATTTCTTTTGACGGAATATAAAGGAGAGCAACCTCTAATTCTAAATAAAATAAAAAATAAATAAATAAAAAAATAAAAACCAACCTGCGCAATGAATCAATCATTTTATTTGAAAAAATGTATTTTTTGTCGGGGGGAAAACAAATTGGTGTGAGAAAGGGGGGTGACCGATGGGCGAGAGTGGGTAGGGTGTGTGCGCAAGGCGAGAGAGAAAGAGAGGGAGTGGGAAAGAAACCGAGCCGGGGAAGACAGAGGAAAGAAAAACGGGCGTTTGGAATGTATTTCTGGGGGAGAAAGAAAAAACGAACGGACGTGCAGGTGATGGATGAACAGAGGGACGGAGAGGTGATGGAGACCTGTGATGTTGATCACTGCAAAAAAAAAAAGAAAAAAAAATGGGGGGGGGGGGGAGGGGGGAGGGGCACAAACCAAAAAGAATAAAAATGAATACAAATAAAATTAGATCAATAATGCAACAAGGATACTGTTCAGGCAGGAGATTTTTATTTTTTTTTTGGCGTGCTGAGGGGCAATTATGATTAATCAGCAAAGACATTACCCCCCAAAAATGGTTGCCCATTTCCTACCTCCGAGTACGCCTCCCCCTCCCCCTTCTTAAATATCTTATGAAAACATGGGGGCAGCATCCCTTTTTCACTGCTGAGGTCATTCGGCCGCTTTTTTTTGTGTTTTTTTACTACGGAACAGAAACAATTTTTTCTCTTTCGGTGAAATTTGCGTCGAAGCGTAGGCTGGATCCCCTCCGTCCGAGAGTCTCGTACGATTCTTACGGGAGAGATTTTCATTCGTCGCCCCTTCCTTCCCCCGTGGTGACTTTTTTTGTCCCGTGTCCACTGTGAGAGGGAGTGACATTGCCTCGGGAACGATCCCCTTATCAGACACGGCAACAGGCGCTGACACCATTTGATTGGGAAGGTTAAGTCCGTGTGCCTGTGCACTAAGATGGCTGTGCTGTCATTGTTTGCCTCCGCGTGCATCACGCACCGCAAAAAAAAAATTTCATTCGGTCAGATTTTTTTTTTGTATTGTTTTGTTTGGAGAACCCTTCCCCATTTATTGTTCCCCCCCCCCCCCCCCCCCCCCCCCCCCCCCC
This sequence comes from Anguilla anguilla, assembly GCF_013347855.1. Taxonomy (NCBI): domain Eukaryota; kingdom Metazoa; phylum Chordata; class Actinopteri; order Anguilliformes; family Anguillidae; genus Anguilla; species Anguilla anguilla. The sequence goes on from NC_049212.1 coordinate 10,742,911, forward strand.
CCCCCCCCCCCCCATCTTTATTGTCTTTTGTGCACTGAGTACTTGTCAAGACGGCTTCGTCGCCGCGTTGATTCGCTTCATTTTCGATGCGATATCGTCGACCGCGCTGCCAATGTCAGTCAGTTTACGCAACCCTCCAATCATATGCCCTCCCAACATCCCCCCCCCTCCGCAACCCCCCCCCCCCCCCCCACCCTTTTTTTTTCTCAGCTGAAAGACTGGATTCCAGAAAATTCTAGCTTTTAGAGTTGGGTTGAGCACATGCTCCTTGGTCTGTCTCTATGGAAACGTACGTAACGGGAGTCAGTGGAGTGCGGGTTTTGTCCAGCCAGGCCGCGTACAAACACAGGTGACCCGGAAGTGCTTCAGAGGTCGCCAGAAACTTCCATCTTGTCTTCTGCACGCAGACATTAGGCTTTCTCTCAGGAGGAAACGACGCATTTTCAGACTGATTGGAGTAAATTCCATTCATTTGCATGAGGTCACTTTATGGCTGCCAGCCTGAAAGGAAGATTTTTTTTTTTTTTTTATCACTGTATTTTTACGGGCTTATTCTGATTTTCTTTTCTTCCCTCAATTATTAATTTTCTGGCCATCAACCATTTCCCGTGTAATTGAAAATAACCAGGGAAATTTTAGATTTCCTAATTTTTTATTTTCAGTTTTTGATTTGATATCTGGATCTTTTAAAAAGTACATTCTGGAATTATGTAGTCTCAATTTTTGATTAGGAAAAATGTATATGTTTAAAAATTATGGTAAAAAATGAGTCAAACAACCAAACTAATTTTGCTATATAATGGATGTCTCTCATTACTATTCTTAATTTCATTTACTCAGGAATTATTTCCTGAAATGTACAGTGTTACATATTGAAGATATTTCATTGGAAGTACAAAAGGCCATTTTCTAGATATTTAATTATTGAATATAGTCAAGCTCCTGTTGTGTTTTCCTAAGAAAGGAGAAATTTTTACGTTAAGTTATTATATGCATTAACAGCAAATCGTGTTGAATTAATTCTCTCCAGAAGTGTAGTACTTAGTCACAAGGCCTATTTATTTAGGAAAATAAGCCATTTTAAAAGCAGGTCATTTGCAACACAAAGGTATAAACATAACATCAGTAATTATTTCACCTGAACCAATTGATATTACCAGCCATAAAGTGTTATAGCCTTAAATATAAATAACAAATCTATGGGATTATTATTATTATTATTATTATTATTATTATTGTTATGACAGAGCATTCTCATTTACTGTATTTCTGAGAAAATATCCTTGCCATAAATGTTTTAAAAAATAAAACGTACTCGGATACGATTTCACATTTTGGTTGTATGTTGTGGTAAAGATTGTCATTAAAGATTGGAGATTCCTTAACTGTCTTAATCATTCTGTGAAGTCAGCCATCGTCTGTTTTTGTTTTTGGCCTAATTTTATACGCAGTGAAAATTTTTTGGTCCCTTTACCAATTTAAATTAGCCTTCAGGTTCTCCATCTGTATATATGTTTTGTTTATTTTGAGGACCATCATGCCCCTAACATTAAGTTCTTTATTTTTTTGCCTTAAAAACAAAACCACAGCTCACTCCTATTGTAATTTTTTGCATTGTAATTGCAGGACCTTAGAAAAAAAAACTTCTCAAAAAAAAAATAAAAAAATGCATTTGCTTTATTGTATCTACAGTTTTTTCTGTGAAGCGGCGGAGAAGTGATTTTGACGGCCCTCGTGTTTTTTGAGTGCTCTCATTTGCCTTCGATTAAAATACAAATGCAGTCGCAGCAGTGGATGCATCACGGATGGGCTGGGTAGACCCGAGAAACAGATTTAATGTTGTTTTCGCCGAGAAATGCCCGGGGGCAAATCTGATTCAAGCTCAATTGGACGCTAATAAGCACCACAAATATATCGCTAAGGCTACTTACTCCACAGTTAATACCACCGCATTACTAACGGGATTGGGGATGGGGAGATTAAAATAAATACATTTTTTTTTAAAAAACACCCAGAAGATGAATCAGAAGCTGAGGGATCCAGGTCCACCTCGACTCCAGCGCACCGATATATTAAAGTTTCAGCGAGGCCCTTATTGTTGTCCGTTGTCACCATCAATTAATGTAAATGGCGGAATTTGTGGGCGCGCCAGGATTTCGGAGTTCGTTATCGGTGACACACCGTACCCCGGCTGCCCGCTCGCTCGCTCGCTCGCTCGCTCGCTCGGGCAGATGCAGGGCCCCGTATCGTCGCTCAACGAGGGTACGTGAGGTATGGCATCTAAATACCTGTCAGTGCCACTTAGGGTGGTGCTATAGCAGGGATAGCGTCCGGGGGGGGAGGGGGTGGGGGGGCGCGTTTGGGGGGGGCTTGTCGGAGGATGATTTGAATTGAGCACGGGCCCGGAGAGATGAAAAAAAGCTCTGTTTTTTTTTTTTTGTTGCGCGAGCTCATCTATCGAGAGAGGATTAACTGAACTGATTATGTTTTCCATCTGTCGGAATAGAGCGGCGCTCCTTAGCGCCTTATGCCCTTGACTCCGGCGTATCTGTTTAAAAGATTATTGCGCCTTGTTTGGTTGCCGCGGCGTCGCTCGGGTTACACTGGAGAAGGGGAGTGGGGGGGGGTGGGGGGGTGGGGGGGTGGGGTGATGCTGTAGCGTTGTATTGATGTCATTGGCCACGCCTTCCCACCTATGATAGCAGGGCCAGTTTTTATTGGTTGTGATTCTTCAGTGTTACCCTTAAAATGTTTCTCGTTCTATGCTGAATTTCATAAGGACCTTTGTGTTCTAAACTCTTTGTGTTTTCATGAGGCTTTTTTGTCTCTGTACTGTTGTTTTTCTGTGCGAGTGTGTGTGTGTGTGTGTGTGTGTGCATGGAAATAGCCTCACACAATCTGTTAATCTTTGCTTGTGTGAAATTTGGCCTATTGTTCTACCTTAGTTCGCTCAATCCGCATTCTGCCGATTTCTCAGATGCAAATCGGCGACTGAAACAGAAAATTTGGCAATGACAATAGCGGTTCACTTCTCTTTATGTCCCTCGTCGGAGGGTTGGTTTCAAAACACTGTTTCGATACAGATCCTCGCTAGTGTGGGATCACATCAGCATGTATACAGTTTCTCTGTGGTGGGGGGCAGAGGGGGGCATAGTTGTAGTAGCAAACGAGTCTGTGCAGGCAGACAAACCCAAATTGAAACCCAATCTCACCTAACTTTTTAAATTCTGAGTAAAGTTATCGTGTATTCAAGCATGTCATGACACATTTTTAGTATTTAAACAGTCAAATGTCTGGGTATTTTTATTTTATTTTATTTTTTTGTTTAAATTAAGAATAATCCTGTATTGTTCTTAAAGACTCTGAACAGTACTTCCCTGTGAAATAAGTATGTGGCTGTTTTGACAGAGGTTTGCCGATTTTTTGTGTTATTCAATTTTATTTTTTGGAATTCAAATATTATTTTTCAAAAAATATTACAAAATATTTCAATAAAATATTAAATGTAGCTTTTCCCCCCTTGTCAGTACCTCAAAAGACACAAATTTTAGATATAACAGAACTCCATTAATATTGCCTATTCATGGTCATGCGTCTTAACCCATAGTAATTAACAGAATTGGCTGATTTGAAATATTTTTTTCACAGATACAGCTGGATGTTTACTGAAACGTTTGAGGCTGGGTACCTTGCTCAGGGGTACAACGGCTGTTTGTCAGATTTGCACCCTTCACCCGAGGTCCAAACCTATTTGCCTAACCAGCTCACTACCAGTACTGCTTCTATCACAGTTTTTTTTTTTGCATGCAATTTTCTGCAGCATAAAGCTGTCAGTATTTTAATCTGCAAGTTTTAAAATAGACACACGCACAGTCGACCCTATCATTGCTGTCTCTCATCCGCTTGATTCCATATTTCATATTTATCTCTGCAAATACATCTAAAACTAAGGATTGAAATTGGGGCAGAAACCGATGAAGAGGAAATGTGGTTTGGTCTACTTGTAAACGATAGGCCTCACGTCTTTAACTTGTTTTAGGAAACGTTATATTTGAGAGTTGACTGTGGTTTCCCCAGAAATTTGGATTATGCTAGAATAAATGTACGGTATATACATTCATTTTAAATAAGTACGGAAATCGTGTGAAAGGCCTAAATTAAACTGACATTTTAAAAAAGCATTTTGAAGAAAATGCTGTTTCAGTAGTCACCATCATCACTAACATCCTCCTTATTGTTATTCTAATCATCATCAACACCGCCTTCATAATTTCCATTAACAGCAAATCAACTGAAAATAAATGCTTAACATGAAAATGCACATTTCTCATATTATAAGTAACATTAGCTGTAGTAGAAGTGCTGCAGTTGTAGTAGTAGCATCTGCAACAATGTAGTAGTAGTAATTATGGTTGTATTCATAGCAACTTGGAGGTAGACTATATTGTTTTTATTTTGAGAGCTTAAAATTGTTGGATACTACCTGCAGGTTGTACAGGTTTAAGAGATCACATTTCAGTTAAATCCTATATGATAGATGATTGATTTGCATTGAGCATATATTTATTTTTAAGAGACAGAGCAATTTCAGGTGTATAAAAATGGCATGCCAGAGCATTGCCCTGATAATTGATTTTTTTTTTTTTAAGTATCAGAAAAAAAGCTTCAAATTCTAAGCTGTTAAATTAATTATGTCACTCTAGAAACTGGGACAACAATTATTGAATAAATTATTTTGTTATCCATGCAGTGATTACTTTAATCAGATGTTTTAGAAGCCATAGCTGTTTTAATTTCATGTTTTGCTCTATAGATAAAAAGGAAAGTCTCTAGTATATAAAGCTTTTTATGCATTGTAAGCAGAAATGTTGTGCTGTGGTGATTATATCAAATCATACATTAGTCTTGTATTCAGCCAGTAAAATATCCTGTGAATCATTTTTAAAATGAAAATATATGTATTTTTAAAAATGCATACAGGAGAAGCTATTTTTTTTCTCATTGTGTAACTCTCTTTCCACACCAAATAAAATACACAGAACAGTAATGCACTGTAAATTCTGTGTTATGTATCTACATTTTTTCTGAATCATTGTATTCACCTTACTAAGTGCAGGCTTTGCAGAATTATTAAGATCCATTTGCACGTGTGAACTCGTGTGCTGGTTTTTAAATTTGAAAGTATTTCCACAGGAATATATCCCATGGCTGATATTCCAGGGAACAGGTGCTAATATTTAATAATGGAAAACCCTGATCGTCCACCCATCTTGTCCCCGTAATGAAGGTACCTAGCTCATATGTGAAACAGCAGTCTAGCGGTATAATTAGTGCAAGACACAGGAGAGTGAGGTAAGTTTCCCTGAATGAAAAATATAATTACAAATCAGAATCCGTCTCTGGATTCTGCTGAATAAGGAATATGTAATTGCATGTGCTGTATGTTAATAGATTTTGTATAAAGATGTTAACTGTGATCTGGCCAAAATACACTGAGAGAGAGGGAGGTACAGGAGGGGGGAGAGAGATGTGGAGAGAGAGAGAGAGACCATTCAAGAAGAGTGCACATCACATTCATTAAAGCTTTTTAAAATGTGTTTTCAGAACAACAAATATGGTGTGTTGTTGTATTGCTAAAAATGACCTCGTTATTATTGATAATTTTGGGATATTAAGCCATCCTGTTTTCCTCCATCAACATTATGAATTTAGTGGCTGCAGACATTTACAATCATCTTTAAAAACTGTGCTTATTTAATTCAGCAATGGGGATGGCAGTAGCTGCAATGAAAACAGTATCAATTTGGGCTTCTACTTAGCTGTAGGTGTATGTTTCACCAGTATTGATATCACAGAGGAGGCATAATTAAAAAAAAAAAATTAAACATGCAATTAATATTTCAAAGACTTGCCTTTTATTAAATGTTAACAAAACTGTGTTATGCTTTCTTCATGGGAACATACGAATCATGCATTGATTTGTCTTGGAGACAGTAAAAACGAGAGAATTTATTTCATGAGATGGGAAGCCATCTTGTGAAAGCAGAGCTTGATGGTTTGGCATTTTCTCCCCCCCCCCCCTTTTCTCTCTCTCAAAAATTCAAAATTCAAAATGCTTTATTGGCATGACATATTTTCAAATACGTATTGATCAGAATTATAACAACAATGACAGAAGAATAACAATATCAGCGAATATGAAGATTAAAATATAACAGACATAAAATGTATATTAGTGTATAATAATAAACATTAATTATAATACTGTAAGTAAATTATACAAATATACATTATATAATTAAAGACACACATATATATCCACACATATATAATACACACATATAGTGTATATAGAATGTGTCTCTCTCTCTCTCTCTCTCTCTTCCTCTCCCTCTCTCTCACCCTCCCCTCTCTCTCTTTCTCTCTCGCTCTCTTCCTCTCTCTCTCCCCTGTCTTTCTCACTCTCTCTCTCCCCCCTCCTCTCTCTCTCTCACCCTTAAATGGAGCACTGCATCACTGACTCTGCGCATGGGCACCGTACGGATGCACGGAGCACGTGTCAGCGTTAGGTGTGGCAGCAACGCAGTGCTGATGATATGAACATCGCAGTACGATATTTAGCAGTGCCGTACACTTCAGGACGTTCCCGTTCACTGGTTCTTCCTGCAGTGAATTACATTTGCCGTATTTGTGCTGCAAGTCCATCTGAGCTGGAATCAAATGCCCTGAGTGCACTAAGCTTTTTTTTTTTGATGGCAGAAACTGTAGGTACGGTCATGTACTGTAGATTTTAGTCAGATTCATTTGTGCATAACCCTCTCTGCCATTTTGATGTGTGTGTGTGTGTGTGTGTGTTTGTGTGAGTGTGTGTGCGAGTGTCAGTGTGTGAGTGTTTGTACAAGTGTGTTTGTGTGTGCGAGTGTGAGTGTGTGTGTGTACTGTATGTGTGTGTGTGTACGAGTGTGTGTGTAAGTGTGTGAGTGTGCGAGTGTGTGTGTGTGTGTGTGAGTGTGTGTGTGTGTGTGTGTGTGTGTGTGTGTGCGAGTGTTTGTGTGTGTGTATTTATAAGGATCACAATCAGCTACTGATTCATTCTCTGTCCCATGTGGCTTGGATTACTGTCCCAACACTCATACTGCAAATAATAACAGAAGATTGGGCTGCTTTAAATACTGTACTTCTGATCAGACCGAATGGTCCTGTGATTTGTTTTCAGACTTTTAACTGCTTTTATCAGAACTAAAATGGTTTCATGCAAAAGCATAGCCATTGTACAGCACCAGGTGCAGTCAGGTGAGAAGGAACTGGCTGTTAATTGGTGATCTGTATTTATCTCAGCATGATAATTAATTAGACAACAGTCAGAAACAGATTGACGATGATTATCACTTAAAGATGAACTGGCTGCCTTCCTGAGGGGTGGAGTCCTACAGATAGCATGAGGGAAGGGCCAAGTGGAGAGCCGGGGGGGGCGGAGCCAGTGTGAGTGCTTAGGGGCGGAGCCTGTGTGCGTGCTTAGGAGTGGAGCCTGTGTGAATGCTTAGGGGCGGAGCCTGTAAAGAGCCTATTTCAGAAATTATAACTGCCTGCCTGGCAGCAGAGCATTTTAGTTTAGTCTGTGTGCGCCTGTGGGTGGAGTCTGTGTGTGCCAGGGGGTGGAGTCTGTGTGTGCCTGTGGGTGTAGTCTGTGTGTGCCAGGGGGTGGAGTCTGTGTGTGCCTGTGGGTGTAGTCTGTGTGTGCCAGGGGGTGGAGTCTGTGTGTGCCAGGTGGTGGAGTCTGTGTGTGTCTGGGGGCGGAGTCTGTGTGTTCCTGGGGGTGGAGTCTGTGTGTGCTTGGGGTGGATAGGTAGATTGTAGATGATTTACCACTCTCAGCCAGCCTTGCAGATATGTGTTGCGCTCCTGTTTTTAATGGGCTGACAGGAAGGCAGATGTGGGTTTAATGTGCAGCTTGTTATGCCTTTGATGATTTGGCAGCATAAACATGTTCTTTTGCTTTCTACAACTTCTGCTCCAAACATTACCCAACCCCTGCCAAACTGGCTTCCATCACGCTGTTACTTCATGGTTCATTTTTTGCATCGTATTTGAAGTGACAAAAAATGTGTGCTGATGTTTATTCATTCAAAAACTGTGCAGCATAAAATTATTTAATCCAATCAGAGATTTGTCAGTAATGATGCTAATATTTTGAATATTCTGTTACATCAGTAAAAACATGAAGCCCTGAGTACTGAGTTTCTGACCATGCTGGTGCTGACTGTGGCTGTCACCCCAGGTGGGGGAGTTTCCGTTGGCAGGCTATTTAGCAGTGATTGCAAAGTATTATCAGCAGGGCATGTGCAGCCTGGCTCCATCTGCTGTGCGAGTGTAGTCCTCCATCTTAACCAGCTGTGTGAGTGTAGTCCTCCATCTTAACCAGCTGTGTGAGTGTAATCCTCCATCTTAACCAGCTGTGTGAGTGTAGTCCTCCATCTTAACCAGCTGTGCGAGTGTAGTCCTCCATCTTAACCAGCTGTGTGAGTGTAATCCTCCATCTTAACCAGCTGTGTGAGTGTAGTCCTCCATCTTAACCAGCTGTGCGAGTGTCGTCCTCCATCTTAACCAGCTGTGCGAGTGTAGTCCTCCATCTTAACCAGCTGTGCGAGTGTAGTCCTCCATCTTAACCAGCTGTGCGAGTGTAGTCCTCCATCTTAACCAGCTGTAAGAGTGTCGTCCTCCATCTTAACCAGCTGTGCGAGTGTAGTCCTCCATCTTAACCAGCTGTGTGAGTGTAATCCTCCATCTTAACCAGCTGTGTGAGTGTAGTCCTCCATCTTAACCAGCTGTGCGAGTGTAGTCCTCCATTGCTCACCTGGTGGCCTGCAGGGTTTGGCTGGCAGCACGTGCTTGCCACACCCCCCCACCCCCCCTCCAAACTGATGGAGGACATTACAGCAGTAAGGCTAATTGTGAGAGACTTTCTAAGATTAGAGCTTTAATATTATAGGCAATAAAACTTAGAACAAGTTTACAATTTACAATGGCATTTTTAAGGCTTTTACACTAAGTTAAGAGGATAATGCATCTCAGTGACAGAACAGTGATAATCCAGCAGAACAGCGTCATTGTGCCTGCATCTGTGACAGTGTGCCACCGTGCAGCAGGGGAGCGAACGGGCCACCATAGGCACCAGGATCTGAGCTCCTTCCTGTTCCTGTTTCTCACGTGCGGCTTCAGGATCAGAGCCTGTTCCTGTTCCTGTTTCTCGCGTGTGGCTTCAGGATCTGAGCTCCTTCCTGTTCCTGTATCGCGTGTGGCTTTAGGATCTGAGCTCGTTCCTGTCCCTGTCTCGCATGCGGCTTCAGGATCAGAGCTTGTTCCTGTTCCTGTATCGCGTGTGGCTTTAAGATCTGAGCTCCTTCCTGTTCCTGTATCGCGTGTGGCTTTAGGATCAGAGCTTGTTCCTGTTCCTGTATCGCGTGTGGCTTTAGGATCAGAGCTTGTTCCTGTTCCTGTATCGCGTGTGGCTTTAGGATCTGAGCTTGTTCCTGTTCCTTTAGGATCTGAGAGTGTTCCTGTTCCTGTATCGCGTGTGGCTTTAGGATCAGAGCTTGTTCCCGTTCCTGTATCGCGTGTGGCTTTAGGATCAGAGCTTGTTCCCGTTCCTGTATCGCGTGTGGCTTTAGGATCAGAGCTTGTTCCCGTTCCTGTATCGCGTGTGGCTTTAGGATCAGAGCTTGTTCCCGTTCCTGTATCGCGTGTGGCTTTAGGATCAGAGCTTGTTCCCGTTCCTGTATCGCATGTGTCTTCAGGATCTGAGCTTGTTCCTGTTCCCATCTTGTGTGCGCCTGGCGGCGCCGTGACAACCAATCCTCGCCAGGCATTTGTGAGACGCTGACAGATAGCGCCGTCTCTCTCTCTCTCTCTCTCTCTCTCTCTCTCTCTTTCTCTTCAGCTCTCTGAGAGAGGAGACAACGTGCTATTCTTTCATCCTCCGCCCTTCCAGAGCACCTGCGTGTCTGCAGCTGTCGACAGGAAGTCTCAGTGCCGTCAGCCGCCAACAGGAAGTCCAGCTTGGTTGAACACGCCAAGCTGGAAAGCCAAAAAGAAAAACGAAAAACTAAATCTGAGCAGAATTTTGAGCAGAACGGCCTCCATAAACTTACGGAGGCCCTGTCTGCGGAGATATTTTTGTGAAAGGGTGATCGTCACGTCCTCTCAGAGTGGATGCGACTGCCACAGAACAGTGTAACGGCGGTATTATCGACCGCAATGTTTACTGCGCAGAAAATGCTAATTTTGTGTGGCTAACAAGCACTTAAAAGATGGTTCTACTTTACTGCTTATAGACCCAGAAAGGATTTCTGCAATCTGAAAAGCTGAATTAAGGAGTCACTTTTAATTCACAACGCAACAAAAATGTGCATGTGAACGCGTGCATAAATGCTCGTTTGTGGATGCGTACGCGTTGGTGCGCGTTTGCGTTCGTGGCTACTTTGTGCGTTTGTGTGCGTGTGCGGGCGAGTGCACGTGCGCGTCCCTAATGTGTTTTTACACCGAGCTGACGGTTCATTCTAACCGACGGGCAGCGATGTGTGAACTAGCAGCAGTGATTAGAGTTCATCTTTTATTACTGTTTGCTGCCGATTTTCACCCATCATTTGATGCGTTTTACTGTGGCCTCACCGGATAAAAAAAAAAAAGATGTTTAAAAAAAAACCCGGATTAATATTTAAAAGTCTGCACGAGTTCCCAGGAATATGTAACTTTTTAATTCTTGTAAATGTCTCATTAATGTGTTGCTTGCCCGAGGTCTATAATGGGCCTCCTCTCCCTCTCTATCAGCCTGTCCCCAGAAGTGATTATGCTAATTGCTGTTTGATCAGATGATTAAATTATAATTTGATTAATCCTGAGTGCTAAACGCTCAGAATACATTTGCGTCTGCTTGGCTGCCTGGCTTTTATAGAGCCAACGTGCCCTGTCATCGGGGTTGCGTATGCATGCGCGCGGGGCGTTGGGGGGGGGGGGGGGGGGGACCCAGGAGAGAAGCGTTTTCTGGGGGAGGAGGGGGGGACCGGACGCACTGATGGAAAAGTGGAAAGGGGGGGGGAAGGAGGGTAGGAGGCTCGCATGTTTTTAAAATAAACAGCTTTTTTTTATAGAGGGATATAATGAAGATGGTTAATTTGGGCCGAGGCATTGGGGGTGGGGGGGCGGTGGGGGGGACGTTTCGCAGGTTTAAACCGCAATGATTACGGTAGCGCTAATAGGACCGCGGGAGCCAGCTGGCAGGTTGTCACGGCGAGCGCGCCGCGCCAGATGTTCGCCCGACGGCGCTGGCGGGCGCGGATCGGGGGGGCCCGTCGCGCGACGAGCGCCGCGTTTCGCCGCCGCGCACCTGTACGGCGGTAACGGGCGCTGAAGCTGAGGCCTTCGGCCCCGGCGGGCGCAGTTCGTGATGGTGCTCATCGTTACCCAGCACCACCTTGGTCATTTAAAACGCCTCGTTGCGTGGCGAGCTCGTCTTACTTTGTTTCCTGGGCCTGAAACGTCGACCACAGTTTGAGGAGCGTGGCACTAATGGTGAAAAACCCTGCGATGAGCTGTTTTTGTCTTATTTGTAAAATGATAAGTTTTTCACAGATAAGCCAAAGGTATGTCATTTTTATTGATGAAAAGTTATAATAGGAACAGAATTCCGGGATCCTCCCGAAGTTCTGTTCCTGATATTTAACTTCTCGTCAATAGAAGGCTAAAATATGTCTATTAAATATAATTCTGAATATATATATATATTGTGTAGAAATGATAGATACAGTATACATGTATACTTATATATAGTATAGAATACATTTTTCCACAGTGGTGAGCAAGAGTATAATATTGCATTAGCTTGATTTTTAAGTGTAATTAAACGTAGTGTGTGTTCTTATTAAAACGAATACAGATTGCTGAAAATGAAACTAGCTGTTGTGTTCAGTAAAGAACTGTGTTATCATTTGGCCTGTGTTCTGTACCGCTGCAGCGCTTCCTTATCTTCTCGAGTCAAGTTCCTGTAGGCTAAACACGCATTTCTGCTCTGCCAATCACAGTGAGTTATTATGACAGCAAAGCAGTGCCTTCTGGGTAATCTGTGGACTTGTTTCGTCTGACCCGCACGATTGGCTGTACGTGCGCGCGTCCTAACATGACCCTATATGGCGCTTTGGATTTCGGCTCCTCCTGTATCCCAGACTACCCCACTCCTGCTGACTCCGGATCAGGCTTTAAGGGCCGTGTCCTGAAAACCATGGTCGTTAGTTATTGAGTGAAGGTGACATAGGAGCTTCTGTGTGGCCAACATCTTGGTGCTGCGTGTGTATTCTGGAGAGCTTGCAGTAAAATATATGGTGGTGAATGACACTATAGACATTAAATACAGCCCACCACTTTCCTTGAGTTCAACCTGATCCTCTTTGAAAGGGTTATAGAATCAATGTCAAGTTTTTCTTCAACTGGCTTAAATTTCTTCATTTTTTTTTTCATCTTCTCGGGTTTCCTGATTCCATTTGAAAAATTTCCCTTGTACAGTGCTGTGACGAGCTGTGTGTAAATGATGGATTTATTGAGTGATCAATCGATTGGCCGATGGTCCTGCGCAGGATTTGAGCCTGAACACATTTATTTTGGAGTGCGAGCCACCAGTGATACACAAACCGGAATGTTCTGCCAGACTAGGCCCGAGGGATGAACGCTTGACTTCTGGACTTGAGTTTAGTGGCCATGCAGTCCGCTTTGGGTCGGTTTTCCATGGACGCGTCTGTGGCTGGCATCAGGTGGAGCTGAACTACAACTAAAGCAAGTCACAAGAATCTCAAAAAAATTATTTTTTCAACCGCATTTTCACTGTTGTCTTTTCCCAATTTGGAATTCCCAACCATATTTCTTTGCTGGTCTCATTATCAACACCATTGATTAACTGTGATTTGCAGTAAATCTCCCACTCTCCTTTGAAGCTCCACAAACTGCTGCTTCTTTTCTCCACACGGTCCCCCAGCTGAACCGCTTGGTCTCTGTCTCTACGTGGTCACGCAGATTGGGTCTTTGTGTCTCTGTCTCTACGCGGTCCCCCAGCTGAACCGTGTGGTCTTTGTGTCTCTGTCTCTACGCGGTCCCCCAGCTGAACCGCGTGGTCTTTGTGTCTCTGTCTCTACGCGGTCCCCCAGCTGAACCGCTCAGTCTTTGAGTCTCTGTCTGGACGCGGTCGTGCAGATTGGGTCTTTGTGTGTGCAGCTGGAGTAGACGTGCTGCAGGTGCCGGGCGGACCGGAGGACTCTCTGGCACGCGACGAGGCGCAGGCGGAGGCAGATGCTATGGGGAAATGAGCTCGCGCTCCGCGGTTCTCCCGGCCGCAGCTGCCGCAGACACAGTCTGTATTTAGGAAACTGTGGGACGCATCCACACACTGGAGCAGTGTCTTAACACAATGAGCCACCCACCAGCCCCAAATCAGGGCTCTGAGCCCTGAGGTGGCTGGGCAAATGGGCTTACCGGGTTCCTCTTTTAAACGCGTAATCCACACTTACAGCCGGCTGTTTGCTGAAGATTTCAGGTCAAGGACCTCACCGTGGGGGACAAAGGCAGAGCTGCACCTGGGATTTGAACCTGCAACCTCCTTAGGTGCAACTCCGTCCTGCCGCGGCCCTTCGTAACGTGCTAATGCATTTAAAGCACGCGTTAATGCATGCATTTTGGGTTTCTTGCGTGCTGTCGGTAGGGAGGGTGTGTGCGCGCAGACTTATATGTGCAAGACCTCTGGAGCTATGTGTCATTATTCTGCAGAAAGCTTATTGGTAAATAAGCGAGCACAAGAACACATATAAAAAGCTGGCACACACTGGGGCCTTCAGCAGTTCAGTAGCACTGGGCCATTATTCCAGAGAACCTCTGTGATGGTGGGTGGGCTGCGTCGCTCTCATTGACTCTAATTGATCGGCTTGTTATGCGCGCACAGTGCGTTCTGTCCTCAGCGCCGCGACGCGCCGGCAGCGGCCCGAGCGCCGGCAGGATGTGGCGGTTTGCGCGCCGGTCACCGCGCGCCGCCGTATTTAGCCTTCCGCTCCTCGTGACGGAAAAACCCTCCAATAGGATTACCGCCGGGTTGCTAAGAGACGTAAAAATAGCCAGGTCTGTGCGGATGAAAATGGGTCTCGGGGCTACTTGTTCCATCTATCCACAGCGGGGCTGCGGCTTTGCCCTTCGTTCTGAGCAATAGGGTTTGATCGAGGGTTTGCCATTTGTCTTTTCTTATACGGGATTGTGAGTTTGGCAGTTCCTCAATGAAAAAGGAGAAAACAAACAAAGCAAACAAAAAAGTTACGCTTGCTAATTGCTTAATTTTCAGCATGAATGTTTAAGTGTTTAAGTGTACCTTAATTAGCATGATATTACCACTTTATAAAGCAGTTATACATAAATGATGGGCTTTAGGATCGATCACGCGTATAGATAAACTGCATTATCTGCTGCATGGTTTGAGGTTTTCAAATATGTAACAGTCGCTGTGTATCTCCTGCCTTGTGCTTACAATAGTTTACAATAGGTCTACATTATTGTATACTTGCGATTTATTGTTTAATTTCCATTCACTTAAGTAGCCTGGTATGTTTGCATGATGAGAGCTAGGCTATAAGAGTCATGTTTTTTTAATTGTTTAAACACGCATTAGGAGCTCCCAGTTGAGTACTGATTTCTCATTTTCACTGATGACTCGTGCCAACATGGGAAGTTGGGTGTGCAAGGCTCTGCGTCGCTATGGAATAGTTATTGGAGAGGGGGGTAACACCTCTGCCCTTGCAAGAATACCGCAGGTTTGCAAGCATAACAGTCCAAAACGTCAGTGTGACCGCGCCTCCTCCTACAGCACAGTGTCCCGATCGCTGCGTCGGCGGAATTGGGATTACTAGGGCAAAAGCGAGAGAGCGTACATTACCGTGTTTTTTTTTTCATGGGTTAAAAAGTAACCAGACCAAGCCCAACCCTAAACCTCAATCAGCCAATCAAAAAACACAAGAACGTAATTGATTGGCATTGCATCGTGACAGGTCTCACTGAGGCTGTGAGTAGCCAGAAGACCGAGGGGTGGAAGCTGTAAAATGATTCCCTGGCCCCCCAGGTGAAGCTAGCCCAGAGACGCCCCTATGTAATGGAGCTAAGCATTCCTTTCCGTGACCCGTTTGCCAGTATTTATTAAATCGGCGGAATAACCGACCCAACTGTCTCTGGTTAAGTCGTTAGCGGGGCTAACGGCCGCGCGCGCTCATCCAGCGGGCCAGTTAGACGCTCGTCTGCTCCAGAGACGACTGGCGGGGAGCTGCTTCTCGCCGCGGATAAGAGAGCTCCGTTAGCCCAGCGGAGCGCGCTTCCTCATCAGATTCCCGCCACGGCCCGGGCGCGATTCAGACATCAGCATGCCTAATGTAATTGGCGGCGATCGGCGCGGCTCTGGCGGGGAGAGCGTGTGGGCTTCTCGAGCGGACGCACGCGGCCCCTCGTTCAGACGGGCCCGTTTAGGAGGCGGAAGCGCTTCCCTCTGAAAGGAGGCCCTTGATGCCTGCGCTCGGCGGGGGGGCGGCGGGGGGGGGGGACTTCAGAGAGCGCGTCTCCCGCGCGCGGAAGGCGAAGAGACAGCCGTCCCTTTCTCCCGCCCCTTGTCCCCGTTAATATTCATGAGAGCAAATTGGGAGACAGTAATTTGGCGGGTCCCAGCGCTGGCTGCCGGTCTGTAGCCCCGGGGCAGCCGCTGAAATGCTTACTCACACGGCACCCCCCGCCCCCCCCCCCCCCCAGCGCCCCCCCCGGGGCATCCACAGAGCGCTGCCTTAATTACCCCCGGTCCCTAACACGGGCCGTCACTGTGCCACTGTCACGGGGGGGGGGGAGGGTGGCGTTCTACGGGGCACCTGTGTCTGCTCGCACAAGGGAGACTGTTCTCTCCAGACGAGCCAGTGGGCCAGGCCGCAGTCCCCCCCCCCTCCTCGCCCCCCACTCCCCACCACTCTCCTTCCTCTCCTGGGCTGTTACACAGCTCACATTCACGCCTTCCTTTATACATTAGCTTGTGTATTCATCCCTCGCTCCCTCCCTCCCTCCTGCTGGACCCTGGCTCACGCTGTTCCGGATAAGCGTCTCGTCATGATCTGAACTAGTCCCCTTCCAGCATTCACTAGTACTGCTGCTGCTACTTCTACTACTACATTAATAATAATAATAATAATAATAATAATAATAATAATAATAATAATAGTTTTTATATTGCACCTTTCATCTCATGCATTTTATAGTGGGGGGGGGGGGGTCACCATACCCACTACCAAGGTATAACACCTGCCTGGGGTAGTAGTCGTAGGGTTGGGGTACCAGGGAGCCTTCTCTACACAGTCCTACGACGAGCCTGATGAGGTACAGTTTGCTGATCTAGAGATCGGCTGGTTCTATTTCCAGCCAAAATGGCTCTTTCACTTCATTTTCACTGTGAGTTCCCACAATTCCTCACACTGAAACACTGACACAAAGGCCCAGATTTAGTCTATCTGAGTAGCATTTGTCCTTAACAAATCTGAGCAAGCATTATGCTCGATTTGGATGCGGAGCATTATAATCCGTTGAATGATGATTGAAATTAATGAGAGAGGATGGGCAAGGCTATCATTGTTGCACTTACTGCATTTCTTCTCAGGGGAAAACAGCGTTTTTAACTTTGATTAGACTTTTATAATCTGTAAGCTGATCTCAGATCATCCATTAATTATTCAAAGTCAGGATCGTATTCAATACACAAGTAAATTAATTTTGTGAGCTCTGAACACATTATGTGCAGTTTGATCACAGCGTGTATAGTGACTCCTGTGAGTAGATTCTCATATTCTGTACATCGCTTAATAATGGGGTGATTTTGAGAATCGAAACCGTGGTGAATCATGGAGGGGCTCAAAGGCATTAGCAGGTGACTTAGAGTATCGTCATAAAATGTAAATTATGGAAAAAGCTTGGTCGGACATCCTAAGCATGTTTAAATTACGATGTCGAGGCTGGTGATTTTGTGTGTGCTCATTACGTGCAACTTGAGCATTTCCGGAGGATTAATTTTTATACAGTAATTTGGTGAAATATGTAAAATCCCACACTACAATGGGACACAAAATGTTAAAATGATTAATCCAATATAATGTGCTGATAACCTTTTTGAGAGTAGGCATACATATTCAAAAACATGTTTGGTTAGAAGTCTACAGTGATCCAAAAATGGAAACACCTAGCCTATATTTCCTACCGGCATTCCTTTGTTCTTACTGAGGGTGAAATTGTGATGTGGCGTGGAAGCGGTTTTTGTGGGGTCACAGGTGGAGGGGGACTACAGCGACCTTGACTTTGAGCCGTGACCTTGAGCACTCCCTCATTCTTCATTGTGCTGTAAACGCTCAGTGTGTAAACCACGGTGCATTCATAAAGCGGCAAGGCCTGAGAGACAAAATGGCCGAGGGCCAAAACCAAATGCCAAAGGAAGACTGACGTGGTGTTCCTGTGTGCGTGTGTGTGCGTGTGTGTGTGCGTGAGTGTGTGTGTGAGTGTGTGTGTGTGTGTGTGTGCGTGTGTGTGTGACTTCACTCTCGCTGTCTCGTCTGTCCTCTGTATAATTCACCCTGAAAAAGGGCACTAGCTAGGTTTATAAAGGAAATAATAAACTCATGTATTAGGTGAATTGCATCAGCCATGATAGTTTATGATAAATGACTTCAAAATTAAACGAAATACACGTTCAAATGATTGATTTTTCCCATTGCATTTATATCAGATGATTTAGTTGATTTAGTTGTATTTTTACCATTTTATACACATGGAATACCAAATTACAGCAACAAATTTCAATGGTAGTATATGATGATAAACATGCTATTTCTGTAATATATAGATAATATTTAATACAAGAATATAGTGGATTGCTATATGTGCACATATATAAACAGATATATGCATTCAAGTTTTATATTTTATGCACTCTCCGAGGGTTAATTTATTTAGTGAAAATTAGTGAAATTTAGGTACATTGTGAAAATTTTGGAGGAAACGTAAGTATAATGGGCTATATACACTATACGATAAAAATGCTTCTGAACTGATCACTTACAAGAAAACGTATAAATAGTGCAATAAAAATTTTTTTAAAATGTGTAATAAAATCTTTAAGGATTATTGGATTATATCTAAAAATACTTCACGATAACACAAGGGTGTTAATTTTGTTTTTTGAGGGTTTATTTTTTTTAAAATATGGCATGCCTGTGCACGGTTATCATGTGGCAATCGTGCGCCATGCTGCGTTTTATAAGAGAAGGAATCTGCAAGGAAATGCAGGACTGCTTTGTCCTTTCGGTGCTATTTCATTGAGGATTTTTTTTTTTGTATATATTCTGACCATTTTCTGGAATTGCAGTCAAGCTCATTGATGGCATTTCTAGCTGCTGTATGAATTATGGAGATGTGTATGTGTGTGTGTGTGTGTACAGTGCAGCAGTGTGTGTGTGTGTGTGTGTATACAGTGCAGCAGCGTGTGTGTGTGTGTGTTTGTGTGTAAAGGTGAGGAATGAGGTGGGAGAGAGGCAGGGTCATTCTCTTGTGGAGGTGAGCTGAAGGTTGCAGTCTGCTGCAGAGTAAAAGAGAGGGAGCGATAGAATGAGAGAAAGAGAGAGAGACAGCGAGCAAGATGGGGGGATAAAAAGGGAGGGTATAGCCAGAGAATGACAGAAAAAGAGAGAGGGAGAGCAAGGAGAGGAGAGAGAAAAAGCAAAGGATATGAGGCAGATAGAGGCAGGGTGGGAGACTGAAAGAGGGAGAGAGAAGGAGAGGGAATGAGAGAGAGAGAGAAGGAGAGCAGGAGATGGAGGGAGATGGAGAGAAACAGTGTGGAGAGGCTGCTGACCTCCCCCTGGGGTGTAGTGCTGCATGCTATTGTCTGATTGCTCGCCGTCTCTCTCTGACGTTACTCTTTTCCTGCTCTCCACAGTATTTTAAAATGAACCAATTCATGCAGGCACAAACCAGGGCACCTGCCCCCACCCCCTCGCTATCTCAGAAGAGTAGGGTCCTACATTTTTCACCATATTGTTAAAAATAAAGCCAAGTAAAAAACAATTGCATTGTTCCTGAACCTGAAAGCCCAGCTCCACCTCCCAGCTTCCTCTCTCCCTCGCTCCCTCGCTCCCTCGCTCCCTCTCTCTCCATCACCTGTCACATCAGCAGGCTGGAGGGCGGGTCCTGTTGTAGCCCATTTGCAGGAACACAGCTTATAGGCTCACTGCTCTGCTTTATTTTTTCACCCTCAGAGATAAATGCTGAAGAATTTTGTGGGTGTAGGTATGATCTGGTTACGTGTGTATGTGGGTGAATGAGAGATTGCTTGTACATGTCTGGTTGTGTTTTTGTATGTCTGTGTGTGTGTGAGAGAGAGAGAGAGAGAGAGACAGAGTGTGAGTGTATGTATGCATGTGTAGGTCTGGGTGTGTGTGAGTGTGTGTATGCGTCAGTATGTCTGATTGTATTTGCGTGTGTCTGGTTGTGTTTGTGTGTGTGTGTGTGTGAGTGAGTGAGTGTGTGTGTCAGTGTGTGCATGAGTGTGCATGTGTGCGTGTATACATGTCTGGTTGTGTTTTTGTCTGTGTGTGCGTGTGTGTGTGTGAGTATGAGTGTGTGTATGCGTGTGTATGTCCGGTTGTATTTGCTTGTGTCTGTGTACATGTGTGTGTGTGTGAGTGCGTGTATGCGTGCATGTGTATGTCTGGTTGTGTACCCTGTGGGAATCAGCAGTGCCATGCCCTTTGTCATGAAGCCCAAACTGAAGTGTAGCCACTGCTGCTAACAGTGGGCCGCTCGTTTTTAGTTTAATCAAGACAGTAAATAAAGAGTGGGTGGGGTGAGGAGGAAAGAGAGAGAGAGAGAGAGAATGAGAGTGAGAGAGAGACAGGCAGAGAGAGAGAGAGAGAGAGAAAGCGGAGGAGCTGCCCTACCCCAGGGTAGTCCCCAGTGAGGTAACGGGCTGCGCTGTAGCTGCCCTGCCGATGGTCATGTGATCCCACGCCCGTGCTCACCATCTACCGCACTGCTTTGTTTGTGCGGAACCACAGAAGTCGCAACATCACCTCATATTCAATAGCAGGTTTTGCGACTCAAATTGAGTTGTGTTCTTTATTTCAAGAAAATAGTTTTGCAATATATGATTTCATAATATTTATCAAATTAGGTCATTACTGGTACATAAATCAATACTGTAATGCTGGATCTGATGCCACTGCCAGCTCATGTGCAGGCGCTTGTCTTCACAAAATACTACTTGGGGAAATTTGAGTAAGAGCGTAATAGCTGAAGATGTATTCCACCCAGGGAAGCTTTTTTGATGTTTTATTTAATTTATCCAAGTGTATGCAAATCAAACATTAGGGTAAAGTGTGGCTACAACAAAGAGGGGAAAATATAGCCTATTAACAAACAAAAAACAACAAAACATGTTAGCCTTACATTCTGTTGTTTTTATTTCATTAGGAGTTCATGGCATACAGTAGTTCATAATGAAGGCGAGGAACTATTTTTTGAATTATAAAATCGTTTTTTTTAGTTTATAATTGACTTCAGTGTTCCTCAGGTAGGGGTGGTGGTGGAGTTCATGTGGTTCATACTCTGCAGTTCAGAGTGAAGATGAGTAACTATATTTTGATTTATAAAAACACCATTTCCATGTTGCAATGTGTGTGTGTGTATGAATGTGTGTGTATGTGTGAGAGTGTGTGTGTGCGTGCGTGCGTGTGTGTTGTGTGTGTGTGAGTGTGTGTGTGCGCGCATGTGTGTGTGCGTGTCTGCGTGTGTGTATATGTGCGCGTATCCGTTTGCACATACGTGTGTGTGTATGTGTGTGCGTATGTGTGTGCGTATGTGTGTGTGTGTGTGTGCGACAGTGTGCGTGTGTGTGTGTGTGTGAGAGAGTGTGCGTGTGTGTGTGTGTGTGAGAGAGAGTGTGCGCGCGCGTGTGTGTGTGTGTGCGTATGTGTGTGTGTGTGTGTGTGTGTGACAGTGTGCGTGTGTGTGTGTGTGTGTGTGTGTGAGAGAGTGTGTATGTGTGTGTGTGAGAGAGAGTGTGCGCGTGTGTGTGTGTGTGTGTGTGAGAGAGAGAGTGTGCGCGCGCGCGTGTGTGTGTCTGTGTGAAAGCTATGGAGCATAGAAAGCTTGTAAATCGCTGCGATTTGAAAGCTTGTTAGAAATGTATGAAGCGCTAAAATGTTTTCTCCCCTGGGGAGGGGCACCAGCTGCCGCTGACAAAGCTCCCTGTGCCAGCCAGCGACTCGGTGACGGGCCCCGGCTCTGGAGCGAAGGCCTCTGGGCCTTTCGGAAAAACGAGCCGCTCACAAATAAGACGAAGCTTATGGCGCTAAAACGAATTAGCGCCGTTGCTCTCAAACTCTTTGGGAGTGTTCTGGGTTGGGATAAAACGTCCGCAAGAAATATCACAAAATCAGGGACACTGTTATACATTTCATTTCACATTAACACAGTCAAAGCGTTTAATGGTATTAACTATATTAACTGCTTTTCTCTACCTGTCCAGGTTGATTTATTTTATTTTTTTAAATGAGATGTATTAATAAATAATATATAAATTGATAATGCCTATCCATGAAATAAGTTGTAATAGGTGTGTGATATCTGCCTTAGGAACAGGTATCACAATATGTGTTTATAATGTATTTATTAATTGTTAATTAACACTTAATAAAGAGTGTTAATTATATTATAATTGTGGGGACTGCCATTAGTTGAAGTATAGCATGTCGTACCCAAATGCAGCTGCATAGTTAGGCAACAATGACCTGCTGGCTAGCTAGAAACTGACCATGTTTCTAACTGTTAGCAATAGACTCAGAAGATGACATAGTTTAGCTTGGTAGAGATTCACAGAGCTGGCCTGGTGCTTCTGGTGTTGCCCAGACAGGGTTACTTAGACGGTGACTATTATACAACGTAGCTGTATGTAGTAGCTATTCATTTGGAACCTCTAGGGTTGCTTTTGTGAAGTCCATATTGAAAATAAATAATTTATTATTGTATGTAATTATTTATTATGTTCACTTTACTGTCACTTTAAATTATGGTTTTGGTGCTTGTAAAGCACAATTGTATTGCCAGTATGCATTAGGATATAAAACTGCCATCTTTTCTAATTTACTCTATTTCATGTTTCCCTATGTGAATACAGGCACAGTATGCAACAAATAATGCAAATTCAGCCCAGCGAATGAAAGTGCACTTCTTTGAAATGCTGCTTCATGGCAGAAAAAGTTTCTCTCTGTTGACTCTCAGGAAGACATCCCACATATGGAGGGTAACCTTAGTAACAGTGATGCAGGGGTCAGGGTTGCTTAGTGTGGAGGGTAACCTTAGTAACAGTGATGCACGGGTCAGGGTTGCTCAGTGTGGAGGGTAACCTTAGTAACAGCGATGCACGGGTCAGTGCTGCACAATGTGCTGCTCAGTGTGGAGGGTAACCTTAGTGACAGCGATGCAGGGGTCAGTACTGCTCAGTGTGGCGGGTAACCATAGTAACAGTGATGCAGGGGTCAGTGTTGCTCAATGTGGAGGGTAACCTTAGTAGCAGTGATGCAGGGGTCAGTGCTGCTTAGTGTGGAGAGTAACCTTGGCAACAGCGATGCAGGGGTCAGTGCTGCTTAGTGTGGAGGGTAACCTTAGTAACAGTGATGCAGGGGTCAGTGCTGCTCAGTGTGGAGGGTAACCTTAGTAACAGCAATGCAGGGGTCAGTGCTGCTTAGTGTGGAGGGTAACCTTGGCAACAGCGATGCAGGGGTCAGTGCTGCTCAGTGTGGAGGGTAACCTTAGCAACAGCGATGCAGGGGTCAGTGCTGCTCAGTGTGGAGGGTAACCTTAGCAACAGCGATGCAGTGCTGCAGAATCAGTCAGAAAATGGAAAATGGAGCAGCCAGATTCCTGACTGAATGACCTTGTTTGTTGGGCAGAGAGAGGAGTACCATTCCTGCTCTAATTCTCTCTCTCTTTGTCTCTGTTTCACTATCTTTATCTCTCCCTCTGTCCTCTCTCTCTTTCTCTCTCTCCTCTCTCTCTCTCTCCCTTTCCCCCTGTCTCTCTCTCTCTGTCTCACAAACACACACATCCACAAATAGACATTCTCAGTCTCATGCATACAATCATTAAATACACACACATGCACACATATATACACACCTAAAAGTGTATGCACACATACAGTATATACACGCACACAGACAAACACCGACGCTTACAAAAATTGCACAGCACCCCAGACCCCCCTCCTCCCACTCTCGGTGAAGGATGGATGGGGTACTTGATATCCGCAGTTTCCCATCATGCAGCGGGGCAGTAATGATGTCATGGGCTGTGTTGGCTCTCCCTGCTTCTCAGGGTCTTTGCTGTTGGCTCTGATTCTACACAGGGAGAGGGGAAGACAGCCTCTGAGACACTGTCTGCCCTAATGCCATCCAGGGTCAGCTTTCTCCTCAATGCTGCTGCGTACTTTGTTAGCATCGACCAACCTAAAGAGATCAGCTTTTTGGCTGTAAAATGACAAGCTAACACAGAAACACGGTTACAGTGTGCTCTGTGCTGATTGGCTGCTGTGGCTAACACAGAAACACGGTTACAGTGTGCTCTGTGCTGATTGGCTGCTGTGGCTAACACAGAGACACGGTTACAGTGTGCTCTGCGCTGATTGGCTGCTGTAGTGTGACTGCAGCTTTCTTAGATCAGTTCCAGATTCTGCGAGGTCTGGGAAGCTGGGTGTGGCCTGACTGGTTGTATTTTGTTTTGTCATCTCATCATTTCTGGCTTCTCTTGTCTCCAGTCATGCAATGTCCTCTGTAAAGTTACGGAGCAGTGAATGACTGTAGAATTACTGAATGTGTGAACAAAACAAACAAAACACAAAACGAGAAGATGGCACTCAGTAGAGCGCACACTTCTGTCGACACTGTTGTGCGGTCGTCAAGATTTGCCATGACGTGGTAGATATTCACCAACAGTTAGTCAGCAGCTACAAACCTTTTTGCGTCTCAGGCATCCTTGTAGTGTGACAGGGCTGCACGGTTTCTCAGCTTTACTGTGCGTTCGCCGTGTCATTAATGTTGGCTTTCTCCCACTGTTCTCTCTCCGCAGTTTTCAGTGAAGACCTACACTCCAGCTTGTATTTTGTCAATGCATCTGTGCAAGAGGTAGTGTTTGCCAGCACAACAGGGACCCTGGTGCCCTGTCCAGCAGGGGGCGTGCCTCCGGCGTCGCTTCGCTGGTACTTCGCCACCGGAGAGGAGATCTACGATGTCCCCGGGATCCGTCACGTGCACTCCAACGGAACCCTCCAGATCTTCCACTTCCCCCCCTCCAGCTTTAGCACCCGAATCCACGACAACACCTACTATTGCACAGCCGAAAATCCTTCAGGGAAAATTAGAAGCCAAGATGTTCATATCAAGGCCGGTGAGTGAGCACAAACTTTCACGTTTAAATTTAGTAATTTGTTTTTGCTCATTAGGGTTCCACTGCAAAGCTGCGGGAACCCACTGTAACTGCTGAAATTCATATTATTGGAGTTCTACTGTGAAGCGGGGGAAACCTATTTTAATTGCTGAAATTCCTGGAAATATTATAATTATTTTTCTCCTCTATTTTATCCAAAATCCAGGTTCATCTCCTTATACTTGGAACAACTGCCGTAGTCTAAAGGTTGAACAGTCACCCCTGCCACTCTGTTTGAACCTCAGTGGGATAACATAAATTGTTCAATACCATTATGATGAAGAATTTAGGTTGCTAGGTCCAACAAGGTCCATTGCATGGGAACATGGCTCATTGCTGCTCATGCAGCTGTATATATATGTTTTTTTGTTCATTCATTCATTCTTTAAAGTGAGGTTTGTTGCTGTGCAAATTTCAACTTATCTGTGCATTAATATCCTGGCCACATTAAAATTTTCACATCTCAGGTCACGGCATATAATTTATTTCAGGTTAACCAAAAAAAAAAGATGAAACCTTACTAAGGCCACAGCTACAGTTGTGCAGGTTTCACAGAAGTGTTCACACATGAAGTGTTCTACTCCAACCTCATCACTAAAAATTCAAATGGAAAACCCCAAACCCCCTGTTTGCCACAATAAACCACCTAGACCCCAATCTTATTATCCTATCGAGGCAATGGAGGTGCAGTGTAACAGTTTCATTTAATTCTTTAAATCTGAAGTCAGCAGCATCATATCCCTTATCTCCTACTCTACTGCTCTGCCTCCTCCCATCTTCAACCCTCCTGCGCCCCCCAGCCTCTCCTCTGCTTCACTGAGGCCACCCAAGGAGAGGTTGAGGTCGTAATCTTCCGGATGAAGCCATCCTCATGTGTCCTGTACCCTATCCCTACCGCCCTGCTGAAAATATACATCCCTGCTTTCAGCATACCCATCACCCAGGCAGTTAACCCCTCCCCCCGATCTGGCAGTATCCCCCAAGCTCTCAAGGCTGCTGCAATCAGCCCCAGACTGAAGAAGCCCTCCCCTGACCCTGAAGCCATGGCCAATTATGGGCCAACCTTCCTCTTCTTTCTAAGGTCTTTTAAAAAGGGGTTGCTGCTCAGCTCCAAGGACACCTCAACTGTAACGACCCCTATGAGAGCTTCCAGTCTGGTTTCTGGTCAGCCCATAGCAATCACCAGCGATATCTACATGATGGCTGATGCTAGGTCCCCCTGCCTCCTGATCCTCCTGGACCTGAGTGCAGCGTTTGACACGACTGTCCACTCCATCCTCCTAGAACGCCCACAGGACTTCATACTTATCAAACAGTTAGCAGTATCTTACTCTGGGGGAGTCAAATCCCATTTACTTCCTGTCACCCAAGGTGTCCCACAAGGTCTGTTCTCGGCCCCATTCTGTTCACCTTGTACATGCTTCCCCTTGGTCAGGTCATCAGCTGCCATGGAATTTCATTTCATATCTCTGCTGATGACACACAGTCATAGACGTAGAACGTCCCCAAGCTCCATTATTGCCTGCTCCCACCTCAACATCTGCCTTGAGGAGACAAAGAACTGGATGAAGAAAGCATCCCCTCCCCCTTCCCATCCATGGAATGATCTCCCAGAATATCTGAGGGTTCCTTAGCAATTTCACGTCTGGACTTAAAACATATTTTTAGGAATGCATTTTTATTAAAACTTGTTTTCTGTCTGCCAAAGTATTTTATTTCTCCACTTTATTTGCTACTTTGTTTTCATTCTTTTTTCTCTTTATCTTTCCTATCATCTTTTTAAAAATACATTTATGTAGCATTTTGAGACATGTCCACACAAATGAAAAGGACATAATGAATTTGAAATGTTATTATGTATTATTATTACTTGTCATGTTTATGTGATGTCCACTCCAATGGAGGGATCTTATTGTGTCTCATAGCCGGTCTCTCCCGGGTCTGTTTGGCTAACGGGGCTCTGGCACTCTCTCCTGCAGTCTTACGCGAGCCCTACACTGTCCGAGTGGAGGACCAGAAAGCCATGAGAGGCAATGTAGCGGTCTTTAAGTGCATTATCCCCACCTCTGTGGAGGCCTACGTCAACGTGGTGTCGTGGGAGAAAGACACAATCTCACTCGTCTCAGGTAAGACGCTTCCTCTTGCCGTCTTCCTTGGGAACCGCTGCTTCTTTGCACGCGACGAGTAAAATATCAATCTCTGAACATCAGGCTCTGCTGTCGAATGTCTGTCTTCTGTGGGCTAGCCTGTAACTGCGGAGCTCGGTAGATACCAAGGTCATCCCAACGACAGTGGTCCAAAAGCTAAAGGGGAACATTCAGTGAAAGGTTTGAAGGGAATAGAAATTAAAATGTTAATGCTGAGGTTTGGCTTTCAGCTCGAGTGTATTACTGAACTGCAGTTCACCCTCAGACGCAGGGGAAAGCTTTCTGTGGTAAGCTCCGATGCTGAAAACAAGCGAGATGTAGTTGCAGTGGGTCTACAGTTCTCTCCTTGGTCAGTGCCGGTCTCTGGGTGCTTTTCGTCCCTGACCCTGTACTCGGTCTCTCGATGAGTCCCTCGCTGGCCTTTTCCCTTCAGTTTGTCAAAGGCGGCAAGAGGTGTCCCTCTTCGGTCACCCTTCGGCCTGTCACGTCCAATCACAGGCCGGTTCCTGAGAGGCCTATCCGACCGGCCTGCACTGGAGCGAATTCACTGGAGTTTCTCCCCTGCAGCCTCACCCCCACAAACCAAAGCCAATCGAAGTCATGGTTTAATGACTGGCGTCGGTTAAATGGAACGGCCCCCGTTCGATCTGGCCCTCTCCCTCCAGAGTGATTTAGCTTTTTTTTATGGGGCATTTAGCAAACTCAATAGTCAGTCTGACCAGGTTTGGTGAGCACAGGATGACCGCGTTTTCGCCG
Organism: Anguilla anguilla; assembly: GCF_013347855.1. Lineage (NCBI taxonomy): Eukaryota > Metazoa > Chordata > Actinopteri > Anguilliformes > Anguillidae > Anguilla > Anguilla anguilla. The sequence goes on from NC_049212.1 coordinate 10,770,384, forward strand.
GTCCGTCGCGTTTGTTTTTTCTGTTCATCCACCTGGTGATGCGTGAAGATCTGAGTCAAAATTCGTACTGTTCAGTATATTTACTTGGAGGGTGCTTTATGGATGTGAACGGTGAGGAATTTATTTTGAGGTACAGAGAAACCTTGAGAGCTATTATGCGATATTAATTAACATTTTTTTGTGAGGGGGGGAGGTGGGAGGGGGAGAAGGTGTATGCACAAGGTCTATCAGTAAAGATGTGCTGTAGACATGGCCATGAGCACTGGGGAACTTTAAAATAAATTGATCTCTTTTGTTCCATGCAAGGTCCCTTTTCTAAAATGTGTAAGTGAGGTGTCTGCCATTAAATGTGGGGAGAGATGTGGTAACCAAAGGCTAATGCCGTATTAAGCCTTTGAACAGGCTTGGGGAACAGGCTCTTACGCAAATGCTTTCATTCCACTTCCAGAAAAATCCATACAGCGTCTAATCGATAAGGATCAGCAGTCATGATTGGGCATCATAGATGGGTAGTCAAGGCAACTGCATTTATGAAACCATATTTTATTGCTGTCATGAGCATGACTAGTGCAGCACAGAAGGGGGTGAGGCGTAGGTCTGAGTTTCTCTCTGTCAGGTGTGCTATTTGCCCTTTTGTTATATACAAACTGGATAAAGGAGAACACAAGATTAATATGTAACCTAAAATAAAATGAATAGTTGGTGACAAAATTTTGAAAAGGCATGTTCAAATGGAGGCTTAAGTTAATTGTACATTTTCCATTTTTCTAAAGCCATTGGAAGCCATTTAAATTTGTAAACAATATATTCACATGTGGTTAAAGTGCAGAGTCAATTAACAAAGGTTACAGACGTGGACAGTCACACAAGAAATGAATGAAAGAAGACACCAAACCGCCGCTTTTGTCCTAAAATAATCCAAAATGCAGAAACCAAAAAACAGCAGAATATTCCAGAAGAACCAGAGAAGAAATGTAGGACACCCGACCTAGATGCAGGACTCAGATGCCCGCTTCCAGCTGTTATGAACTTCCTACTTGCAAGTTGCCCAAAAACTAAAACAAAACAAACTAAACAAAAAGAAAGCCACATTTTTTTAATGAGTGAAAAAGAGGAGGGGGCAGGGCACCACCTCTGGCACACACACACACACGCGCAGACACACACACATTCTCACCTCAGATAGTAACCCCCCAGTTCCTGCCCTGTCTTATTTCCAGGCTTTGCTGGCCGAGCAATTTGAAGCTTCCTATGGCTGAGATGGTGAATTACATGTCTGACAATACACACACACACACACACACACACACACGTTCACCCCTGGAAACCCTGCCTTTTGACTGAATATTGTATTAACTCATGCGAAGCCTGTCAGGACGATCCGCATGTCAGCCGTCCGGCGTCCTCTCCTGGCTAAATATTTGATGATGGAGGCCGAGTGATCCGGGAGCTAACAGGCCATTTCATGACGGGTGACCTCGCTAAGTGCGCTCATAACGCTAAATATGGCGTGAACGCTCGCGTCTGCACATGCCGGCGTGTGTGTGTGTGTGTGTGTGTGTGTGTGCGCGTGTGCTTCTGTGTGTGTGTGTCTGTGTGCGTTTGTGTGCGCGTGTGTGTGTGTGTGAGTGTGTGCGTGCGTGCGTGCGTGTGCTTCTGTGTGTGTGTGTGCGTGTGCGTGCGTGTGCGTGTGTGTGTGTGTGTGTGTGCGTGCGTGTGCGTGTGCGTGTGCGTGTGCGTGTGTGTGTGTGTGTGTGTGTGCGCGTGTGCATGTGCTTCTGTGTGTGTGTGTGTGTGTGCGCCTGCTCATGTGCTTTTGTGTGTGTGTGTGTGTGTGTGTGTGTGCACATGTGCTTCTGTGTGTGTGCGCACGTGCATGTGCTTCTGTGAATGTGTGTCTGTGTGCACGCGCATGTGTTTGTGTGTGTGTGCACGTGTGTGCGCACGTGTGTGTGTGTGTGCGTATGTGTGTGTGTGCACGTGTGTGCGCACCTGTGTGTGTATGTGTGTGTGTGTGTGTGAGTGTACATGTGTGTGTGTGTGTGTGTGTGTGCACGTGTGTGTGTGTGTGCGTATGTGTGTGTGTGCACGTGTGTGTGTGTGTGTGTACGCTCCTGGTGGAGCTCTTGGGTTGAGACTCCCAGCAGACTGGATGCCCACTGCTCCTCTCCCTCACTCTCTTTCTGTTTTTCCATCTCTTTCTCTCTCTCTCTCTTCTTCCCTCTCTCTCTCTCTCTCTTTCTTTCTCTCTCTCTCTTTGTTTGTGAGGGCATCATCCAGGCCCGCACGTTAAATGTTTCATGAAACTACAAAAAAAAAAAATGGATGGAGGATGATGGGAGCGGTGTCTCCGGGGCCTCTGCATAAAGGGATCCTGCCGTGTCGGTAAATAATTCATCTGCACATTTTATCCTTCGGGCCGGTTCAGAATCGAGCGGGTGCTCTAACCCCTCTCCTATAGTTCACTGGAATCTGACCTAATTCTGGCCCTAATGAGGCTGAGTGTGGCGCTCGCGCTGCGGTCGGGGAGCCCGGGCCTGGCTGTTCTCACCGTCTCTGCGGCCTGCGCGAGATTAGTCGAGATTAATTACAGAGCCGGCTGCGCCTGCGGCGAAGGACATCTCGGAGACAGGAGCGAGACGCTTTAAAAACTCAGCCTGCAGCTCCTCGTAATGTAGGCCCTGACGTCGCCTCTAAAGTACCATTATCCTGTCATTCCTTCCTAAGTGTACCTTCGCTTTCGAAATCTTGGCTGCGCACACCTCCTCTTGTCTTCGGATCAGCGCTCGACTGTAATTACCCGGGGAAATAAGGGAAAGGGAAAGCGCACGGGGGCTTGTGACGGGTTTGGCAGCTTCCTGTGCGTCGGACTGTAGCGTGTTTTTGAATTTTTCCTGCGCGCAGGTTGTAACGCGTTCGGCTGTTGCCTGCGTGTGGATTGTTAAGCGTTTGGCTGTTGCCTGCATGCGCAGCGCAGTGGGGGTTTGGGCAGTTTCTGTGGCTTGCAGTGCACTCCGCAGTTTTCCTGCCCGTATGAAGAGCTGGTGTGGGGTTTACGTGGTTGTGTGAAGGCGCCTTCATTTTCTCCTCAGAAGTTTGCCATTTAATTCAGCTTCAAAACGCATTTATGGAGCCTGGGGTGCTGCATAGGATATCTAAAGTGATTTGTCGTTTTTCAGATCAAAGACAAAATTATTTAGGTTTATCTATTTGGCCTACATGTTTAGAAAAATGGCTTTCTTAATGGTCACATTTATAGAGAAATGCTCCTCCGATGATCCAGGCTTGTTTATTCTGCAAACCCCTTGTGTAACACCTGGAAACTGGGTCACTGTCTATGGGGGGCACACAACACTCAGGAGAGGCAAGCTCTGAGGAGCGCATGCTGATTGGCTAGATTTACTCAGCCGGGCTCACCTTGACGCAAAGTGCTTGCGTGCATGTGTTTAGAATTGAACAAAAAAAAATAGATGCATATTTATGCACAGGTTGCATCTTAGTTGAATATTTATTTATTTTGGGGCTGAAAATAAGCTTATTTAATTTCCATTTTTGCAATTCTGATTTGTGTTTTTTTCCCCCTGTGTTGCCAAAGTAGTTTTGTGTGCTCTTGCGGTGCATTGTGCTCAAACACAGTTACGACGTGCGAGTACGACACCAGACAGATGTTCATCTCTCGTTTGTGTAGCTGATGCATGTCAATAGGTTTTTGCCTCAGGACTTTTGTGCTTCTAAGTGGACAATCATGGGAGAGTAGGGTCATGTAGTCTTTTGGGCATCGATGCGTATTTCGCAGTTGTAGTTGTATGTTGACATTTACAAACATTTGCCAAGCCATTAAGCTCCATTCAGCTCCCAAGCCAAAGTTTTCTCATTACCGGGGGGGGGGGGGGGGGGGCACTGTATAGCTGTGCTGCCCATATTTAATTGTCTGTGTCTGGCCCATCTTTTGCTGTAAGTAGCATGTGACACAAAGCATTAGCAATTGTGCAAGATCTTGGGATCGTATTCTGAGTGAAAAATGTTTTCCTTTTTCGGGTTTTAATTCTGAAGTTGTCCTCGGACTACAAGAGTGCATCGCAATCTGGCAGTTAATGCGTTTAAAACCCGCAAAAAAGAGCATTAGCGTTAAATTGGTATAGGCCACAACATGACTTAATGTAAAGTAAATCTACAAATATACAGGTAAATGCAGTCACTTTGACATACTCAATATATCAATCCTTTGAATCCTTTTGTGTGTGAACATGTTTGCATAGCATGCTTTGGCCAGGATTCACTCAACATTCGTCCTTTTCATTGCATTTGGTGCTTTTCTTCGCAAATTGTTTGGTAAATTCAGTCATCTCCATAATGAACCTGTGAAATTGTGCTAGTACTTTCCGACACAGACTGACAGGAGATCGGAAGTTGGTTTGTTCTCAGCGTTCTTTTCAAACGTATTCGGTGAGGCTTGGTGAAATTAAGTGCGTCGTTTCTGGTAGTCGTGTGAAGCGATATGAGAGCAGGGAGGAACGATGTGCGAAGACCTGAACTGGAGGGAGAGAACAGTATGCTGGCGGAAGAGGGGGTTTGGGGGAACCGGGGGACCCTTAATCTGAAGCACACTCCGCTGGCTCAGGCAGATAGGCCTTTCTCACTGGAACGAATGCTTCCGCCATTTTAGAGTTTGCCAGATAGGGTGGAAGGGAAGCTTTTCTTGGGCATTATGGGCCGGGATTTCTGAGAGACGGGGGGAGGAGGATGACTCTAAGCTGGTCTCTCTCTCTCTCTCTGTCACACACACACACACACACACAAGTTAGTTGTACAGTATGTAGAGTACAGTAGATATCTACTTCCACTCTACTGTCAGTAGAGGTAAAGCCTCCATTAAAAGGATAGCCAAAGAGAGCCACGTCTGCTCCCCGTTTGGGCTGCCGCACCGTTCGGCCTCTCTGTTGCGTAACCTGCTTGGAGAAGGCCCAATTCAATTTAGCACCGGCCACATAACAATCCTTACTATTATGCAAATGCAACCAACTGTTGAAAGCTTCAGAACATGATGTCTTCATTTGGAAAGGGGACCTGGCATTCCATTCTGTGAAACGTTTTTTCTGAATCCTGCTATATGATCATTTTAGTGTTTATTTAATTATTCAAAGAAGGCAGCAAAGTGGCCTGTAGACCTTTTATGAAGTGCTACCGATCAGTGGCATTTGTTGAATTCCCGTTGTTGGTGGCTTTAGAGATCAAGACACGCACACACACACACACACTCACTCACTCACTCACACACAGGCGTGCACATACACACACATGCAGGCGTGCACATGCACGCACGCACACATAAGTGCACACACACACACACACACACACACACAGGCATGCACACGGGTTTCATGCCACGCCCTTCCTCTGCATCCTTTCTCCCTCCCTGCATTTCTGTTTCTCCGTAAGGGGCCGGGGTGTTTGTTATTCCAGCGCTCCTCCATCGCAGTGAAGGATCTTTTTGTGAAGGGGGACCCAGCTGACCCCAGATCAGTTGAGGGCCAGGCTTGCTGTTCAACGGGCAGTAAAAAAAATAAATGAAAAAAACACTTGAGGAAAAAAGGACTACGTCAGTTTTTCTCTCTCGCTCTATCTTTCTGCTCTCCATTTTTTTCCTCTGTCTTGCTGTCTTTCTCTTTCTCTGTTACACGCACACACACACACACACGCACACACTCTCACAAACACTGGCTGTGTGTGTGTGTTTGTGTGTGAGTGTGTAACAGAGAGAGATGTATGCTGGAGCAATGGTCAGCCTCCGTCCTTCACTACAGGCCAGCTCCTCATCTTTTTTCGTGCACAGCAACCGAAGCACTTTGAGGAGAGGTGGGGAAAGGAGGATACAGCAGGGAGGGAAAGAAAGCGAGGGAAAGGGAGAGAGAGAGGAGAGGGGGGTTGGAGAAAAATCAATAGTGTTGTGCATTAATCACACAAGCTGCCACAGGGAATTATGGGAACGTGGAGTGAGGGATGTGCAGTGCTTTTTGCAGTGAGTGCTCGGGGAGTGAGGGGTATTAACCCTTTGAAGTGTAGGTTTTTTGGAATTCTAAGTCAGTGTTCTAGAACTCCTTTGCTTTCAGGCCCCAGTAGCGATTAAAGCATTAGAATGTTCAGTTAAGAACATTCTAATCACGTTTGTGATCTTACACTGTAAATGGTGTTTGAGGGAAGGGTGCCTTTAACCTTCATTTGGGAAGCAGCAGTGCCCTATGGGTTGTAGGAGTTATTATATATCCCATATATTGTTTTAGCTGTGCTGTACTATTTGCCTAACAGGGCACAGTGTGGGACATGCTTAAAACAGGACTAACAAAATCACTCCAAAGCACCTCCAAATGCCTCCTTAAATTCAGCGGGATAAAGTCGTCTCCTGGCATACGCATACATAAGATCAGTGCTTGCTTTTTTGGTGACGTGTGCACCCTTAGCTGTAATAGTTAGCAGCAGTGTACCCGCCTCCTTCGACTGACGGAGAACGAGGGGTTTTCAGGCGGGAGCGACACGTCGTCCGGCGGCCACACGGAGGGACGAAACGTCGAACCTCGATCCAAATTCCCCGTTTTCCGTTACGTCAGCGCAATATGGCTGGCGTGGCGGGGGAGCGAGCGTGCGCTAATATTTAATAAACAGAATCTGTTTTTTTGTTTTTTTTTGTTTACGGCGCGCGCGCCCGTTTGACCGCGCTGGTTAGCGCGGGCCTGTCCCGGGTTTGCGGATGGACGCAGGCCAGGCCCCCTCCGATGGCCCCCGTCCAAGAAACGGATTAGCGATAAGCGCGCCGTGAGCTAATTACGGACCAGACAACCAATTAATTCCCCCTTATGAACCCTCGTAGATTTTGGGGCATCCTGACAGGGGGGAGGTGCTTTTGGGCAGCCCCGCCAGCTTTCCCTCCCCGGGGGGGGGGGGTGTGGGGGGGGCGTTTGAATGGGCACGCGGCTGTCCCGTCACGCCCTCCAGAGCCCCCCCCCCCATCCCATCTTTTAAGCGTCCGGTTCAAAAAGACGCCCTCCCTCCACCCAAGCCGCAAATCACTGCATCTTCTGATTCCGCGGGAGGCAAATCCCTGAAGGTGGCGCTTTTAGCGGCAACTTTCGCGCGGAGAGCTCGGGCGACGGCGCGCATACCCATTAGCGGCTTATCCTGTCGGATCAGAGGCACTGATAGCGTACGCCGGGCCGCAAAAAACGAAAGACGCCGGGCTTAAGATACGAATTTCGTCGCTCGACAATACGCGCGCAGGCCGAAGAACGGCTTTGCGAACAGCTGCTTTAAAAAACGCGTGAGGATTACGATTGTTTGCGTCTGAGGAGCGGCCCGTCGGCGACGGGAAACGCAGCCGTCCCCCAAAAAAGGCAAAGGCCGCTCAAGGAAAAGAAAAGGTTTATCGTCTGTCGTTTCCCACTTCCTGTCCTCCCTCTTCAGTTCCTGTTTCGTCTCAATGCCAAGGGTCATTAAAGAGTGCAAAGGTGTTTAAATGGACAGATGAGGGGGAAACAAAAGCAAGCGGAAGAAGCGAATCACGGAAATAAAGAGTGAGGAAGAAAGCGGTCGCTGCTTCTTAATTAGTTTTTTCTTGTTCCTCGTAGTCATTATTGCTGTTGTTTACAGAGGAGTGTAACATGCAGTAAAGGGTCCTGTGGGAATACACAGTGGATGAAACAGGCCGCTTTCCTGGGGGTAGCTGAATGCTAATGTTCGTTTTGCTAAACGCACTGATGTCAGAGCATCGTGCTTCCTGATTGGCTTGAGTTCAAACAGGCCTTCTGATTGGCTGGGGACAAATCTGATTGGTGGTGTTTGTCTTGCTTTCGTAGAATGTAGCTTGGGAGTTTTCCCCGTCCATGAAGATGACCTGTTTTCTCCTCCGAATGTGCTGGTGTGAACTGTACTGCTGGTTGTCACAGGACTTTCTGTTCATGAAAGTATTTTCATGAAAAGCATGCCACAAAATAGTTTTCAGTTTCATTTTTAATTTAATTTAAATTTAATGTTCTTTACCTTAATATTTTAATTGATTGCCTTAATATTTTAAATCATTTTAATTTGATCTTTACCTTAAGGCATGATTGAGTTGCGTCATTTCAAGTTAATTTTGGTAGGTTTGCTAACACATTACCCATCGCTCATTTTGCTAGCAACCTGCAGAAGTCTTCTTAGCTACAGTATATGGCTTAGTGCCAGACGACACAGAGCATTGAGGTGAGTGTAAACTGGCGTATTGTGGGGTTACCTAACTTACCTTTAAAAGGGCGTTAACTGCCCACCTGTTTCCATGTACGTGTCTTGATTATCAAGCAATTAACAGAATAACAGGTATGAGTAAATATAGCCATTTGTCAAAGTGCTAGCATCGTAAAATTGTGTAGCATATGCAGTGGCGGCTGGAGTGTATTAAAAGGGGACGTAAAGCACTACCTTTAAACCGACCTGTAGCCCCTACCCTCAACCTAGCGGTTTCTGTTTATTTTGCTTGATTAACAATCAAACAATTAAATTGCTGAATAATTCAGACACCTCTAATAATTAAGAATAATAATGACAAAAAATTTTTGTTTTGTTTTTTGGATTTTTTTTTGCTCTTCTTGTGAGCATGTTGTGCTTTGTCACTGTTGGTTGGCCATCAATCAATGGTAGTTAGCATTAGCCGAGATTAGTGGGCCAGGCTGAGCATAATGGGGCCTGACTGGAGCAATGATCGCCGGTTGAAAGGTCAGGAGAGCGTTTTCGTCCCATTGGCCGCCCTGGGGTGAGGCTTGGGGTCGGCGTGGGTTCTGGTGACGGGCTTTTCACTGGAGAAAGCGTGGCCACATTCACAGAAACATTTTGGTTGCAGTTTTGTTCTTGGTGTGCGTGAGTCATGTAGTTCAGGAATACAGAATACTGAGGCACTAAGTCTAACCCTGAAGTCCTCACTCTAACCATAAACCTTAAGCCCAAACCCTAATGCTGAAGCCTCAACCCTAAACCTAAACCTGAAACTCAATCCCTAATGCTGAAGCCTCAACCCTAAACCTAAACCTGAAACTCAAACCCTAATGCTGAAGCCTCAACCCTAACCCTAAATCTGAGGCTCTAACCCTATTGCTGAAATCATAACCCTAAATCTGAGGCTCTAACCCTATTGCTGAAATCATAATCCTAAATCTGAGGCTCTAACCCTATTTCTGAAATCATAATCCTAAATCTGAGGCTCTAACCCTATTGCTGAAATCATAACCCTAAATCTGAGGCTCTAACCCTAATACTGAAGTAACCTGTCCCTGAATGTTTGGCACAGATCTTCAGCTCAGACAAAATGGACGACTCTTCCACTCCTTCTTCCCCTCCCTCTCCCGTTCTTATTGAACCTTTGATCCGGGAGCTGCTTGCCTTTTATCTCAGTCAAGATAGCCTTCAAATTAACTGACCCAAACTAAGCGTTACATAGAAGTTCAATACACAAATTCTTGCTGTTTGTTGTTGTGTTCACAGGTTTTATTTAGAAAATATATATTTTTTAATTCTAATATTTTAATTTATAAAATGTTTATGTTTATTTTTAGAGTGATGAAGGAAAATGTTAGAATACATGTATTTTTACATTTCCATATTCTTTGTAATATGGAACACACATTTTTTTAATCCATATGCAATTTAGATGCCCTGAAGAGCTGGCAGAAATAGAGAAAGGAATTGAGGGAGAGAAAAAAACAGAGAGAGAGAGGAGGATTTGTGGCAGCAGTGAGGCTGATTGACATTTGGATGGTCGTGCGTGTGAGAGAGAGAGAGAAAGAGAGAGAGAGAGAGAGAGAGAGAGAGCGCCGTCTTGCAGAGGCAGATGTAATTGTTTTGATTTTGCAGGCGGGGTGATGGAGGTCGCTGGCTGCCTAGCTCCGCCTCCTCCCGCCATTTTCTCCCTGGCTTAACCCCACGGGTGCCGCACAGGACTGTGAGGCCGGCAGGTAGTCGCAGGGCTGCCGCCGGTCTGCCGCCGGTCTGCCGCCGGGCTAGCGAGGTCTCAGCTTGTAGCAGGCGGGGATTTCGGGCGGGCAGTGGGAGGGCAGCTCGAGTCTGTGGGCCCTTATGACCCGCTGCTCTGACCCTCTGTACCGGGAAAGAGAAGAGAGAAGGGTAGCAGACAGGAGAGGGGCAGAAAGAGGAGAATGAGAGAGAGAGGGTGAGAGAGACCGAGAGAGAAAGAGAGGCAGAGAGAGTGAGACAGAGAGAGAGAGAGAGCTTCTGTACCTCTCTTCACATGGGCAGCCTTGAGTTTCTCTTATTACCCGCATCACTCTCATTGTTAAAGGAGAGAGCTGAAAAGGAAGGAGAAAAGCAAAGCTGGGACTGAATAATCATGATTCTTGTGTGTGTTTGTATGTATGTGTGTGTGTGTGCGCGTGTGTGTGTGTGTGTGTGTGTGTGTGCGTGTGTGTGTGTGTGTGTGCGTGCATGTGCGTGTGTGTGTGTGTGTTTGCGTGCATGTGCGTGTGTGTGTTTGTGTGTGTATGTGTGTGCCTACAGCAGGGTTGTGCAAAATTCTGAATTTTAGAATTTGCTTCCATTCAGTTGGGTTGGGATTTGAATTTAAGTGGCCACGCACCACAGTGTGTTGAATTGGAATTTGAATTGTAATGACAGGAAGTGGAATTTAATTCATTGCAGTTCAAAGGAATTTCACTCAGTCACACAACAAGAGAACGGCATTACATCTGACATAATTTACCACAAAATACCAATAACTGCATCGTTCATTTCTAGAACGTAATATTGCTTTTCACATCAACCTCAGTACCTACTAGATAAAGGTTGTCAAACTAAATTCCCGGTGGGCCACAGTGTCTGCAAGGTTTTGTGGTGTCCTTTCAGTTAACTGCCAATTAAGGCCTTGAAAACAAGGTGTGCACTCTTTAGCCAATCGATGAACCACTGGTGCTGCAAAAACCCTGAAAACCAGCAGATACTGCAGCGCTCCATGACCGGAGTTAAACCTGCAAACACTGCGGCCCTCCAGGACCGGAGTTAAACCTGCAGACACTGCTGCCCTCCAGGACATCGGTGTACTAGATTAACCAGATTAATACGGTTGTAGTTTTATTTTATATTTAAAGCCACCATCACTTAAATTTTTTACAGACACTGAAGGCATTGCTCATTTACTCATTGAATTCATATTCATATTTTTTCCATCAGAATGAACATAATCTAGGTTGTCAGATCAATAAGTAGCTATACTATGCTCTAGAATATGGTGGCATTGATAACTGAGTGATAGAGGTTGCCCGAGAAAAGTTGCCTGTGGTTTATCAACAGCCAATCACAGTTGAATAAATTTCAGAAACAAGGGTTCCTTAAAAACTGGCTTAGGTTTGACAGTAGTCTGAACTTTAGGCAAGTTTCTAGTGTGCCTAACAACATGGATTTCATTTTTACTGGGCCTGTTATTAATAATCATACAAATGGTTATATTACTGTTGGACAACAGTACGAACATCGGGGCCTGCTGGAGGAGGTAGCGTTACTGTACTAAATGGTCTGAGAAGAGGAAGTAGCTGAGGCAGGATTACTTGAGGTGGAGCGTGTAAATAGTGACACAAGTGCGCTAGGCTAACAAGCACGCTGGAACTTACTGTGTGTTTACGGATAGCATGCGTGAGCTCAGTTGGTTTGGATGTAGACTGTCTCCTATATAAAGTGCAGAGCACTCCCAAAAATTACTACAATTGTCAATAAAACTGAAAGTGTGCTACGTGAAGCCTGAAGCCATGAATGAAGACTATGTAGTCTGCTAAAATCCTAAAACAGAGGAAACACACATTTAGAGGCCTCTCAACTCTAAAACACATGACAAAAAAGTCATGCTTAGTGCGACTGTCTTCACATGTTGCTTGTATGATAATGTTTTTGTACCAAGTATATTAAGATAAGCCTTACTGTAAAAAGCTTCATCACAAGTATGTATATGAATTTGAATTTGAAAAGAAATTCAAATTGCAATTATGTTTGCTGCTGCAGTTCAAATTCAAGAATCAAACAGGAATTAAAGGCATTCACAGTTAAATTCTCAGAGCGAAACCCTGGTGTACCGATCTGTTTATGGGGGTTGTCATCTTCATTAAAGTTGATGAGTTAAAAGAAAATTAATGAGAGGATTTCCGTCCATTTGCATGGGGACTGTAAATTTTAATATTGCTCCAAAACAACAGCCACTTGCTGTCAGCCAGGCTGTGACATCATCTTTTTAATAAGACAAGGTGCTGACAGAACTTTCCAGAAAGATTCTCCGGGGAGGCATTATTAAGGCTTGTTTGTATCAACACAAATGTTCTGTCTTTATTCGGTTTCTCTTCAAGCAGTATCACAGATTTCAAATTACAAATACTGTACAGTCATAATTTGCAAAAGCGATGCTAGACAAAGACATGAGGAGGGTACTCTCTCATTCTGATCTTAAAATTGTAGGAGGGATTCAAACCCTCTGTCATTGGTTACCAGTGGGGTTCCTTTGAAGTAATATTTATTCAAAACCAAATATTTATCTGCCCACCGTCGTTTGAACAGAAATAGTTAACTTATTTATTTTAGAGAAGAGAACTCTCTTAACAAGCCCTGGAAAACAAAAACAACAAGAAATATAATGGCCAGAAAAATCTGAATCGATTTTTCCACATGCTTTCAGCTGTATTTTAACATTGCCATGGAAACGGTCCACAGCCTTCCTAGGGGCAGGTGGTATTGTTTTAGGTCTTATCAAAGCCAAATTGAACTTTGGAGAAGTTACAACCTACAGATGCAAATAACCTTAGTGTTCAAGGGTACAGCCTACTGCCTACTGGATGGTGCTTGGCCATAGGGACTTCCTCAAGCTGAGCCCTGGAAATATGGCTACCTGGCTACCCCACAGCCAGGTAATGCACAACAAACCATACTCTAATGCTAGCACAGCCAAGCCGCTACTTCGTTGTCCAGTGTTGATGGAGGGCATTCATTATCATAGGCTTAAGTTGGCAAATATAAAGCCTTTTATTCATAGTTGTAGCATAATGATATAGTAATATAGTAATGTGTGAATTCCACCTTTTGCTTACCGGTGTGTTTACAGTCGAAGTTGTGTGCAGGGCGGAATCTGTGGGGAAAAGGGCCTGTGTTCATTCTGCTAAATTTGAACATCCTGCTTATGTTGTAGTTAACAGACCTTAACCACACTCTTAACAAAAACACCTATTTCAGGATAAATAGTACCTGGGGGGGGGGGGGATTTGCTGCCCCAAATATCTGCAAGTTTTATGAAAATATGTGCATGTGTACGTTGTCAGTTCAGTGTGCCGTTATCTAAAAGCAATTATGCAAATAAGCCTGGCTGTGAAATAAGCGTGGCTGTGAAATATTCTGTTTAAATATCGACACCACTGTTGACCTTGGCGAGAACAGACGATAGATGTGGGAATTTGATTGAGTTCACACTGACTACAGTTTCAGAGCAGAGAGAGGCTTCCATCTGGAGGAATGTGCAACATGTGCTCATCTTTTATCTCATCTCACAGGTTTCAGTTTTGTGCAGAAGTCTTTGGAGCCCAGCAATTTTTCCCCAAACCTGTTTTATTAGTAACTTCACGATGGACTTTTGAGTTGAGGAAAATGCTGTCCCCATTCAAATCTTGATTTCTGAGGTTTGGCCATGACTCCTTTCAGGAATGATGACAGCATCCAAGTCGTGAAAGGCACAAGTTTAAATGAAAATTCACTTCCATATCCAAATGGCAGTTGAAATGTCAAAAGCTTTGTTGTCTGTTAACTTAAAATTTCTCCCCAATAACTTTTGGCCTAAAAAAAAACCACAGCAATTGGCTTTCTGTTCAAAAAAAAAAAAAAAAAAAAAAAAACAGAACATCTTCCCTTCTCTGGATACCGTGGACGTGGTACCGCTTCTGTTTCCGCTTTGTCGTCATCGTTATTGTTGTTCATGTGAGGATGATGTTGGCATGGTAACAAAGGATGGAGTGCATTTCAAGGGCTCCAGGACAAGAGGAACCGCATGCCCCCCCCCTCCCCCTTTCCCCCGAGGCTGTCAATCACCACCTTCCCTGCCCTCAGCCCTTTCGGGAGAAGAAGGGGACGCAGGGATTACTAGTAATGAGAGCGAGAGAGAGGGAGGAAGAGAGGGAAAAAGACAGAGGGAGCGAGAGAGCATGTGAGAGAGAGCATGAGAGAGAGCATGAGAGAGAGTGTGAGATAGAGAGAGAGAGAGCATGTCTGAGAGAGAGCATGAGAGAGAGAGTGTGAGATAGAGAAAGAGAGAGCATGTGAGAGAGAGAGTGAGAGAGATTCATGAGAGAGAGTGTGAGATAGAGAAAGAGAGAGAGAGCATGTGAGAGAGAGAGTGAGAGAGAGTGTGAGATAGAGAAAGAGAGAGAGAGGATGAACGAGAGAGAGTGAGATAGAGAAAGAGAGAGAGAGCATGTGAGCATGTGAGAGAGAGAATGAGAGAGAGAGAGTGAGGGAGAGTGAGGGAGAGTGAGAGAGAGTGAGAGAGAGGGAGATAGAGAGTACAGTACTCGCTAGCGATTCCCGTGAGAATAATTAACTCAAACCGTAGAGCTACTGTGAAGCTCAGAGGCTGCTTGCTCAGCAGCATGCGTGCGCGCGGCGTCCCTCTCCGGATGAAAGCGGCTCGCTGACCGCGTCCGTGTTCTCCGCGGCGTCCCGTGAGTTCTGCCACCGGCCCCTTCTCCTTCAAAATAAGAGCTAACGCTCATCCCTGGAGGTGCCTTAGAAGCCCGCTGCATGTATTAACATCAGATTCCAGATGATTTTAATACGGTTTTAGTTCCTTCCCTGTGCTTTTATCCAAACGGTTTTTTATTGGAAAGACACGGCCACAGTGGTTTGCCTTTTGTCTCCTGCCCTTTGTGATGTATGAAAACAACAGAAAGGGTTTTGGCTCCAGTCGGACTTTTATTGTGACATCCCACTGAAGTTACACTTCGGTTGAGTTTTTGCCATTTTCGCCCTAACAGTGAGGGAAAAGCTACAGGGTTTGAGGCGTAACCGACAGCTGTCAGCATTGCAACCGCCAGCTGCCAGTCTGCCGTTACAGCCACTGAAAGGCAATTCATGTCTTTTTTTACATCCCTCTTTTTCTTCAAGATGCAAACCAGAAGAAGCCCAAGATGCAGAGAGTCAGGTGACGCTGACTGCTTTAATCGCATGTGTACTTATAACGCCTTCTTATCGTATGGTGTGTGTCACTGACAGTGTTCTTACCGGGATGACTTTATTTAGTCTATTCCAAAGTGAGCTGGAGAAGGTGGTTCTTGTATCCTTGGTGTGGAGGGAAAGCATTTCACGGCTAGCACTTCCCAAAAACAGACAAATGATGTGGCGTTTCCTGTGGCGGAATCTCTGTGGATCGCAGGCGCCTGGCTAAGCGAATTAGCCTAATATATTTTCAGGTTCAGCAGTGCTGATGTAGCCCGGAGAACCTGAGGAGCGGTTGTCATGTGTGCTAACCGAGGCATGCGCTAGCCCACTCACCAAACAATGAATGTGATTTCTCTCAATTACGAAGAGATGTCCTTATCAAGTGATAATTACGCTATATGCAAACAAAGTACGCGCACACACACACACACACGCACGTACACACACACAAGCGCGCACGCACACGCTCAGCTCTCAAGGGAACGAGAAAGAAAGAAAAAAAAGAAAGCAACAATGACAATTTGCCAATAAGGAACTTGGAGTGTTCCATCTGTCGACTGAGAGAGTAAAGCTGAAGTAATTAGAGATAATTTCTCCTTTAATTGCCGGGCTATTAGCTCAAAGCTATCCTAACCCGCTGCACGCCTGTGTGAGTCTGCCAGCAGACTGTGATCACAGCCCAGCTCACCTCAGCGAACGTGTTCCTCCAGTCGTTCCCTTGTGCGGGGGAGACCAGAACAGAACGTTAGACCCAGTGTTTTGTGCTTAAAAATAAAGATGGGAGATTGAGTAGAGTTTAAAAAAAAATTGAAACGATATTAAGATTTGGAACAGTCAGAATTGCGTTTAATGTTAGAGAATTTAATTAATGCTGTATATAGCAGGGTTGAGTAAGAGGGAAAGAGAGAGGTTAGGGTGGATTCAGTTTTTTGTACTGCAGAATAAAATCATGCAAGGCCTACATTTTTCTTCAAATGTTGACATTGTGTGTATGTATGTGTGTGTGTGTGTGTGTGTGGTGTGGGGGTGGGGTGAATGGTTTTGGGTTGGTGGAAATATGTTTGGCTTGCGTCAAATTGTTTTTAAAGTTTTTAAGTTTTAGTAAAACTAGAATGAAACTTGTGAGATGTTTTTCATAACCACTGACTAAACCAGTATAAATTTGGTTCCAGTTTTGTCTCTATTTGTTGCTGGTTGTTGTTTTTGCCTGTATGGTTTCTTTGAATATAATAAGATAAAGATGAAAAATAATTGAGACTGTCAGTTCAAGACAAAAATATCAATAACCTACTGCTTGAAAGCCGTGTTTCATTTAAATCTATCGTGGATAAACATGATTTATGTCCCCCATGCCTTCATTATAGTGTATTTAAAAAAATATATAATTCACACCTTCACAAAATATGGCTTATACTTTCATTGTGAATTGAGATCTAGCGGAGGTGAGCGGCAACCATTAAGCATATATATTGTTTGGAATTGAGATAAAGATATATTGAATATTTTTGCATTTATTTTATTTCATTGCTTTAAAATCCCTGTAATGTGCTGGGTATATCTGACCCAGGCTAGCAGTTTCACAGATGCTGATAAGTAAACAGAGCACAAGGGAAAGGTTAAAGGCTGAAGCTTCCAATAAAAAAAATTAAAAAAAGCTTTTCTAAATGTTACGGGCAGGAGTCTCAATCCTTATAACAATGCCCATACTGAGGTTTCATAACTCTATGTGAAATGGCTGTGGAATTACTAGCATTTTCCCACAGATTCATTGCATTGTATTTCAACCATATTTTGACATACCCACATGAAACATACGGTATAAAAGGTATGTTAGATAATTTACCAAATTTTGTCCCTAATTAGTCAACTTTTGTAGGAAGAGAAAAATTTTAAGTGTTTTGAAAATTATTCAAAATGGAAGAAAATACAATATGTTGGTCACATGGTTTGAGGAGAGACATCTACTTACATTATTTTCAAGTCTCTTGGTCAAACACTAGAGGAGTTATGATTGCTTAATAATTGCAAATTCAACTGACTATTATAGCACCACCAAGTGGGCAATTGGCACCACATTTTGTACTGCATTGTTGGGTGCTACCTTCTAGTAAAACATCAAGTTTCACAAGAATCAGCTAAGTGGGTTAGGAACAAATGAGAAAAGTAATAGATGAGTAAATATAATACAAAATGGTGGCCAATTCAAGATGGCGCTGATGCAACAAGCATCAATAGCTATAATCCTAATGAGGGTTTTTACCATCATAGCATGGTTGAAATCTCTGCTAGGGAACTGTGATTATTTGTGAATTTTTAAATGTTTTAAATATTTTGGATCTGCAGCACCCTCATGTCGTTGGATATGCCTGAAAACTTGAGTGGTAGGGACTGGATGTAACTGTTGTTGAACTAACCAAATTTCATAACTTTACCCAAAATGGTTGTGGAATTATTAGCATTTTTGTGACAAGCTGGAAATTAATTGGCTCATCGTTTGGCCATATTTTGACATAACCACTAAAAAGTAATTTCTGTATAAAGGTATTTGAGATTAAGTACAATACCAAATTGCTCAATTCTTGTAGGAGGAGAAGCATTTTACATGTTTTCCAAAAAAATCTAAATGGTGCAAAATCCAGTATGGTAGACTTCATTGGTCCTTGATGTGAATTTGTTCCTCATGATGAGCAAGACCTGTGAACCAAATTTTGTGGGCAAATGGGGTTCAGGAGCTTATGAATGTCAAAAAGTTTGTCATGTGCACTATAGTCCAACCAAGTGTTCAATCTATGCTATAATCCAAGAATTTACGCATTCAAACAATTCTGCCAAATTTGGTCATTTTGGGTCATTCCAGTTCACGGTTATTTGAGATGAAATCCAGCAGCTTTATTGCTTGGACCCCTAAAAATTGTATCAGTGATGCACTTAAAGTCTGTTTGTTATTGGAATTATTCTCGTGCTGATTTGTAAAATATTTTATCTGATATCTATATTATTTTAAGGAGGTTTCTCGTAATCAGTGATGATCTTACTCCTTTTATTGATGAGATTGTTTTTATGTACTTGAAGCAATTACATATTTAATGTGGGAACTGAGGTGACGTACAGAAAAAAACTAAAGACTGGAAATAGAAAAGCAAATGACAAGAAACTCGAGAGAACACGGTGACAGAAGCAGACACAAGGCAGGAGACTCCAGAAGGAAGGAACAGGGCCAACTTCAATACACTGACAAATGAGAAACAGGTGACAATAATTACATCAATTATTCAATAATCAGTGCAGCATAAGTCCTTTGCCACACTCTGCGAGCAGGGACCATGACAATATATTCACACACACACACACACACACACACACACAATTTCACGAGTGTCCACAAGGTATGTTGTGCTGTGTTGCTATGTTGGCAGCCATCTCATGACATAGGTGCTAAATTAAATGAAGAGAGCTTCACCATGATTTTCCTACAGCAGGTTTAAAAGGAGTAGATGGCTGGTGAGGCCATTTTGACCCAAGATCAAATAGAATTTGAATACAAAGTTACACAAGTGACAGTGAACCTAGCATGAGACAGTCAACATGTCCAGTAAGATTGCTGGAAAACAAGATGGCGTGGGGGTGATCTGTGAGTCCTGAGGGGGGGGGGAAAGGGCAGGGGACTATTAAAGATGTTACACATCCCCTGTATGGTGAATGTGAGCTGTGGCCACCAGGCAGACGGTATAGAGTGCTACCCCCTCCGAACCAACTGGGCTCCTAGCTCATTCATACTTGTACTGCGGAACAAACTATGGAACAAAATAACTGGGCCTTGGTGTGTGGGGATGCTTGGTATTATATTATTACATGTAGAGCACTTACATTTCATGCTGTGTGCAGGCCTACCGTAATTTTGGGGTGCCTTGCTTCCGTTGTTGTTTGTTGTTGTTGTTGTTGTTGTTGGTTGTCCGTTAGGTATCTGTTGACTGCTGTATGGCACATAATGAATTTACGAAAGTACAGTAAACTTGTCAATCAATCAATCAATCAATCAGTCAATCAATCAATAATGCTGGCCTGCAACTTGACTAGTAAGAGAGAGATTAGAAGTATCTGAATGCTCGGTCGTATCTGTGGTACCTCCTTAGCTTAATAACCTTTAATTCTGAATACAAAACATCCGACAAAGATAAGTGAACGCTCTTGTTTTAATTTGTGGCAAGTGACCATGGTATAAATGAGATAATCCACTCCCAGGTGTGTGGTTCTGTGATTTTAACGCACTCTGCCAGGGTAACTACCCACCATTTTTTGTTGCGTGGTTCTTTGCCTCCACGCTGTGCATTAAAAACATATAACCGCACGCCTCGTCGTGGATTATCCCTCACTTATTTATACCAGCTCTGCTCTGCCATAGTTTTCATGCTTAGTTTCTCTTGCAGTGTTTTCTTTTATTTAGGTGCAGTATATTTTGGTTATGCACCAGATGATTTTACATTTCCTTTCCCCCTTCTCTGTCTCTCTCTACATATATATATATATATATATATATATATATGTAAATATACTACACTGTATATATAAATATCCCTCATCTGCTATCGCCACATAACCCGTACCCCATCCCCCCCCACTACACGATCACCACCTATGTGTCGTGCCTCTCTCTCTCTCTCTCTCTCTCTCTCTCTCTCGCTATTTCTCTGAAATTTACTATTAAAACAAGAAGTAAAAGTGAAATATTTGAGCATCTACTGTTCGTGCCTTGCGGTCAGATACAGAACGCATAATGAGCGACTCTTCTGAAGTGGGGGGGGGGGGAATCTATTTGGTCATGGAAGCTGCTTGCGTAATCCTTTAGTTACACTCAGCAGCTGTGGGGAGAGATACGCGCTGTGGGATTTTGCATAAATATCATTCCGAGGACAAAGCAATGAGAGCGATAAGCACGCGTGTGAGGGGGTCCCTTTGCATAATCCAGGCTAATCCACAATCTGAGTTTCTATAAAAAAAAAAAACAACACAAACTGTGAAACGTTTTGGGAAGGGGAGAGGAACGTGTTAACAAGCGCGGGCCATTTTGAGTGGCGGCCATTTCTGCCGCTGTCTCATTGGCAGGTGGGGTTTCTGCAGCTACTATAAACAAGGAAGCCATTTGAAGTAAACATTTATTAAGTATGAATCTGTTCAATTCCCCCCCTCCCTCCTACACACACACACACACACACACACACACCAATATAAAATTTATCATTGATACTGGACTAATTGTTCAGATATTGAAGACAACGTTCCATAGTTGTACAGGATGTAATGGTGTGCGATTATTAAAAATCATGAATAATGAATTAATGGTCAGCAACATCACAAGAAAAGGGGAGTTAAAACAAGTGTTCTATTGAATAAGAATAGTAAAATTATTTAATTTTTTTTAAATAGAAATGCATATGTGGAAGACAATTATTGAGGACAAGTGATGAAGTCTAATAATGAAATCATCATTTCATTCAACATTTTTGATGAAAATGCATACCTGTACATGCACGTGTACTTATTACTTATCTATGCATGTATGTGTAAAATGCACACACATACACACCACCCATTCGTATACACATCCATGTTGTGTGCATGCGTGTGGGTAGCGTGTCAGTCTGCTGGACGCTATGGTCTCTCATGAAAGGCAGGGATCGTAGGATTCCTCGGCTGTGACTTCGCCTCTGCGCACGTCGTGGCGATTTTTCACTGGGCTCTATCGCTGGCCTCCTATTGGACGAAACTGTGAGACGCCTGGGGGAGCCAATGGCAGCCTGCCTCCTCCCCGTCCTCCTGACGTGTGTGAAAATAGGCCGAGTGGATAAATTGAATGACGTCTGAAGGGGGAGAAAGACGGAGGGCTTTCAGCTCAAAGGGAGGCGCCTCGTATTAACTGTTTGGAGGCCTAGCGGTAAACCTGCTGTTAGCCTGTTTGTGGACAAGGAAGAGGAACACTATTGCAGACCCAAATTAATTGCCCTAGTAGCTGTACCATTCAGCGTCTCTGCGTACATGTGAGAAATAATGTTTGCAAATTGACCAGGGAAGTGTCTGCTGAGTGACTGGAGTCAGCGTTACCATTGGGCGAGACAAACTGGTCCTCATTGGCTCATCCAATCAGAGAAGATTCCCGGCCCCCTTTTTGTAAATCATAGTAATATTTAATAGTTACTTTGTTGTGGTTAATGCCTGGAAACGGAAGGGTTTTCTTTTGTCCTGACTGCCTTGTACAGTAAGACTGGACAAGGCAGTCTGGACCAATATAACTGTCACAAATATAATATGAGGGCGAGTTTGTTAATTGTGCTGAGGATGCTCTTGGTTTACCTCAACCGCTCTTCATGGTTTGGAGGAAGAGGGTCTATTTAATGAAACACCTCCATCTTGGCTCCCTCCCCATATCCAGCAGGAGAGGGAAGGCACGGAATGGCAGCCGCCTTGTTTTTTTTTTTTTTTTGGCCCCATTCCTGTCATCCGTTAACCACGGATGACATTAACATTTCATTCCAAATGAATTGAATAATAATGTAAGTGAGAAAAAAAAAAGAGGGCGAGGATTCAATAAACTTAAAATATTTATATCAGGTGCAGAGACAAATGGGCCAAAAAAAAGAAAAATAGGTAGGGAAATAAAAAAGGAAGGGGGGGGGGGGTCAAAGAACGGGGGAAAGAGGTGTGTCGGCTTGTGAGCTGTGCTCTCGTGGGCGCGTGCGCATAATCAATGAGCTGAGAAGTCTGTGTTAGCCTCTGTGCTCCACCGTACAGCCCTTCCACAGAACCGTGCCTATTTTTAAGGGGCGGGGCCTCTGTTGCTATGCAGTTTGAGGAAAAAAAAACCCCCATAGCTGCAAAAAGTGGATGTGGTCGGCATTTTAAAAAAATTAAAACAAACGTTAAATTTATTTATTTATTTTTTAAATAGTGGTTACTTGTCCCTGCTGTACAAAGACTGCATTATAGAATTTTTGTAATAAATCCATTATAAATATTGTCTAAGGCACGCAATATAAAAAATACAATGTTTTAGCATGATGTTTAGTTATATTTACTTTGTGGGAGATGCCATTTTGTTGGGAAGTGTTTTCATTCAATTCAGCAAAAAAAAACTTATGTTACATATTTGTATTTATCCCTGTTTGGATTTACATTCAGCCATTTTTACCAGTAACTATATTTAAGGTGGTATAACTAGTCAGAATGTGTACAACATTTTGTTGTAAAACACACATATTATTGTGAAAAAACAGGAAACAGGAAACAGGAAATGTGTGGATCAGTCAAAATGAAATGTGCAACATTATTACTCTGGAGATGACTATCTAGTCACTATAATAAGAGTTGATGCTATTTTATTTTGGACTTGCAGCTCTTAATAGAATCATACAATAATTCTAATTTAGTAAAACATATTATATATAATTTTTGCAGTGTCTGTAATGTCTGTATTGAAAACATTCTCGTTTTCCTTTGTATTCTAATATACTTTTACAAAAATTGGTCTAATTCATGAAAAAAAAGATTCACATCTGGGATCGATCCCTCCATTTTGGTTCAGCTAGTCCTGGGCTAAACGCTGGAGGTGTGGTGGAGACTGATTAATCTGCGGCCTGGGATTGGCCGATCCCAGTTTCGCCCCAGTCTGTGATTACTCTATGCAAATCCAGCTCGCGCCGCGGCCCGCTAACATATGCTCGGCAGCGGTTGCGTGGCGATGTGGCGCCGCGCTCCGGGAGAGCCGCCGGCGGCTCTGAGCGGCGCGCTCCGCTCTCTCCCTCCGTGACGACGCTGACTGGAGCAGGGCTGCGCTCCCGCTGGCTCATAAAGGGGCTGGCCGGCATTAGCATGCGCCGTACGGCCGCGCCCGTTTGACTGCGTGAAGGCCTCTGCGTAGCGTTAGCGTAGCATGCGGCGCTGCGGTTTGAAGGGTGCCGCGGTTTTCCACCAGAACGGGAGGGGGAAGACCGGCGCCTCCCTCGCGGATTTGCTTTTGCCCTTGGCTGTGAAACGAAGACACCAAGCTCCAGTTTTAGCAGCCTTTGATCACTTCAGTGCCATGGATGTTTTTAAAACTGATACCATCTTGCTCCATCTGCCTGCTTCTGATCCTGCTGAACAGTCTTTAGGTGATGCATATTGTTTAAAGTGGGGCAGGGGTGGGGGGGGGGGGCGGGTTTATATTTGTGCTTTGTCACAGCTGGGGGGGGGGGGGGAGGGGAGGGCGTGTTTTGGCAAAGCAAACAGTTCTTTATCTGTTGCCAGTGACTCCTCCCTGTTGTGTTTGTCGAGCAGGTGACCTCCCCCAGTGCAAACAGCTCTAATGGCGGGTGTCGTCGGCGGTTTCGTCTCCCCGTGTTTGCTCCGTGTGCTGGTGACGCTCGTGCTCTTCCCCGACAGATGGGGGCATGGGTAGACGCTCTCAAATTGGAAGGGGGTGATGGGAAGACATTAAAAACGTTGGTTTTGATCAGGGTTTCAGTCACAGTTCAGATTGGGTTAAGATCAGGGTTAAGAATGTGGTTGGGTGTGACGGTTAATGAATCCCTGAAGAGCCTTTTGGATGAATCGCTCCTCTTTATCGGTTCCTTTTGTAACTTCGAACATAAGGGTGGCGGCGGCTGGATAGTGTTGTGGTTCTAGTCAAATGCCCTGGGCTCCTCAGCCAGCTGTACCTTAGGTACTGCCTCTGTCAAAATAGCATAATTTGTTTGGGGTAAATTCGTAGTTTTGAATGGACTTCAGTGGGGAAATTTGCTTTTTGGCACTAGAGGATTACTATACTGCAACTCCTCCGGTAACCACGGGAGTTTGTGTGCTTCAGGGGAAATGGAGGAATCAAAGAAATGTGTAGCATCAGTTTGAAGCCATGGCAATTACAGACATGGCAGATGAGGAGAGGTGGATCCACAGGTCGATCATCATACGCCACGCGTTCTGAAAAAATACTTCCACAAAGGATGCTCTCGTGTTTCCTTGCTCAACAATTCTTTCGGGAGCCTCCTAGCTCCTTGAGGGAGCATTTAATGGGTTGGCGCACCTCGATTGATTTCCAGGTCAGGCAAGGACCTCAGAGACAAAGGACAAATAAAGTAAGCGATTTCACCCATGTTGCCAACGTGTGATTCAAGGTGTCAATTTCACATATTTTTTGACCCGTTTGGCTTTCCATACTAGGAAAGGAGGCAAGGAAAGGAAACGAGGTAAAAAATAAGCATTTGGAAAGCACCCCAGGTCAGTTGAGGACAGAGACAAGGGGTGCTTCCCATTACTTTTCACTCCTCACCTACTTTCCTCCACTCCCCCACTACCACTCATCTCCTACCCAGAAGTATGTTGAGGAAAGGAGGGGAGGAGACTAGTGGAGGAAAGGAGAGAACAAGGAGGCGTTAAGAAAATTGGGACAGCTTATCTGCTTCTCTGTCACCAAAGACAAGGTTGCCTCTTGATGAAATAGCCTTATCATAAGCGTCATCTTTCTGCCCAGCCCTAAAATAGTCCCATAACAAATCACCAATATTACGCATGGTCAGCCTATTTAAAGCTGGAAAATAGCCTTTGGGTAGGATGCTATGTGCGATAATAAACCACCAAACCACACATACATTTGTATAAATATCTTGCATACTGTAATTGGGGAAATTCACCATCTCCTGTTTCTAAAGTTTTGATTATGCCAGATTCTGTGGGATGGACTTTCAATCCCTGTGGGCGTGAGCACAAAGATATGACCCAGGAATATGAAAAGACTTTTGCGGTAACGCACATCGATGTATCCTTCTCCAGAGGAGCCAAGGAGCCGAGTTTAAAGCCACTTTGCTTGTCTCCTCTAATATTGGGTCACTGGAGGGAGGGAGGACACACGGACCAGTTTGCGGGGCACAGAGGGGACTAGGTGGTAGTGGAGGAAAGGGGGATACATTTTTCGAGTGTTGGGACGCACCCAACGATGGATAAAATACGCAACTGGAAGGAGGTGTCCCTAACTGTCCTCGAAATGGCTCCTTAGCTGCAGGTCCTGGGTCTCAGAGTATGATTTTGTCTTCTCTTTCTCCACGTCGATTGATTTTGTGTTCCTCTCTCTTTGAGGCTGGGGCTAGTGTGCGCGGGCGGCGTACGGTCGCCTAAGAAACGGCGGTCCCCGACGCTGCGATCTACAGCGACGCCGAGGCTCAGTCAGGTCCGTTAGGGTTAAGCCCCCCCACCACACCCCCCACCCCCCCACCCCCCCCCCGCGGGTTACCTCTGCCGTGCGTCACGGTCCCGACTCCCATTTCCCCGAAGCCGCGGAGGAATCCGTGCCCGTGAGCCCCCCCCCCCCCCCCATCCTCTCGCTGGCTTGCGTCGCCATGGAAACAGTGTCAGGGTTTACGGGGGGGGCGCCGCAGATGGATTGTCGGGCCTTCGGCGGCCGGCGCGATTGGCCAATTAAAACAAAAAAAAAAAAGAAAAGGAAGAACGCTAGCCTGCCGCTCTGTCAGAGCCGTTTGATGCGCGCGGACAAAGGTTGTTATTTATTATTAATGCGTTTATTTTTCAAACGCTCTCGGCCAAAGCGGCTTTCAAGGCCGCGTGGCGCGAGCGGTAAGAGACGGGGCGGACGGGGGTCGGCGGTGCCGCCGGTTCGGTGTCGGACCGGCGGGGGGAATCTCTGAGCTTCACCGCGCACCTCGCCTGAACACCCCGCCTGAGCTGTGCGTCAACACTTTTACTCACAACGCGCAGTGGGTCTCTGCGCTTCTCCAAGGTCCTCTTACGCTAGGGGCGAACGCTGAGTCTGCATCGTACTGCGTGTGTTCAGATGTGGCACCAGTACTCAAATTGGAACAGGAATCCATTTCAGAATGAGTGACGGTGGCGGTGACCGGGGGGACGATGTCGCAGAAATATGCGGGCGATCTGCCGTCCTTTCAAATCCCAGAATGCATTTCACCCAGGACACGAGGACGGCTGGGGGGTTTTTTTTCTTCTTTGAAATAATGGGCAGCTTTCAAGGACTTTCTCCGGAGGCCAGTAAATACATGCTGCTGTGAAGTCTTTTCACGAGTTTCCTGATCTTTAACTTTTCCCAGAATGCTCTGTTTGATGCATGCAAATTATGCCTGATTTTAGCAACAGTGTACGTTATCTGTTTTGAAAGGGAGTTAAAGGCATGCTGAGCCCTTTCCTTGTATTGAGTAAAGACTAAAATATATATAAATATATACATAAATATATAAATATATATAAAATGGATACTTTGACAGAATAGTATAGAGAAGTGACAATATTGTATTGTGACATTTTTAGTCACAAAAAAAACGTTTTGTTTTTTTTTACACAACATAACGCCATATATTTTCCTGCAGTCGATGCAGGGGCAATGCAATTTCATTGGCCGCTGTCAACATCTGTATCTAATTGGGAAAAACAATTAGATCGAATCAAACATTGAGATAATAGTCACAATGGGTTTAAGTATTGAGGCCATCTAAGGATAATTAATGTCCATACATATAGTATATACATGCATTAAAAACAAATATTGTTTGTTCATAAATAATTTAATATAAATGTGTTTTGTGCAGGTACGATCCATATATTTAACATTGAATGAACTGGTTTGTTCAGATGCTTAAGTGTGCTGGCCTATATAGCCTTTATACAGTATAAATGTATGGTTTGATATAAATACAGAATTAGGGGATTTGTTTTTTTTTTTGTACAGCTCTGTGTGATTCTACACAGTGTTCCGCCAAGTTCTGCTGTTTTTTGTTTTTTTAGCGCGCACGCTTGGAATCGCTGGAAAACACCTTGCAGCTGAAGGCCGTGGTTCTGCATTTAATCTTGTTGCCAAGCCTTACTGAAGACAAGCATGAGGGGAAATTAATCTAACCCATGCAGCAGTACACGGGATTAATCTGGGGATGAGACTACGACGATTGCTTGGCGGTAGGCTACCGGCTAGGCTACCGTGGTGACTAGCTGGGGTGGGGGTGGGGGGGTGGTGCGGGGTATGGTGGTTAGGTCTGTCCCCCATCTGGGAGAAGGGGTCAGAAATTGATCCCTGTGATTTAATTCGAAGCTCTGCAAGGACAGCCTACTAAAGTAATTACCCCCGGGCCTCACCCAGACAGAATCTCCTAGCATGTGGTAATCTGTGCAGCATATGGAGGAATTAGCGCAGTGGACAAAAATAAATGAATTAGACTACCGAGCAGCTTTTGAGGCTGGCGTTAGGCCTATTGGAAACAATTGGGTCTGTGCACCCATCAGTTGGAATGCCACTATCAGCACTCTTTGTGATGTTGTTGGTCAGAACATCATTGTCTTTGCTCTCTTTGTGACATCATTGGTCATAAAAAACAGTGTCTCTATGCTCTTTGTGATGTCACAGATGCCTACAATGTTCTTGACATCACTGGTGAGAATGGCATTGCTCTTGGGGTCAGGCTGTGTGGCATAGTCCATAGACAGATTCCATCTCTACCTGTGATCCTGTCTGTTTTCCCCGTCTGAATAGAGTGGAAAGAAATAATACCGTTACTCCTCAAGGCATTATAGGTTGTAAAACACCTATGAAAGATCTCCTGCGTGAATTCTGGTGGGGACCACAACAGAAAAGCATCGTAATTGCTTTCTTAAATCGCTCTTGCATAGATTGGTTATTCAAAGTTTTGGGCATGTCGCAATCAGATTAGACTGTCTGCCTAAATAAATATCACAAATCCGTTTAAAAACAGACCAAGGCGCAGAATAAGAGATTTCTGTGCTGCAGAGAGCAAACATCTTAAACGGTTACAAAATCTTTGGCTTATATCTTTGACGGGGTCTTTTGGCACACATGCCACAGCCTGTGCTTCTGTTTGTCTAAGCTTGAGGCCATATGTCATGCTGTGGTTCTCATTCAGTGGCTTAGAGGTGATCGGAAAGCCGTGGCCTAATTCCGGGCCCCGTTTGCCCTGACCCAGAGATGCGGCAGCATGGGCGGAGTCAGGGGTGGACCCCTGAAGGCCATGTCTCTGAATGATTGACAGAGAGTCCACGCCGGTCCACCCGGTTCCTTCTGCTGAGGGAGTGGAGCAGCGCCGTATGGACAGCTATACTTGGAAACACAGCAACAGTAATGATCATGATGATCGTGACAATAACGATGATAACGCAGGTGGGCTTTGATGAGGACGGTTATCTGCTTGGTGGCAATGATGACGTTGAGGATGATAATGTTTTGGTGATGATGCTTGATGTATATTTGGTTGGTGTTTAAGATGATGATGGTCCGATCAGATTGGTTAACTGCTAGGCGTCGGGGATGAACAATGATTCGACAATGATTAAAATGACGACGATAATGATAGTAATCATAATGGCGGTGGTGGTGACTGTGGTGAGGAGGAGGAGGAGGACTAATGTGAGCCATGACTGACTGCCATCGGCACGGTAACTCTGTTAGAATCCAGCGGTAACGATTCCATCCCCCCCCTCTGCTCCTTCCTCTGGGGGCTGGGCTCTTACCTAATGAAGCCCTTGTTTATTTCCAGGAGGCTTGTTTCGGTCGGTCGTGTTAAAGGCGGGGTTTGTGCTGGGACACGGAGCAGGTCACGACCCCGCCACTTGTCACTCTGTCACTTAGTCGATGACCTGCGCCAAATTCCTGGAGGGGGGAGCGGGCCTGGTGTCGGCGAGGAGCGGAGCTTGCGGAGGAAGCGTTGTGATTGGTGGATGGGTTGTGTGAGGAGGGCGATGGGGCGGGGTCAGTGAGAAACATGGCGAGGCCTCACCGTTCCCCTCCCAATCTCCTCTGTGGCCGGGCCACCGGGGCCTCAGGTTCATCCTGGGGTCGCTCTACACCCGCATCCACCTCGCTCACCCCTCTCCCACCCTCTCAAACCCCCTCCACCGCTCATCTCCCAAAACCTCCCTCCGCCTACCTCTGGCCATCCCCCCATCCCCCCCATCTGGCCCAAGCTCTACTCCTGCTTGCGCCCTTTGCGGGTGTCGCTTCTTGCCTGCGCGACTCCGCCACCCTCCATGATTCCTCTCACCTTCCCCCTCCCCCTACGGGTCAGGCTGGGAACCGACGGCTCGACCGAGCAGAAGCCATCGTTTCTCTTTATTAGCCGGAGTCAGAGCGAAGCCAACACAAGGCCCCATCTCCAGACACACTCAGGGCCAGGTTTTTAGTGCTTTTAGCATCCTGGCTTCCCTGTTCTAATTCACTCAAGGCTTAACATGAGGGCAAACGACCGTCCGAGGGTTTAAAAAATGAACATTTCCATTTTTGGCTAGAGGATACTCTTTCAGAGCTGATTTGCATCAGTGAGCCTGGGCGGCTGTGGCTTTTAGTGCCTAATTGAACCCAAATCAGCGGTTGTGTAATGAACAGAACGGGTTCAGGCTTGTTAGATGCACTGTTGTGAATGATTTAAAAAAAAAAAAAAAATTTTCGTGGAGGAAGACACCGGGAACAGGTTTTCCTTCCTTTATATACGGTTCTAAAAATAGCGTCCATTATCTAACGATGCTAATGCGCGCCGCAGAATGTCACCAATCGGCTGGCGGACGGCGCTCACGTCGCGCTCGGAGTGGCGGTTCCGCACTGACCCCGCGCCGCTCTCTCTCTACCCGCCAAACGAGGAAGCGCCACCGCGATTCACAGAGAGATAAGAGGATTTGCCTTCAAATCCCCTGACGTGGTCCTAAAGTTGATTTTTTTTTTAAACTTACAATTAGGCACAGATGCTTTGCGGCAGTTAGGAGCGATAAATGGCGCCGCTTGGCTCAAACGCGGTCTCAGCTGCCGCGCGGGATTTCTATGGTAATCCTGGCCTGCATCAGGAAATCTGCTGGGATTTTTATTCCTGTTTATTAAAAAAAAAAGCTCTTTAGCTTTATTTGAATATGCCTTTGTTTGCCCATACCATAGGCAACATCTCGCTATATCCCATAATAAGGTTTGGGATTATGAGCATGATATTCCTGTGTGTGTGTGAGTGTGCACGTGTGTCTGTGTGTGGATGTGTGTATGTGTGTTTGGATGGTTGTGTGTAGCAGAGTGACAGAGGGAACATCAGGTTAGACTGCCCAATACTGTTAACCTGAGCTCTGATAAAAATGAAGTCATACAAGGGTCATCTGCTGTAGTCAGCATTCTAAGGGATCTGGGGGGGGGAGGAAGGGGGTTTCCCATGATCCTCCTTGCCCGTACACGCTGAGGGTGGAGACTGCCCTACAACACAAACACCATCATGCACACTGCAAACATTTCACTGGATGTTTGATTCAAGATGCACCTGCTGGTCTTACCTGAGATCACCACAGAAACCAATACGAGATTAACACTCAGGCTCTGACATGGCCAATAATGTCCTTTACAGCTGCTGTGTTCTCCAAGCCACTAGGAGGCAGAATCAGGCACCACAGAATCAAATGCACAGCGAATTAGGAGCGCGATCTACGCAGCCTGTAAATAAACAAGGCGATGTTAGGATAACACTGTCGGTGATAAACGTTAATTTTAAGTAACAGTTGCGGGATTTAGCCTGGGGAAAGATTCCCTCCCAACCGAAAAAAAAGCGGGGGGGTTGGGGGGGGGGGGGGGGTGAGCTTTGGTGCTAATAAAAAAGAGGGGGGGGGGGGGAGAGAAGTCTTGGCTGATTAAGCGAACTCCTGTTTACGCAAAACAAATCCCGCGAGTGCGTACGGTCCCGCGGGACGCGCGTAATTAGCACGGAGAGAGGGGGTGGGGGGCGCGGGGGGGGCGGGGGTGAGTGGGGGGGGGTTCGTTCGTGGGTGAGTGGAGGGGGGAGGGGAGGGGAGGGCACGTTAAACGGAGCGCTCGTCTTCAAATTGTAATAATGATGCTGGGACCGGTGCCCCCAGGCAAGTGGATGGCAAGCCAAGCGCGCGATGGCGATCCCATTACCCTGATGCATTTATATATCAGCGCGCGGCGGAAGCACCGCTACAGATTCATCTGCATGAAACAATACTGCGGGGCCCGGGGGCATCAACAGATGA